>NC_142011.1:2301860-2601860 GCF_049901735.1 Notechis scutatus | reverse complement strand
TGGGTCGTGAAACGTCTGCAAGAAAATATCCAACCTCAGAGAGCACCAAGGACCCCACAGTCTGTCTGTCTTCCTTCCTTCCTTCCTTCCTTCCTTCCTTCCTTCCTTCCTTCCTTCCTTCCTTCCTTCCTTCCTTCCTTCCTTCCCTTTCTCCCTCTCCCTTCTAGCACTGATGTAGTTCCCAACTTGGGTCATGAAACATCTGTAATAAAACATCCAACCTCAGGGAGCACCAAGGAACCCATAGTCCTCCTCCTCCTCCTCCCCCCTCCACTTCCTCCTCCTCCTCCTGCTCTTCTCCACAAACCCCTCTCCCTTCTAGCACTGATGATGTTCCCTAGCTGGGTCATGAAACGTCTGCAAGAAAACAGCCAAGCTCAGAGAACACCCCACAATTCAAAGTCTGCAATCCAGCTTGTTTTCTTCTGTACGCGACCATTCAAAGCCTCCGGTCCAAATCAGTTCCATAAAACCTATTTCCCAAGGAGCTATTATTTCATCTCAAAACAGCAGAAGAACAACAGGAGAGGAAATAGTAATAATAATAAATAAATAATAATAATAATAATAACAACAACAACAAAACAACAACAACAACAACCCATGGGGTGCCACATGGGGGGGTTATTATATATAGTAGGAACTACTGAGAACATCAGGTGGAGAAGGTTCTGGAGAATGAAAAAGTCCAGATCTTGTGGGACTTCAGAATTCAGACTGACAGGCACTTGGCCCACAACACACCTGACATAACAGTAGTTGAAGAGAAAAAGGTTTGGTTCATTGACATTGCAATACCTGGTGAGGCACGAATTGAAGACACGCAGCGAGATTAAATCACAGGGAATTATTGGGACTTACAAATTGAAGTTGAGCGACTTTGTAAAAAGAAACTGTGTGATGTTATCCCAATTGTGATTGGAGCCCTTGGAGCCATACCTAAAGGGCTGCCTCGCTATTTGGAAATCCTGAATTTATCAGACTTGAATGCCCTGATTCTACAAAAATACCACCCTACTTGGAACGGCTTATATCCTCCGACGCTACCTGAACAGTTCCTAGGTCCTTGGTTAGGACTCGAGCTGTTGAGCTACCAACCAGCCCCAAAGGCTGTGAATCTCACTAAAGATTAACCAATAATCATAAATAATAATAATAACAACCTTAACCACTCTCCGCTGATGGCCAAGCCCCGCTTTGTAACCAACGCCGAGATATACCCGCCTGATCAGTCCTTTGAAGAAACAGTGACCGGAGGCCAGGGAGAGAAGAAGAAAAGAGGCTCAAACCACCCAGACGAACATCCTTGATGTGTCTCCAATGGCCTGTCACTTTTAATCCTTGTTCTTCACAGGATGTAAAAAGAGGCAGTTATTCAAACCGGACGGTGTGTTCCGTAGGTCACTGCTCTGGGCCAAACCTCTCCAGAAAAACAGAGTTTTCTGAATTGGCTGCCTCTGGGCCCGCTTTTTGTTTTAAAAAAAGAGGGAGACGTTTGGAAAAGGGACGCCGAATTCATGCCAGCCATCGACTTTCGCTTCCAGGTAAACTTTTAAGAGGCTCTTCCCAAAGTCAGTGAGAGCCTTGATTCAGACCTTCCCAAGTCGGGGAGGAGGAGCTGGCAAGAGTGGTCCAAAGTCCATTAAATCCAAGAAAGATGGATTCCTTTCTCTCGTCTTCTCTCTCGTCCCTTGACCCCCCCAGGAAATGGATGCCTTTTAAATAGCAGGAAGGAAAAACAAAGCAGTAAAAAAATATATATATATATATTTGGACCTGTTTCCAGGCTGAGTACGGCTGACAACTAACAGCCATTTCCTCCCCCCCACCTCCAAAAAAATACTTTTCCAACCGTGCCAAAAAACGCCCAACGGCAAAATTCACCGTGTCCTTAAATCCTGTTTTGGTGTCTCAATAAAGGAAGGGATCTTGTCTTGTGAAAAAAAATATCTTTGGGAGGGAGGAGTCTTCCTGGCGAAAGGGGCTCCTTGGGAAGGAGGATCAAGGGCTTATTTTTGGAGATCTAAATTCACTGCCTTCAGGGAGAGAATAACGTGGGGCAAGGTTTCCGCTCCCTCCCGCCCTTGTGGACTTTTCCCCTAGCCTACATTTTCTGGGGGGGTGTCCTTGTGAACATCCCAGCAGGAATATTATAAACCCACCTCGCAGGACCGTTGTGAAGATGAGCGGCGGAGGAAACCCCCGGACCAACCACCATTGCGAAGCTCCCCCGCGGAACAGTGTGTGTGGAGATGGGGTGGCTACAGAACCCCCGGTCAAATCCAAGAACAAACCCTACAATCCAGAGTTAAGCTACCCGGGTTAAACACACGTCGCACGGCAGGCTCAACCCAACACCTGTAACCTCGCCAGCCGGAGTCGCAAAAACCCCAAAGAGATACGCTTTTCAAAGAGGGACCTTCTCGCTCCCCAAACAAAACAAGCCACGTTGGGCAGAACATGGGTTTATTTGTTTCGGGCGCCGTTTGAACACCCCCACTCCCATTCCTCACAACCCGGCCACACCTCGGTCTCAGGTGTGGCCCAGGGCCAGCCAACTCAGCTTCTGAGTTCATGGCGGGGTGACCCAGCCCTGCCCCAGTCTTCACGACGTCTCCGCAACCGTGACGGTGAGCGAGAGAGCCCGGCTGCAGAAAAACCCACCTGTTTTTGTTTTTTTTTAATTTTATTTTGGGGGCAGAGAGGCTTTTTCTTCCCAGATGAATCAACACTTACCCAGCCCTATCCTGACAGCCAGGCCAGGCCAGGCCAGGCCCACCGAGGGTCCCTCTGCTTGCTTTCCCCTCTCCCCCTCTCTTTCTCCTCTCTCTGTGTCTGCCTCTGGTCTCTTCTGTGCCGCCTGGGATCAACCTGTGACCTGCCACCAGCCCGGCGTCGTCGGTTGCAGGAGCTCTTCAAGGAAGTGACACTGGCGAGGAGGCTCGATGAACCTCTGACGCCAATTCCATTGTTTGCCCGCCCCGCAGGGGGAGAAAAACGAAAGGGATGCAGGAAGTAAACATCTGGCTGGAACATGCGAAGGGAAGGAAGCCACGGCCCCGACCCGAGAAGGAGCCACAAGGATAAAGACGTCAGAAACGCCGCTTTGGAGTTTGGGGGAAAACTTTCCGGGGACCGGAGATGGTGCCTTCCTCCTCCTCCTCCTCCTCCTCCTCCTCGGTGCTTCTTATCTCCCCCTCTGTCCTGCCCCCTTACACCAAGCCCTCCTACCCCCCACTCCATCTTAATCAAGTCTTGGCCAAGAGTTGCGTGCCTAAAGCTGGGATTGACCCATAAGCCTGCCTTGACCTCCCTCCCTCTTTCCCTCCCGGAGGAGTCTATTTCCAGCCTTGCCCCGCCACCCCCACCCCAAAAGCTGGAGGAGCTGCAGTCCTGCCTGCCTGGGAAGATAAACCTTCCCCCCTGCTCTTCCCTCCCTCTCCCCCTCCCCAACAGCTCCCTGGCTCCCTCCTCCCTCCCTCCGCCCCAGGTGGGAGGCAGAGGCTGGGAGAGGGAAATCAATAGGCAAGAGAGGAGAGGCAGCCCCTCCCCCTCCGGGAGAATTGATGGGGCTGGAGCTCCCCATTGATCTGGCCCCCCGCCCCTCCCACCCCCTCACTCTCTCTCTCTCTCTCTCTCTCTCTCTCTCTCTCTCTCTCTCTCCCTTTTCTCTCCTTCTCTCCCCTCTCTTCCTGTGCTCACTCACTGCTTCTCTCTTTCTCTGTTCCTTTCTCTCTAGCTCAGTCTCTCCTCTCTCTCTCTCCCCTCTCTTGGTTTCTTTTTTTCTTTCTCTTTCTCCTTCTCTCTGTGTCTTTTCTCCTTTCTCTCCTTCTCTCTCCCTCTTTCTGTGCAGTCTCTCTCTCTCTCTTCCTCTGTTTCTTTCTGTCTCTCTCTCTCTCTAGCTCTCTTTCTCTCTTGGTTTCTTTCTCTCCCTTTCTCTCCTTCTCTCTCCCTCTTTCTGTGCCTCTCTCTGTCTATCTGTTTTTTCTGTCTCTCTTTCTAGCTCTGTTTCTCTGTCTCTGTCTCTCTCTCTCTCTTGGTTTCTTTTTCTTTCTCTTTCTCCTTCTCTCTGTTTCTTTTTCTCCCTTTCTCTCCTTCTCTCTCCCTCTTTCTGTGCAGCTCTCTCTCTCTCTCTTCCTCTGTTTCTTTCTGTCTCTTTCTCTCTCTCTAGCTCTCTTTCTCTCTTGATTTTTTTTCTTTCTCTCTCTCCGTTTCTTTCTCTCCCTTTCTCTCCTTCTCTCTCCCTCTTTCTGTGCCGCTCTCTATCTGTTTCTTTCTCTCTCTCTTTCTAGCTCTGTTTCTCTCTCTCTCTCTCTCTCCTCTCTCTTGGTTTCTCTCTCTCTCTTTCTCTTTCTCTTTCTCTCTTTCTCTTTCTCTTTCTCTCTGATTCTCTCTCTCTCTCTCTCTCTCTTGGTTTCTTCCTCTTTCTTTCTCTTTCTCCCTCTATATTTTTCTCTCTGTGTTTCTCTTTCTCTTTCTGTCTTTCTCTCTCTTGGTTTCTCTCTCTCTCTCTCTTGGTTTCTCTCTCTCCCTCTCTCTCTCTGGGTTTCTCTCTTGGTTTCTCACTCTCTTGTCTCTCTTGGTTTCTCCCTCTCCCTCTCTCTCTTTTCTGCCTTTCTCTCTCTTGGTTTCTTCCTCTTTCTTTCTCTTTCTCCCTCTCTCTTTCTCCCTCTATATCTTTCTCTCTGTGTTTCTCTTTCTCTTTCTGTCTTTCTCTCTCTGGGTTTCTCTCTCTTGATTTCTCTCTCTCTCTCTGTGTCTCTCCCAGCTTTTGTGCTCTTCCTGGAAAAGGGGGGGTGGTAAGAAAAAGAAGGAGAAGAAGAGGCTGAAGCTGCTAGTGGTGGTGTTGGGGGGAGGAGGAGGAGGAGGAGGAGGGCGAAGGACGCGCCAACCTTAACCTTTGCCAGCCCATCCAGCTCGTTAAGAGACGCTAATGAGGTCCGGCCCAGCCGGAGGAGGAAGAGGAGGAGGAGGAGGAGGAGGAGGCGGGTCGGTGGAGCCTGGAATCCCAACGCGCGAGGGACTTTCCAACCGGCCAGCTTGGGCATCCACTCCCCCCCCCACCGCTCCCCCAAACCCCTCCAGCCGGGGGAGAGCCCAGCCCCGGGCCACCCCCCCACCCCCCCACCCATCACCCCACCCTTCCCCGCGCCCGGCTCTCCCCCATTGTACCCCGGCGGCGGGCGATGCGCGGCCGCCCCTCCGATCCTCCTCCTCCTCCGGCTGCCGCTCCTCCTCCTCCTCCTTCCCGGGCCGGCTGTCACCGGGTCTTACCGTTGCGCGCCCCACGTGCATTCGGAGCCCCGGAGGGTGGCCGGTTGGCCAGGTGGGTGGGGGGAGCGAGCCTGAGAACGGCCCCTCCCTCCCCGGCGGCGACCCCCCACCGCCCCGCCTGGCCAAGCCAAGCCGGCCCCTTCGCTCGCCGCCCCCTCCTCCTCTTCTCCCCCCCCCAAAAAAGACAAAAGCCCCCTCCCCTCCCCGGCGGAGAGACCCTCTTCCCTCCCCCACCTGGCCGCCCTTGCCTACCTGCTGCGGGGCCGCTGCGGCGCGGGGTGCCGGGAGAGGGTGGGGGCGTCCCGGTGGAGAGCGGAGGAGGAGGGGGCTGACAGCCAGCTGCTGCCCGCGGAGGAGGTAGGGAGGGGGGGGGGGGGCTGCCGCTGCGGAGCGCCTCCTTCCTTCCCTCCCCTCCCACCCAGCCAGCCAGCCGGGGAGCCGAGCAGCGCGAGCCGGAGCGGACCGAGGAGGGAGCAGGGAGGAGAGGGAGGGGGCAGCCTCCTCCTCCTCCCCTCCTCCTCCTCCCCCTCCTCTTCCGTGAGCCCCGCGGGAGGGGAGGGAGGAGGAGAGACTCCCCGGACTTGGGGGAGCAGGGAGGGAGGGAGGGAGGGTGGGAGGGGGCATCAGGAAGAAGACCCCGTCCCTTCCCCCCTCCCCTTTTAAGAGAGGAAGGGGGGCCTGCACCCTCTGCCACCCTTAAGGCGGGGTTAGGGTCTTCCAACACGTGCTGGAATCCCCCACCTCCACCCCCAAATCTGCCCAGGGATGGCAAGGATAAGGGGTGGCTGGGATTGTCCTCTTCTAACCTGGGGAGGGTCTGTCAGGCAAGGGTTCAGCCTCCAAAGTAACCGGGACCCCCGCCCAGCCTTGATTTATCCACTGGGACACCCCCCGCCCAGCCTTGATTTTATCTGCCCACCTGCCCAAAGGTGCCCACAGCTGCCTTGGCACAGCCTTCGCCCCAAGCCAGGACAGGTGAGCAGCTCACCTGCCCACCTTTCAAACACAAGACCGAACTCACCGCTCTGCATGGAACTTTTTATCCGTTGGTGGTTTATAAAGTCATGGGGGGAAAAAGTGCCTTCATACTTCATGCCTTCAGTCCTCGAGCTACGACCACAAGGGAGCCCCCCAAATTTCTGTTGCTAAGTGAGACATGGGTTGAGTTTTGCCCCCATTCTACGGCCTTTCTTCCCACTGTTGTTAAGCGAATCTTAAGTTAGTCACACGGTCGTTAAGTGAGTCTGGTTTCCCCACTGCTGGTCAGAAGGTCGCAAAGTGGGATCACATTACCCTGGGACACAGCAACCGTCATAAATATGGGTCAGTTGCCAAGCATCACCGTGGCGATGGTGCAACGGTCATGAGTGTGAAAAACGGACATAAGTCACTTTTCTCGGCGCCGCTGACATTTTATGAGCGGTCACTAAACTGTCGTAAGTCAAGGCAGACCAGAAGGGGGGAGGGGGCACCAGGACTCCAAACCAAGGACTCCAAAATCCATCTTCCTTTGCCCAGTGGCAGAAGCCCAGGGGGCAATTATACTGGCCCCCTTGGCTGGGTTAAACAAAAAGGGGCAACGGATCTTTAGCACCTTTTTAATCTTGAAATTATTTAATTACAAAAGCGACAAATTGCTCTGTATACACCGAAAAGCAGCGTTTCTCAGCCAATTGTAGCGGGGTGGACTTCAACTCCCAGAATTCCCCAGCCAGCTTTGCAAAGCGATAGTTAAGTCAATCGTCCCCGATTTTACAATTTTTTTTGCCCCGAAGCAACTCACTGCAAGTTGTTAAGTGAGTCGCATGGTCATTAAGCAATCCAGCTTCTCCACACATACACACACACACCCCCGTCGGCCATTAATAAACACCCACTTTTGATCGCATGACCATGGAAACGCCACAAGGGTCATAAGTGTGAGGACCGATGCTAAGTCCCCTGTTCCGGTGCTGTAGTCACTCCCGTCGCTAAACAAATGGCTGTAAATCAAGGACCCCCTATACTTACATCAAACCCTTTTTTTAATCTAACAGGAGGACAGAAAGCTAGCTGAGTGTCCGATGCCAGCCGTCAAAGCCGGAAAGGTGAACATAAATTTAAATCGTTCAAATAGGGGTATTCCTCGTTTGGGAACAGCAGCCTCTCAAATACGGCCTTCTGGCTTAGCAGAGGAATAATTTAGAGCCCCTGGCAAGGGGGCTGACACTTAATAGGACGGCACACCTGCTCTGAATGCAGGTGAGTCTCAGGTTCGGCTGCTTAAAAAGATCAGGTAACAGGTGTGAGAAAAGGCCGTGGAAGCTGTGCAGGGCCAGATGGTGTGGAGCTGACTCCTATTTCTTAGCGGTAGCAAGGCTGAAGTCTGCCCAAACCCCCGAGCCTAAATAAACTAAATAAACCAAAAGTTTGTTTCCTTCTTTGATCCATCAGTTGTTGACTAGATAACATCATCAGGGCTCGGTTTATTTTTATTTTTATTCTTTTTATGGCCTCCATCCTCTGTCTAGCCGTTGCAGCACTGAGGATGTTACCTAGTTGGGTTATGAAACGTCTGCAAGTAAACAGCCAAGTTCAGAGAGCACCAAGGACCCCACAGTCCTCCTCCTCTTCCTCCTCCACCTCCACTCTGCAAACCCCCCGTCCCTTCTAACACTGATGATATTGCCTAGTTGGGTCATGAAACGTCTGCAAGAAAACAGCCAAGCTCAGAGTACCAAGGATCACACAGCTCCTCCTCCTCCTCCTCCTCCTCCCATCCAGCCCTGATGATGTTACCTAGCTGAGTCATGAAATGTTTGCAAGAAAACAGCCAAGCTCAGAGCACCAAGGAACACACAGTTGTCCTCCTCCTCCTCCTCTTCCTCCTCCTCCTCCTCCTCCTCCTCCTCCTCCTCCTCCTCCTCCTCCTCCTCCTCCACAAACCCCATACATTTCTAGCACTGATAACATTACCTAGTTGGGTCATGAAATGTCTGCAAGAAAACAGCCAAGCTCAAAGAACACCAAGGACCCCATAGTCCTCTTCCTCCTGCTCTTCTTCCTCTTCCTCCTGCTCCTCCCCCTCCTTTTCTTCCTCCACAATCCCCACTCTCTTCTAATACTCCAATGTTCCCTAGTTGGGTCATGAAACATCTGCAAGAAAATAACCAAGGTCAGAGACCAAGGATCAATTGGCCAAGGTTGAGAAATATCTCAATTCTGTCCTCCTCCTCCTCCTATTCCTCTCTGCAAATTCTACTCCCTTCTAGCATTGATGACATTCCCTAGTTGGGTCATGAAACGTCTGCAAAAAAGCAACCCCGCTGAGAGAGAACCAAGGCCTTTACTTCCTACTCCAGAACTCCCCTGTTATCATGACCATCGATTGTACTGGACAGAAATTAAGGGAGACCTCATCAAACTCAAACCTCCATCCAACCAGGTTAATTAATCCGATCTAAATCAAGGCTCTCAGTCAAGGCCTTTGCCAACTCTACAGACCTCAAGAAGACCTCACATTTCTTCTGACTCATTCTCAGATGGAATTATTAACTGCGTTTTGCATCCTGTTGTGGTTCGCTGGCAGCCGACGCAGACGGCAGCGGAATCGGACAGTGGGGAAGAACGGGGACCAGTCCTGGAGTCTGGGAAGGACTTGGACGAGGGTCCTGGGTCCGATGGGCCAGCACCATCTGGGAGTGGGGTGCTGACTCCGGAGCCTCCAGAATCTGGCAGCAGCGAGGCAGAGGAACAAGGGGAGCCTGTTCCCAGGGCGCGCGTGCACAGAGCTGCCAGAAGGCAAGAACAGCTAAGACAAAAAGGGCGACTTGGGAGTAAGGCTGAGAGGTGATTGCCCCTCCCATAAGGGATAAAAGTCAGGCAAAGGTGGAGAAACCTTTGCAGGAAGCAAGGTCGTTTGCTCTGTTCGGATTCAACCTTGAAGCTCTGCATGGACTTTGGTTGTATTTTTACAGTTCATTTGGCACTTTCGTTGTTGGCAGCCATTCAAAGGAGAGAAAGGTGGGTGCTTATCTCGAGGCACTGTTTGGGACTCCTTACAGGCTGGGAATGCACATAATTCCCAGCCGTGAAATAAAAAGAGAGTTGTTTGGGCTAAGCGTGTGCTTAATAATGGTCTCAGGAAGCCTTGGTCAGAACAGGTCCCTCTATTACCAGTAGTCCAGCATGGGAGAATGGGAGATGATGGCAGAGAGGATCTATCTATCTATCTATCTATCTATCTATCTATCTATCTATCTATCTATCTATCTATCTATCTATCTATCTATCTATCTATCTAATCTCTCTGATCTAGCTATATCTCTATTTATCTATCTATTATCTCTATCTCTATCTCTATCTATCTATCTATCATCTATCTATCTATCTATCTATCTATCTATCTATCTATCTATCTATCTATCTATCATCTATCTATCTAATCTCTCTGATCTAGCTATATCTCTATTTATCTATTATCTCTATCTCTATCTCTATCTCTATCTATCTATCTATCTATCTATCTATCTAATCTCTCTGATCTAGCTATATCTCTATCTATCTATCTATCTATCTATCTATCTATCTATCTATCTATCTAATCTCTCTGATCTAGCTATATCTGTTTATCTAAATATTACATCTATCTATCTATCTCTATCTATCTATCTATCTATCTCCTCTTTCCTAATGAAGATGGGAAAAGTATGTCTGCAGTAGCTCCTTGACCCAACACCAGTTCTAGAAATCTATAAATAACGTGACTTCATGCACAGTTATGTCCCTTCTGAGGTCCATTCACTGGTCACTATTGGTTTATCTAATATTTTTCCTCCCTAACTAGGCAAATAAAGAGAAACCACAGTGAGTCCTCGACTTACAACCACAACTTGAGCCCAATCTTTCTGTTGCTAAGCAAGACAGTTTTTAAGTGAATTTTGGTCCCCTTTTTCAACCTTTTCGTGCCACCGTTGTTAAACAAATCACTGCAGTTCTTCAGTTGGCCACCCAGTTGTTAAGGAAATCTAGCCTTCCCCGTTGACTTTGCTTAAGAGACGGTTGCAAAAGGGGATCACGTGACCCCCCCAGGGGACACAACGACCGTCATAAATAGGAACCAGTCACTAAGCGTCCCGAACCGCTCTCCTGTTTTTAATTATTTTACGCATCAGGTTTATCAAAGTCAATTGTTCGTGTTTCTTTGCCTTCACCTTACGCCTGGTGTTTGTACTTGAAATAAATAAACTGGTGGATAAAATAAAATAAACTCAGCAACTCCGCAAGAATAATTGTACAGTGGCATAGCGGGGACAATGAACATTACAACATGCAAACATAATCCTTTTTAAAAAAAAAAACACATACCCAAATGGAGAGTTTAAGCGTGTGCTAGAAATCTGTTTTTGTTTTGCTATGCGTACACTCCCAAAAATAGTAAGTCCAGCACACACACAAAAATAAAAACAGAAAAACAAGCTTCATATAATCAGAGTTGGAAGGGACGTTGTAGGTCATCTAGTCCAACCCCGCTGCCCAAGCAGGAAACCCTACACCACCATCCCTGACAAATGGCAGTCCAACCTCCCCTTGAAAGTCTCAAGTGATTACGATAGATATTTTATCAAACCTTTTAATCATACATTGTTTCATATTTTCTAAAGTTATTTCTATTTCTAATATGACAATACTATCTTATGTACTTTTGCAGAATCCCTTTTTCCATTAAATTTTCACCCATTATCTCTAAATAGGCCGTTTCTCTATTATTTTGTTTCTGTCCTTTATAACTTCTTTTCCTTTCTTTCTTCCCTCTCATCTTCTCCCTCCCCTTTTTACCCCCTTGTCTCTCTACTTCTAATTCTCTCTTCTCCATTTCCCTCTTCTGTTGCTTTCTGATTTTATATTTATTTTTCACTCTATTTTTTGGGGGGGGAGTTGTTTTTCCCAATCTTAAACTTTCCGTTCTCTTTCCCCCTTTTCCTTTTTTCCCCCCACCTAAGATTACTTGTTCATTAAAGATGGCTTCTTCTTTGTTGCAATCTTCTTGTTCTGCAGGCATTTCTTGCTGTCTCTCATAGTTCCAAATCTCCATTTCTAAAAACTGAAATATGAAGCCAAAAGAACCTCTCCCTTCTTGTGCATCTTCTTTGTACTTTTTAAGTTCCATTTTCAGTTCTTCTAAAAGTGGAGCCATTTTAAACAGTTTTAAACAACCACCCGATTGATTTTAGTCAGTCAAATACAATAACCAAAAATCCAGAAATCATCAAGTAATCCAGATAGTCCCAAGTTATTTCTTTTCCCAAACGCCATCACTCTGCTAAACAACTCATTCCCTCAACACTGTCCAACTATTTACAAAGTCTGCACTACTATTACTATTCATCTTCTCATCACTCCTTATCACTCATCCCATCTCACTGTATGGCTGTAACTTTGCAGCTTGTATCCTTACGATTTATATTGACTGCTTCCTAGTATGATTTGATTGCTTACTGTACCCTCTGACTATCATTAAGTGTTGGACCTGATGATTCTTGGCTCTTGACAAATATATCTTTTCTTTTAAGTATAATCAGAATATTTGCACCAAAGACAAATTCCTTGGTCAATAAAAAAGAATTCTATTCTATTCTATTTTCTGTTCTGTTGCTATTACTATTCCATTCCATTCTATTCTATTCTTTCATTCTTAATTTTGTTCTATTCCTATTCTATTCCTATCATCTATTCTATTCTATTCTATTCTATTCTATTCTATTCTATTCTATTCTATTCCTATATCTATTCTATTCTATTCTATTCTATTCTATTCTATTCCTATTATCTATTCTATTCCTATTATCTATTCTATTCTGTTCTGTTCTATTCCTATTTTAAACCCAGAAGTGCAGCATGTCATATACTGCATATTCCTGTCTACAATCATCAAGCTTATTATTATTATTTTTTAAAAAATCCATTAACCTATCTTGATCAGATCTTGCAAATTGGGAGGGGGGGCGGGGAAAAACCCACCCAACCTGCCAAATAAAAGTGAGCCAGCTACAATTCTTCTCAAATTTGCTATCCTCCGGAGGAACAGCCCATAAATGGGAATAATTTTCCGTATTGCAAGTCTGTCTGCGCACAGGAGAGGAATAAGCACAGGCCCATTTGGCAGCAAAACTGTGTGCGTTGTGATATCATCCCGGAGATTACCCAAATTAAAGCAATTGGCTTCTAGCGCATGTTGCAACTGAGCGAAATTGATCTATTTCCTCTTCTTCTTATACAGGTAGGTTTCGACTTACAACCACAATCGAGAACAGGAAGTTTTGGTGGCTAAGCTTTCTTTTTTTTTTTTTTCCTGAAGTGGCTAGGTAAAATCCCAGCAGTTATTAAGTGAACCATTTGGCCGTTAAGCAAATCCAGCTTCCCCCATTGAGCCAAAGGTTTTTTTGTTTTTTTTCAGGAGGCAACTGGACTTTCTGGTTTTTCTTTGAAGACATTTCGCTTCCCATCCAAGAAGCTTCTTCAGCTCTGACTGGATGGTGGGGAAGGATTTATACACCTTGCAGACAGCTGGTTATTTGCATCCTATTAGAGCAGGGGTGTCCAACCTTGGTAACTCTAAGACTTGTGGACTTCAACTCCCAGAATTCCTCAGCCAGCAAAGCTGCTGTGAAGCAATGCGTTTGTGAAGTGGCTGTTTTATTTCCCCGGTGTACAGGTTGTGCACAGGTCTCATTAAGTCTACATGGAGGGAAGGAAGCAGTGGGGTGCCACAAGGTTAGGCCCAGGACTCTTCAATATCTTCATTAACGACTTAGGTGATGGAATAGAAAGGGAATTTACCAAATTTGCAGATGATACTAAGCTGGCAGGAATAGCTAACACCCAAGAAGATAGACTCAAGGTCCAGATGGATCTTGACAGACTAGAACCCTGGGCCCTATCGAACAAAATGAAATTCAATGTAGAGAAAAGTAAAGTCCTCCACTTAGGCAAGAAAAACCAAAAGGACACATACAGACTGGGTGAAACCAGGCTCAGTAGCAGAAACTGTGAAAGGGATGTTGGAGTCTGAGTGGACAACCAGCTAAATAGGAGCCAGCAGTGTGCAGCGGCAGCCAAAAAAGCCAATGCAATCCTAAACTGCATTAACAGAGGGATACAATAAAGATCTAGGGAGGTATTAATATCACTCTATAAAGTCTTATTAAGGCCACACCTAGAGTACTGCATCCAGTTTTGTCACCACACTATAAAAAAGAGTTTGAGACTCTAGAAAGAGGGCAGAGAAGAGCAACCAGGATGATGAGGGGACTGGAGGCTAAAAGATATGAAGAACGGTTTCAGGAACTGGGCATGGCTAGTCTGGGGAGACAGGAGAGCATCTTCCAATATTTGAGGGGCTGCCCCAGAGAGGAGGAAGGGGTCAAGCTATTCCCCAAGACACCCGAAGGCCAGACAAGGAACAATGGATGGAAACTGAACAAGGAGAGATTCATCCTGGAAATAAGGAGCGATTTTCTGACAGCGAGAACAACCAATGGAACAGGAGTTGCCTTCAGAAGTTGTGGGAGCTTCCTTACTTGAGACCTTCAAGAAGAGACTGGACTGCCCTCTGTCAGAAATGGTGTAGGGTCTCCTGCTTGGGTGGGTGGGGGTTGGACTAGATGACCTACAAGGTCCCTTCCAACTGTGATTATCTGTTTTCTGTTATTGTACTGCCTATATAGCACGTTGCTCAGTTTGCGTCCGGGTGTTTTATCCTCGAGGTACACAGTACAACGCGGCTCGCTCCTAAATTTTGATCACGTGACCGTAGGGATTTTGCAACGGTCACAAATGTAAAAAGCTGAACGGTTGCTTAACGAACCCTAAACCACCTGTGTAGATTTTGTGCTATTTTATAGAGGAACAAAGCTGTATTACTAGGTAATGGCTTTTTGTAAAGTAATGATACAACTGACATTTCTACCCAACAATGCCAGCAAACAGTGCAACTTTCAAGGACAAACAAATTACAAACACCTCCTCTGTCTTTCTTTCACACATACAACACAATCCACTCTTCTCTTTGACAGCTAAGATGCCGCAAAAAAATAAATAAATTTCTCCAGCGTACAAGTAAGGGGGTGGGTGGGCTATATTTTTTCTTCCCTTGGGGAGAAACGCCGTTAGGATGCAGGCAGGATTCGGAGTCAGTAACAACAACTTTTCAAGAGGTTCAAGAGGCTTGGGCGGGGGGGTTGGACTAGACGACCTACAAGGTCCCTTCCAACTCTGATTATCTATCTAGGTCTTGCCGCATTTCCCTGCCCCCAAAATTCTTCCGACGTGAATTGCAACCAGAGCCCTTCCCAAAAAAATATGCTAAATTTTAATGTTTCCTCTTTCCTCCTTCCCGAAACGGCAGCCAAAACTGGGTTCTCCCAGCTGAACTAAAACTCCCACATCCACTTTCTCGCTTGGAAACACACCCGAGTATCACTTCTTCAAAGTGAGGTCCGAGTTCGAGGGAAGCTGCAGTTAAGTTCCTAGAGCCGAGGCCGAAAAGAGGGATGAGAAACAGCCCCGAACGCATCACTTCCATTTGGGCTCACGAAGAGAAGTGCGATTTTTTTGCTGCCTTACAACACGGCAACACACACACACACACACACACACACACACGCACTCGCTGTTCTGCCTTCCCACCAAGCACTTCTGCTTCCGTGGCCTTCTAAAATTATTTTCCAGCTTTGTGGCTATCAAGGTTAACGGCTGCCCCCCCTTTTTTTTTTCCTCTTCTATTTTTCCAACACAATTTCAAGCACCTTGGGAGGGAGATTTTGTTTTTGTTTTTTTGGCAGAAGCAGAGGGTGCCGATCCTTGCATATTCCCCCCCCCCCCATGCTTCCAAAGACACAAACCGCTCTCTCTCCTTGGCGAGCCAAGGTTCTTCAGAACATGAGATAAAGAGATAAAGCAAAAAAAGAGAATATTTGTGGCTCAGGGTCGAGCCGTGAGGTCAGATTGGGGCCATCTGAGCTTGGCTGTTTTCTTGCAGACCTTTTTATGACCCAACTGGGGAGCATCATCAGTGCTAGAAGGGAGGGGGGGTCAGGAGGAGGAGAAGGAAGGGGGAGGAGGAGGAGAGAGGGAGGAGGGGGAGGAGGAGGAAGAAGGGGAGGAGGAAGAAGAGGAGGAGCAGGAGGAGGGGAGGAGCAGGAGGAAGGGGGAGGAGGAGGAAGAGAGGGAGGAGCAGGAGGGGAAAGGAGGAAGGAGGAGCAGGAGGAGAGGGAGCAGGAGGAAGGGGAGAAGGAGGAAGAAGAGGAGGAGCAGGAGGAGCAGGAGGAAGGGGAGGAGGAGGAAGAGAGGGAGGAGCAGGAGGGGAAAGGAGGAAGAAGAGAAGGAGCAGGAGGAGGGGAGGAGCAGGAGGGGAAAGGAGGAAGGAGGAGCAGAAGGAAGAGAGAGGAGCAGGAGGAAGGGGAGAAGGAGGAAGAGGAGGAGCAGGAGGGGAAAGGAGGAAGAAGAGAAGGAGCAGGAGGAGGGGAGGAGCAGGGGGAAAGGAGGAAGAAGAGGAGCAGGAGAAAGAGAGAGGGAGCAGGAGGAAGGGGAGAAGGAGGAAGAAGAGGAGCAGGAGGAGGAAAGGAGGGAAGAGGAGGAGCAGGAAGAGGGGAGGAGCAGGAGGAAGGGGGAGAGGAGGAAGGGGAGGAGGAGGAAGAGAGGGAGGAGCTGGAGGGGAAAGGAGGAAGAAGAGGAGCAGGAGGAGGAGAGGGAGCAGGAGGAAGGGGAGAAGGAGGAAGAGGAGGAGCAGGAGGGGGAAAGGAGGAAGAAGAGGAGGAGCAGGAAGAGGGAGGAGCAGGAGGAAGGGAGGAGCAGGAGGAAGGGGAGGAGGAGGAGGAGAGGGAGGAGCAGGAGGGGAAAGGAGGAAGAAGAGGAGCAGGAGAAGAGAGAGGGAGCAGGAGGAAGGGGAGAAGGAGGAAGAAGAGGAGCAGGAGGGAAAGGAGGAAGAAGAGGAGGAGCAGGAAGAGGGAGGAGCAGGAGGAAGGGGGAGCAGGAGGAAGGGGAGGAGGAGGAAGAGAGGGAGGAGCAGGAGGAAAGGAGGAAGAAGAGGAGCAGGAGGAGGAGAGGGAGCAGGAGGAAGGAGGAGAAGGAGGAAGAGGAGGAGCAGGAGGGGAAAGGAGGAAGAAGAGGAGCAGGAGGAGGAGAGGGAGCAGGAGGAAGGGGAGAAGGAGGAAGAGGAGGAGCAGGAGGGGGAAAGGAGGAAGAAGAGGAGGAGCAGGAGGAGGGGGGAGCAGGAGGGGAAAGGAGGAAGGAGGAGCAGGAGGAGAGAGAGGGAGCAGGAGGAAGGGGAGAAGGGAGGAGCAGGAGGGGAAGGCGGAAGAGAGGAGGAGCAGGAGGGGAGGAGCAGGAGGAAGAGAAGGAGGAAGAGGAGCAGGAGGAAGAGAAGGAGAAGGAGGGGGAAGAGGAGGATCAGGAGGAAGAGGAAGAGGAGGAGTGGGAGGAGGACTATGGGGTCCTTGGTGCTTTCCGAACTTGGTGTTTTTTCTTGTAGACGTTTCATGACCCAACTGGGGAACATCATCAGGGTTAGGAGAGAGGGGAGCTTGCTCTCTGCTTCTATATAGTGGTTTCTTTCTGTCCGTGAAGGTAGGACAGACCATCATGGGACCACCCACTCAGATGAACAAGCCAACATAGAGGGCAGCCTGATCAAGGAACCTGCAGGAGCCCCTGAAAGGGGAAGCCGCTTGCATGTAAACAGAGAGCAAAATTCACTCATCCCAGAGCAAACCCCACGCTCACTAGTTCTGAGGATGTTACCTAGTTGGGTCATGAGATGTCTGCAAGAAAACAAAATTCAAACTGAACAAGGACCTCACAGTCCTCCTCCTCCTCCTCCTCTTCTTCTTCCTCTCCCTCCTCCCTCTTCCCTTCCTCCTGCTCCTCCTCTTCCCTCCACCCCTCCTCCTCCTCCCTGCCCTCTCCCTCCTCCTTCCTCCTCCTGCTCCTCCCTTCCTCTCCACCTCTCCTCCTCCTCTTCTTTTCCTCTCCCTCCTCCCCTTCTCTCTTCCTCCTCCTCTCTTCTTCCTCTTCCTCTTCCTCCTGCTCCTCCTCTTCCCTCCACCCCCTCCTCCTCTCCTCCCCCTCCTCCTCACCCCACCTCCTCCCTTCCTCCTGCTTTTCCTCTTCCTCCTGCTCCTCCCCTTCCCCCTCCACCTCTCCTCCTCCTCCTCTTCTTTTTCCTCCTCCTCTCCACAACCCCCACTCCCTTCTAACACTGATGATGTTGCCTAGCTGGGCCATGAAACGTCCGTAAGAAATCAACCAGCCTCAGGACAGCACCAGGGACCACCCCCTCAATAAAACCCAATTTTGGTTTCCACAATACCTTCCGCTCTAACTCAGGTCTGGCCTTAACAAAGTCCATCCCCTCCTAAAATCGTCCTTTCCCCATTTTACGGATCCACTCCATTTCCTGGCCTTAATCCTCAAGCGGGCCAGACCGAAACGCCGCGATGTCTTTTTAGACGCGCGAGTTGCAACCAGGTGGACGGGTAACAAGACAAGGGCGGAAGGAAGGACAGAGGTTTGCAGACAACCAAGTTCACACACACACACACACACACACACCCAGCAAGCATCCAGCTAAGCAAGATCTCCATCCAGCAAGGAAAAAAACCAAAACCGCTCACCTGTTCCTGGGAATTCATAACTCGGAGCTTCATCTGCTTCAGGTAAGTGGAGGTGAGAGGCATGTTGTAGTCGATGATGCCCGAGACCAGCGAAGAAGGGGAATCATTTTCTGGATGGAAAGAAGGAAAACGGGTCTCTTTTCAAAGGCCTGGAAAGACGGAGTAACTTGACTTAACCCTCCTCCTTCCTCATCACCTGGATGAGATCCCACCAGAGGGAATCAACATTCTGGATTCTCACCTGTTCTCCGTTGGTCTCTGAATACCTACCCAATACAGGTAGTCCTAGACTTAGCCCCCGTTATAAAATCCTAGCGCTGGAAAGGGACCTTGGAGGGCGTCTAGTCCAGCCCCTCTGCCCAAGCAGGAGACCTGTCCTGTCTTTAAATTGGCTGGCTGAATATAAAGACAAGACAGGCAAACTCTACAAAGGCTTTCATACAACATTCCTTCATTGGCTTCACAAGGCATTCTCAAGGTATAACTCACGGTTACGTCGAGATTCACCTTAACGTCCGAATCTTTGCATAGTTGTCTTCATAGTGGGAAAGGATAGTGATCTTACATCCCATAATGATGGAGCAAAAGGATAAGATGGCAGCACAATGCTGGGGTCCGAGCAAGAGTGAAGGAACCTCCCCCAACCCAACCAAGGGTCAATTCAGTGACCAATCAGGATTACAGATGTGACCACAGGACATGAACTACAATTCCCAGGATGCATTAACTACATTTCCCATGAGGCATTCCCTTAAGGGGACAGCTCCCAATTCTAACTTAATTATCTCAATTCCCAATTACCTATATACTGTCTGGACAGCATACACCCCACCTGGAATTACAAATTCCACTACTAACCAACTATCAATTAACTATATAACCAAGATAAACAGTAAACAGTAATATAGCATCAAATAAAGCAACAGCACAAAACCCTTAGGGAATTACAGAATAACAAGCGTTGGAAGGGACCTCAGAGGTCGTCTAGTCCAGCCCCTTGCTCAGGGAGGAGACCCTTATGGAATTGCAGAATAGCAAGAGTTGGAAGGGGCCTTGGAGGGCGTCTAGTCCAGCCCCTTGCCCAAGTAGGAGACCCTTACAGAATTACAGAATAACAAGCTAGGTATATAGTCCCTTTTATCATCGCCCTCCGGCATTATACTCAACCAATATTCCGTTTTTCTACCACGCTTGTCCTACACAATCTGGGATTTTCCAACTTCACCCCATTGTGCAAAATTGTAATAAAACAAATATAAAGAGAAACAGATTTTTTTTCCCTACAGCAGCAATACTAGCACATTTTAACAATAAACTTGGTGGACACATTCATCACACCACGTGCTAATTCTACACCTCTACAAGCCACGTTTAACACCCCTGTTTTTTCCCCCCTTCGACAGCATCCTGTGTGTGTGTGTGTGTGTGTGTGTGTGTGTGTGTGTGTGATTTCCAGATTAGTCTAACACACTTTCAGAATAACAAAATAACAAGAATTGGAAGGGACCTTCAGAGGTCTTCTAGTCCAACCCCCTGCCCCAGCAAGAGAATCTTACAGAATTATAGAACTGCAAGAGTTGGAAGGGACTTTAGAGGTCATCTAGTCCAGCCCCCTGCCCAAGCAGGAGACCCTACGTCATTTCAGATAAATGATTGTCTGGTGTTTTTTTCCTTGAAAATCTCCAGTGATGGAACCCCCACAACTTCTGCTGCCCTACAGGTAGTCCTTGACTTACAACAGTTCATTGAATGACCGTTCGGTGTTACAACGGCACTGAAAAAAAAGTGACTTATGGCCGTTTTTCACACTGACGACCGTGATCCCCATGATCAAAATTCAGACACTTGGCAACTGTCTCATATTTACGACGGTTGCAGGGTCATGTGATTCTCTTTTGCGACCTTCTTGCGAGCCAAGTCAATGCAGGAAGCCAGATTCGCTTAACAACTGGGTAACCTACCTGACAACTGCAGTGATTCACTTAACAACGGTGCCAAGAAAGGTTGTAAAATGGGGCAAAGTTCACTTGACTGTTGTTGGGCTTAGCCACAGAAACATTGGGCTCAATTGTCCTCCTAAATTGAGGACCATCGGTGGCTTCCATCCATCATTTCTTGTCTTGTACTCAGGTGCTTTGGAGATTATATTGATAGTTACCTAACATCAAACTCTTCTATTGCAGGGGTCTCCAACCTTGGCCACTTTAAGCCTAGTGGACTTCAACTCCCAGAATTCCTCAGCCAGCCACAGCAACAGGAAGTCTAAAGCAGGGTCTCCAACCTTGGCCACTTTAAGCCTAGTGGACTTCAACTCCCAGAATTCCTCAGCCAGCCACAGCAACAGGAAGTCTAAAGCAGGGGTCTCCAACCTTGGCCACTTTAAGACTTGTGGACTTCAACTCCCAGAATTCCTCAGCCAGCCACAGCAACAGGAAGTCTAAAGCAGGGGTCTCCAACCTTGGCCACTTTAAGCCTAGTGGACTTCAACTCCCAGAATTCCTCAGCCAGCCACAGCAACAGGAAGTCTAAAGCAGGGGTCTCCAACCTTGGCCACTTTAAGCCTAGTGGACTTCAACTCCCAGAATTCCTCAGCCAAGCCACAGCAACAGGAAGTCTAAAGCAGGGGTCTCCAATCTTGGCCACTTTACGTCTGGTGGACTTCAACTCCCAGAATTCCTCAGCCAGCCACAGCAACAGGAAGTCTAAAGCAGCGTTGCTGGCTGAGGAATTCTGGGAGTTGAAGTCCACCAGTCTTAAAGTGGCCAAGATTGGAGACCCCTGCTCTGCAAGATGCTAAAATGGGCAGGCTGTGATCCAGAATGGATTTGGCCAGCATCCTCCACACCCCAGTCTGACCTTCAACATTCAATTTAAAATGAACTGTTAAAAATGGATGTAATTAATTAATTCTCTTGCCCTGAGACAGGCAGAGGTACCAGCATCTTTCTTGCCTGTTCAATTTCAGGACTTATTTCCCCACTGATAATCCCCCACCCCCCCCCCATGGCATAATCTACATTCGGTTTATGGGGAGGGATAGAGGCCTAATAATTGTCCTTGGGTAACTTTTTCTGCTCTAATAACTCCTTGTTTACAGCAGCAAAACAGCCGCTGGGCATTAAAAATATCCCTCACAATATGATACAGCATAATAAATAACAGAAGAGCAGAGTTGGAAGGGACCTCAGAGGTCTACTAGTCCAACCCTCTGCTCAAGCAGGAAACCCTATACTATTTCAGATAAATGATTGTCTAATCTCTTCTTAAAAACCTCCAGTGATGGAGCACCCACAACTTCTGGTGGCAAGCAGTTCCACTGGTTAATTGTTCTCACTGTCATGAAATTTCCTCCTTAATTCCAGGTTGCTTCTCTCCTTGGTGAGTTTCCATCCATTGCTTCTAATCCTGCCTTCAGGGGCTTTGGAGAATAACAGAATAACAGAATTGGAAGGGACCTTGGAGGTCCTCTAGTCCAACCCTCAGCTCAAAAGGAAACCCTATACCAAGGGTTCAAACTTGGCAAGTTTAAGACTTGTGGACTTCAACTCCCAGAATCCCTGAGCTAACATGGCTGGAGGAGGAATTCTGGGAGTTGAAGTTCACAAGTCTTAAAGCTGTCGAGTTTGAAGACCCCTGATCTATTTACCTACCTATCTATCATCTCTCTCTCTCTCTCTCTCTCTCCATACCTACCTACCTACCTAACCTACTATCCATCTATCCATCTGTCTATCTGTCTATCTATCTATCTATCTATCCGTCTATCTATCTATCTATCTATCTATCTATCTATCCGTCTATCTATCTGTCCTTCTATCTGTCCTTCTATCTGTCTGTCTGTCTATCTGTCCATCTATCCATCCATCCATCCATCCATCCATCCATCCATCCATCCATCCATCTATCTATCTATCTATCTATCTATCTATCTATCTATCTATCTATCTATCTATCTATCTATCTATCATCTATATATCTATCTATGTATCATCTGTCTATCATCTATCACAAGGGTCTTCAAACTTGGCAAGTTTAAGACTTGTGGACTTCAACTCCCAGAATCCCGGAGCTAACATGGCTGGAGGAGGAATTCTGGGAGTTGAAGTCCACAAGTCTTAAAGCTGTCATGCCCTACACCATTCCAGACAAATGGCTGTCCAATCTCTTCTTAAAACCCTTCAGTGTTGGAGCATTCACAACTTCTGGAGGCAAGTTATTCCACTGGTTATGTGATGACCCAGGGTGGGGATACAAAATAAACCCAGTCACAAAAACCCGGTGAAGCCCCTTTTATTCCTTCACTTTCCTTCCAAGCTCCAAATATCCTTGACTGGAGACAAAAAAACTCCCCCACAAGCAGTTAAGAAAAGGAGGGGGAAAAAACAATACAAACCAGGCAAGATAAAGGGCTTGAAGACGTCCACAGATAACGGAACACACACTGGGAAGGACGCTCAACTCAAGAGAGGAACCATAAACTAGAGATATTATCCATGCTTTGTTTCCAGCACTGGCCCATACGCATGTCTGTCCTCTTATTCAGTTGTCACAGCTGCAGCCCATGAAGAGGATCAAGGCCCTTTCCGCCCCAGTAGACCACGTCTTTCCCTTATCCTCTCCTCCCTGTGTGCCCTAGGATGGAGAGGGGATGGGCCTGGTTCTTCCTCTGACTGTCCAGCCGGCCTCTGCCCTTCCCCAGCCTCCTCCACAACCTCTGGAGCTACACCTTCCACTCCCTGTTGGCTGTTCCTCCTCTGACTCAGAGTCCGTCTCCACCAGGGGCATGACAGGTTAATTATTTTGAGTGTCAGGAAATTCCTCCTTAATTCCAGGTTGTTTCTCTCTTTGATGAGTTTCCGCCCACTGCTTCTTGTCCTACCCTCTGTTGCTTTGGAGACTGGCTTGACTCCCTCTTCTTTGGGGGCAGCCCCTGAGATATTGGAACACAGCTCTCCTGTCTCCCCTAGTCCTTCTTTTCATTAAAGTAGACACATACCCAATTCCTGCGACTGTTCTTTGTACGTTTTGGCCTCCAGTCTCCTAATCATAAACCTCCAAGGGGCCTCAACGGCCCTCTCAAAGGATGCAAATGACCACCTTTGTCTGCAAGGAATAGAAATCCTTCCCTTCCCCACCATCCAGTCAGAAGTGAAAAAGCTTTTTGGATGAGAAGGGAAACGTCTTCAAAAGAAAAGAAAAAAAACAAGAAAGTCCGCTTGCCTCCTGCAAAAAAAGCACCTTTGGGGCAACCATGACCTGGAGAACGGAGAATCTCTACAACAGATAGAAACTCAGCAAGGAGAGATTCAACCTGGAAATAAGGAAGAATTTCCTGGCAGTGAGAAACAATCAACCCGTGGAACAGAAGTTGCCTTCGGAAGTTGTGGTTGCTCCATCACTGGAGGATTTCAAGGAGAGATTGGACAAATAATTTGTGTAAAATGGTCTAGGGTTTCCTGCCTGAGCAGGGGGTTGGACTAGAAGACCTCCAAGGTCCCTTCCAGCTCCATTCGGATTGTTTGATTGATTGAGCAGGGGGTTGGACTAGAAGACCTCTAAGGTCTCTTCCAGCTCCATTCGGATTGATTGACTGATTGAACAGGGGGTTGGACTAGAGGACCTCTAAGGTCTCTTCCAGCTCCATTCGGATTGATTGATTGATTGATTGATTGATTGAGCAGGGGGTTGGACTAGAAGACCTCTAAGGTCTCTTCCAGCTCCATTCTGATTGATTGACTGATTGAGCAGGGGTTGGACTAGAAGACCTCTTAAGGTCCCTTCCAGCTCCATTCTAATTGATTGACTGATTGAACAGGGGGTTGGACTAGAGGACCTCTAAGGTCTCTTCCAACTCTATTCTGATTGATTGATTGAACAGGGGTTGGACTAGAGGACCTCAGGTCTCTTCCAACTGTATTCTGATTGATTGATTGAACAGGGGGTTGGACTAGATGACCTCTAAGGTCCCCTTCCAGCTCCATTCTGATTGATTGATTGGCTGACCTTTGTTGCTCTTCTCCACATTTAAAATCTCTCCTCAGAAAGGATGGAGGGGAGGGGTTCCCAAAGGTCATCTATTGGCAGAGTTTGCGCCGTGGTGGGGATGCTTTCCCAATGCGGATTGGCTGTGCTTGTGAAGAGCCCCCTTGTCAAAGACTCCCTTGCAGACAGAAGAGAAAGCAGAAGCCCGGGGGAGTGGGGGGGGGTTGGGGGAGGGGTTGCTTTGTCCTTCTCGCTCCTGGCGAGAACTTCCACGGCCTGGCTGCCCCTGGGACCGACCGACCGGCCGAAGGAAGCCCAGCCAAGGACAGAGGAGCCATTCAGAGGGCGAAGACACAACTCTCCCTTTTGCAGAGGAGCCCCCCCCCCCCGCTCCCATTTCAATATAGCTCTGGGTTGCTCCCCCCTCCCTTCGGGGAGCCTCTCATGGGAGTCCTTGACTTAGCAATCGCGCTGAGACTTATATGCCGCTTTCACGGTGCTTTTCCAGCCCTCTCTAAGCGGTTTACAGAGTCAGCCTCTTGCCCCCAACAATCTGGGTCCTCATTTGACCCACCTTGGATGGAGGGAAGGAGAGAGGGAGGGAGGGAGGGAAGGGGGGAGAGAGGGAGGAAGGAAGGAAGGAAGGAGGAAGGAAAGAAGGAAGGAGGGAGGGAGGGAGGGAGGGAGGGAGGGAGGGGAGGGAAGGAAGGAAGGAAGGAAGGAAGGAAGGAAGGAAGGAGGGAGGGAGGAGGAGAGAGGGAGGGAGGGAGGGAGGGAGGAAGGAAGGAGCCCTCTCTCTAAGCGGTTTACAGAGTCAGCCTCTGCCCCCAACAATCTGGGTCCTCCTTTTATCGACCTGGGAAGGATGGAAGGCTGAGTCAACCTGGAGCCATTCAGGATCAAACTCCTGGCAGTGGGCTTCGAACCACTGGCTTCTAACCACTGTGCCACCAGATATAGAACAGGTGATGATAGGTAGGTAGCAGACAGATAGACAGATGTGTACGTACATACACATATACAGAGAGAGAGAGAGAGAGAGAGAGAGAGAGAGAGAGAGAGAGAGAGGATGGATGGATACACACACACACACACACACACACAGAAAGAGAGGATAGATGGATGGATGGATGTAGGCAGGCAGGCATACATACATACATACATACATATATAGAGAGAAAGATGAATGTAGACAGACAGACACACATACATATAGAGAGACTAGATAGATAGATAATAGATAGACAGACAGACAGACAGATATATATATATATATATAGAGAGAGAGAGAGACAGAGAGACCGCATAGATAGATAAACAGGCATACAGACAGACAGACAGACACACACCCCACACACACACACACACAGACATGATAGATAGATAGATAGATAGATAGATAGATAGATAGATAGATAGATAGATAGATGCAGAGAGACAGACAGACAGACAGAAAGACAGAGACAGACAGACAGACAGACACACATAGAGAGAGGATAGATAGATAGATAGATAGATAGATAGATAGATAGATAGATGATAGATAGATAGATAGATAGATAGATAGATAGATAGATAGATAGATAGATAGCAATAGATATATACAGCTTCACAGTGCTTTCCAGCCCTCTCTATTAGCGGTTTACAGAGTCCACCTGTTGTTTCCAACAATCTGGGTCCTCATTTGACCCACCTGGGAAGGAGGGAAGGCCGAGTCAACCTGGAGCCTGGTGAGAATCAAACTCTGGCAGTTGGCAGAGTTAGCCTGCACCCCTGCCTTCTAACCACTGAGCCACCATGGCTCCTAAGTGAGTTTGTTTATTTATTTATTTGTTTATTTTTATTTATTTAATTTATTTAATTAAGTGAGTTTTGTCCCTATTTTACGACACCTTTCTTGCCATCGTTGTTAAGCGAATCCCTGCAGTTGTTGAGTTAGCGACATGGCCGTTAAGTGAATCTGGCTTCCCCCTCCCGGACTTGGCTTGTCAGATGGTCACCAAAGGGGATCACGTGACACCACCACCCCGGGGGGGGGACACTGCGACCATCATAAATACGAGGCGGTTGCCAAGCGGCCGAATTTTGATCCTGTGACTGCAAGGGATGCAGCGACAGTCAATAAGTGTGGAAAAACGGTCGTAAGTCCCTTTTTTCCCCTCCAGGGCCATTATAACTTGGAATGGTCACTAAAAGAACAGTTATAAGTTCGAGGACTTCCTGTATTGTAAAACCTTCTTGTTCTAGACTTCTGGCCTGCCCTCGCTGGAGAAACTGCACCAGGCTTGGAATAAAATGTCTGTTTGGACTAACATTTCCCCCTGTTTGTAACCAGGAAGTAAAGGGAGAGCAGGTAGAGAATTTGTCAGGGGCCGTTTAGGGGTCACGACCTCCCCCTGCCTCCCCCCTTTCCTTTTTTGCACAGAGGCAGGAGGTGGGATTCTACTGGTTCAGACTGGTTCTATCGAACCGGTTGTTATGATTCTGCGCAGTCCGGAGAACCAGCAAATCACGGTGACATCCTGACTACAAATTTCATGACTTGAGTAATTATGATTGAGGGATTATGAGCCGTTAGGCCAGAAAGCTAAGGAGTTGGGTGTACAAGTAGTGGTTGTTGTTGTTTTTTCCCCCAATCTATACTTCCAACCAAAAGTCAACGTCCGGTAAGAGAACGAAGGATTGTAGAACTGAACCACTGGCTAAATATCTATGGAGATTCTCTGTCATCCAGGTCAGGGGTCGCCAACCTTTTGGACCTCAGGAACCACCAACTCCTCATTTTAAATCCAACAGGCCAGAAACCCTGGGAAAATCCCCCAAAAAGTGGGCAGGAAAATCCCCCACCCCTTTTTCCTACAGATCGATCGTTCTTTATTTGGGATCGCAGGATACCGTCTCCAGCTCCGTTCTCAGGGGGAGAGAAAGAGAGAGAGGGAGGGAGAGACTTTTGGCTTCATGCAAGGAAAGCAGCAGAAGCCGCAGAAGTCTTTCTTTCTCTCCCCCAAACTCTGCCAGGAATGAGTCTTTGCCGGCGCAGCCTCTTGGAGCAGGAGGCCTTGCAGGGTCCCAAAGACTCATTTCTGGCGGAGTTTGGGGGAGAGAAAGAAAGACTTTTGCTGCTTTCTTTGCGTGCAGCCAGAAGCAGAAGAAGAAAGAAGCGGAAAGAAGCAGCCCGGTGGCCAGGCCAGGCGCGTGGGGCGCGTGGGGCAAGTTCCCCCACCTGCCCTTTCCCCCTCCCCTCACTCCCTTGAGTTGTTTGCAATTCAAGAGACACAAGCCTTGTGTTCCCACGGGCCATGTGGGCGGCGCAGCCTTGTGTTCCCGCACAGCCTGGATTTATTGCTTTGGGGGGGACATTTCTCTGCAGATCACCCAAATTTTCTCATGGACCATCAGTGGTCTTTGGCCCAATGGTTGGCGACCATTGTCCCAGGTCACGATTGTCCCAAAGGTGCTTTTTTTTTCAAGACGCAACTGGACTTTCTTTTATTTTATTTTTCTTTGAAGACGTTTTGCTTCTTATCCAAGGAGCTTCTTCAGATCTGACTGGATGGTGGGGAAGGGAAGGATTTATGCTCCTTGCAGACAGCTGGTCATTTTACATCCTTTTAGGGGGCCCTTGAGGCCACTGGGGGGGTTTAGCCGTGTCCTAGGATGTCACCTGAGTGATGCAAGGGGGTGTGGAGAAGACTCCACACATCTGCAGGGAAACATCTGCAGAAAACACCCGGCAGCCAAGAAGCCTCCACCCCGATTTGCGCTACTCAGGTAACCCTGAAACCCACTCAGGAAGAGGCTACTTCCACGGTCCTCACCTTTAGGTTCCACGCCGTTGGAGTTGAAATGCATCCTTTTCTGGCACTCGGTGCAGCTCATCAGGAACCTGGTCACCGCTTCTCGTGGGAGGAAGGCGTAGGTCTCCGCAATCTGAAAGAGGAAGAAGAAGAAGAAGAAACCAAAATGACATCTATGACTTTGCCAAGGCAGCATCCAAGGGGAGGCCCCACCAACTCCATCTGGCAACCCACCACGGATCTCCATTCAAAGGCAAAACTCTGCCTACAGGAAGTCCTCAAGTTATGACCACAATGGAGCCCGATATTTCTGTTGCTAAGTGTGATGTTTGTCAAGTGACCACTTTCCTTGCCACCATTAAGTGAATCACAGAGAGAGAAAGAGAGAGAGGCAGAGAGACAGGATAGATAAATGATAGATAGATAGATAGATAGATAGATAGATAGATAGATAGATAGATGGATGGATGGATGGATGGATGGATGGATGGATGGATGGATGGATGGATGGATGGATGGATGGATAGAATTAGAGATAGAGAAATAGAGATAGATAGAGATAGATAAAGATAAAGATAGAGATGGATATAGATAGAGAGATAGTAATAGAAATAGAGATAGATAAATGAGATAGATTGATAAGATAGAGATAAAATACATAGATATAGATATATCTTATCTCTATCTACATAGGCAGATAAAGATATAGATAGAAATAAGATATAGATAGATAGATAGATAGATAAATAGATAGATATAGAGATAGATATAGAAATAGAAATAGAGAGAGAGAGAGAGAGATAGAGATATAGATACAGAAATAGATAGATATAGCGATAGAGATAGATAAGATAGATAGATAGATAGATAGATAGATAGATAGATAGATAGATAGATATGGGTAGAGGTAGATAGAGATAGATAAGATATAGAGATGGATATAGATAGATATAGAGACTTACATATATAACGTTTCCCTGAAAATAAGACCTATCGCAAAAAAATAAGCCCCAGAATGTTTTTCCACAAGCGCCTAATATAAGCTCTATCCCCTCCAAAAATAAGCCCTCCTTAAGAGCCTTAGTCACATGGTTGTAAGGTGAATCTGGCTTCTCACGGACTTTGCTTGTCAGAAGTTGGCCAAAGGAGGATCCCGTGACCCCGGAACTGTTATAAATGCGAGTCAGTTGTCAAGGGTCTGAATTTTGATCATGTATCAGGTCTGCCTCTTCTGAATCCAAGCTGGAAGTGGGGTGCCAGAGCCTTTCGCAGGTCTCCAGAAGTGACCTCATCCTTGCTGGCTACAGATGAGTAAGGATTACATCTTCGTTTTGATATATGTCTTCTAATGATGCCCGGAAGGAGATTAGCTCATGTCTCTCATACTCCTGACTCATCTTCAGCTGGTTGTCAATGTCCACACACACACACCCCCAAAGTCTTCTCGGATCTCAGTTCTTCAATTCCCTCAATTCCCCATTTTTTATAGAAAACCATTTCCCTCCCCCCCCCCTCCCTGGATGTAGATCCCTGACATACAACCATAACCGAGCCCCAAATTTCCATTGCTAACCGGTTGGGAAGTGAGCTCGGCCCTATTTTACGACTTTTCTGGCCACCGCTGTTAAGTGAATCACCGCAGCCAAGTTATTCACAGGGGTCGTTCAATGAATCCTGCTTCATTGAACAACCTGGGGAAGGGAGGGGAGGAGAGATGAGGGGAGGGGAGGAGAGGAAAGGAAAGGAAAGGAAAGGGGAAGGAAAGGGGAAAAAAAGGAAACGTAAGGAAAGAATGGAGAAGGGAATATAAGAAGGGAAGGGAAATACAGTAAGGAAGGAAAAGAAAGGAAAAGGAAGGGAAGGGAAGGAAAAGGAAATAAAGAAGGCATGGGAGGAAATAAAAGAAAGGAAGAAGGGAAGGGAAATAAAAGAAAGGAAAAAGGGAAGGGAATAGAAAGGGGGGAAGGGAACAAAGGGAAGGGAAAGAAAAGAAGAAAGGAAAGGAAAAGAAATAAAGAAGGGAAGGAAACTGATTAATTGTTCTCACTGTCAGAAAGTTTCTCCTTCTTTCCAGATTAAATCTCTTCCTTGTTCAGTTTCCATCCATTATTCCTTGTCTGGCCTTCAAAGATGCCTTGGAAAATAGCTTGACCCCCCTCCTCCTCTCTGTGGCAGCCTCTCAAATATTGGGAGATTCTCTCCTGTCTCCCCTGGTCCTTCTCTTCCCTAGACTAGCCAGGCCCAGGTCCTGCAATTCCATTCTTCATATGTTTTAGCCTCCAGTCCCCTAAAATCATCTTGGTTGCTCTTCTCTGCACTTTTTCTAGAGTCTCAACCTCTTTTTTGATAGTCTACTGACCAAAACTGGATGCAGGACTCTAGGTGTGGCCTTTTTGGCGGGGAGGTGGGACTACCCAGCCGTTTCAGCAAGAGGGGGGCTGATTCATTTCCATTAAATCTTTGATCTACGGCTGGGCCAGCCAATCCACCAGCGCCAGGAAGACAAACGCTTGGGGAATCTGACACAGAGGTGAGATCCAAAAAAAATTTCTACCAGTTCTGTGGGCATAGCTTGGTGAGCGTGGCATGGCTGGGTGGGTGTGGCTTGGTGGGTGTGCCAGGGGAAGGATATACTGCAAAATCCCCCTTCCCTCCCCAGCCCACTAGCCTGCTTTCCAGCTCCGTTCTCCTGTGCAGGGCAACCAAAGGAGACCCAGCCAATCAGCTGGGACTCAATGGGAGGCGGAGAATAGAGGGGGGCGGGGCCAGTCAAAGGTGGGATTTGCCAGTTCTCCAAATTACTCAAAATCTCCACCACCGGTTCTCCAGAACCGGTCAGAACCAGCTGAATACCAACTCTTATCTGATGGGGACCTGTAACTTGTAGGGGGGCGTGCGTAAGCGCACCAACGTGCCTACCATCCCTGTCCTAGTGTTTCTTTTATATATATTTTTTATTTTTCTTATATGTATCCATGTATTCATAACTATGTTTTACTTGTACCTATTACTTTGTAAGCAATCGACAAACAAACAAACAAACAAATAAATAAATAAACAAACAAACTCTAATAATCTGTTTGGGTTTCAACACAATTGCAAGCCCTAGGAGTGGTTTTAGGATGAAGGCTGCACATTTCGGGGTGTGAAAGAGAGAAGGACAGGTGGTCCTCGACTTACAACACTTCATTTAGTGACCGAAGTTACAGCGGCTCTGAAAAATGTGACTTAGGACCGGTTTTTTTTCACATTTAAAACTTTTCCAGTGCCTGCATGATCACGTGAGCAAAATTTGGACGTTTGGCAACCGCTTCATATTTGTGATGGTTGCAGTGAACACTTTTGGTGTCTTTCTCGAGCAAAGTCAAACGTCTGCAAGAAAACCACCAAGCTCAGAGAAAACCAAGGACCCCAAAGCCCCCCCACTTCCTCCTTTTCTTTGCAAAACCCTTTCCCATCTAGCACTGATGATGTTGCCTACTTGGGTCATGAAAAGTCTGCAAGAAAACTACCAAGCTCAGAAAAGCACCAAGGATTCCACAGTCTTCCTTCCTTCCTTCCTTCCTTCCTTCCTTCCTTCCTTCCTTCCTTCCTTCCTTCCTTCCTTCCTTTCCTTTCCTTTCCTTTCCTTTCCTTCCTTCCTTCCTTCCTTCCTTCCTTCCTTCCTTCCTTCCTTTTCCTCCTCTCCCCTCCCTTCTAGCACTGATGATGTTCCCTAGTTGGGTCATGAAAGGTCTGCAAGAAAACAGCCAAGCTCAGAGAGCACCAAGGACCCCACAGTCAGTCAGTCCTTCCTTCCTCCCTCCCTCCCTCCCTCCCTCCCTCCCTCCTTCCTTCACCTCTCCCCTCCCTTCTAGCACTGATGATGTTCCCTAGTTGGGTCATGAAAGGTCTGCAAGAAAACAGCCAAGCTCAGAGAGCACCAAGGACCCCACAGTCCTTCCTTCCTTCCTTCCTTCCTTCCTTCCTTCCTTCCTTCCTTCCTTCCTTCCTTCCTTCCTTCCTTCCTTCCTTCCTTCCTTCCTTCCTTCCTTCTTTCCTCCCTCCCTTCCTTCTAGCACTGAAGATGTCACCTAGCTGGGTAATTAAATGTCTGCAAGAAAACCACCAAGCTCAGAGAGCACCAAGGACCCCACAGGCCTCCTCCTCCTCCTCTTCCTCCTGCCCACAAACCCCTTTCTCTTGGAAAATTGACGTTACCTGCTTGGATCATGAAACGTTTACAAGAAAAACACTAATCTCTGAGAACACCAAAGACCCCACAACACCCCCCCTCTCCTTCCTCCTCTTCTCCACAAATTCCACTCCCTTCTAACACTGATGATGTTCCCTGGTTGGGTCATGAAACGTCTGCAAGGAAAACCCCCAAGCTCAGAGGGCACCAAGGACCCCACAGTTCAACCCCGAGCCACAAATATTCAATTAGGCTCCCACCTGTTAAGTCTGGCAACCTTAGAGGGACTGCAAATTGTTCTCCAGCAGGAGGGGGGGGGAAAAAACCTTTCCCTTATATTTTGTCGTTGTTGCAAAAGCTGGCCTGGTGTGTGACAATGAAGCTCCTTAGGTGGGTGCCTCAATGCAAGACGACAATGTCACCACCACGGCAGGGGTGGGATTCTACCTGGTCGCACCGGTTCTACAGAACCGGTTGTTACGATTCTGTGCAGTTCAGAGAACCTGCAAATCGCACCATTGCCTGGCCCAAATTGCAAGCAAATTTTTTGTGTGACAAACTCGGGCAGCAGATTGCAGAAAGGTAGATCTCTGAGTGAATCTGTGATTCTGGGAGCAACTCAACCTGCCCGCCTGCTTTGCCTGATTTGGGGGGTAAAAGTGGCTTCTTTCTTTAAATAAAAAATTCAACATTTACATCAATATTTACATTATTGACACACAAGCCACGCCCAGCCAGTCACATGACCGCCCAGCCACGCCCACAGAACCGGTTGTAAAGAAATTTGAATCCCACCCCCCGGTAACCCAGTAGCACCGCCAGTTATCTCCAGAAAACATTCTCCAAGCTTTTCAAATATAATCAGCAGCCCCATCTATTCTTAGCAACTCTGCAGAGAGCTCCTTCTGTTTCCTGCTCCAATTAATCCTCGCCGGGCTGCATGCTAAGAAAAACCTTTTTTTAAAAAAAAAAGAAAAAGAAAAAGAAAAAAAAAGTAAGCTTTCAGTTCCACAGAATTTAAAAAAAACATGGAGGGCCGAGATCACATGAGCTCTCTCTCTCTCTCTCTCTCTTTTTTTATAAATCCTTTAAAAAGCAGTCTGAATCACGAAAAGAAGATGGGACACGTGTGATCTAAAAATCCCCTGTTTTGAAACAAGGTTTTTTGGTTGTTTTTTGCAAAAGCAGGAAGCGAGATCCTCTGACATTTTTTAAAAAAAAAGGTATTTAGATCTCCACTACGTGGCAGTATAACCTAGTTTATGCTTGACCAGCTTAGCAAAGCCAGGCCGGTTGCGAGCAAAGAGCATCATCGGAGTTTACAGCCCAGGAGAAGATGGTTAAGATGGTTGCCTGCTGGCTTGCCATATTTTTTTTCCTCGTGGCCCAAATCTCCCGCAATTTCACACCGCACCTTTCTCGGTGCTGGCTCTCCTAGTTTCCAAGAGCTCAGAAATCGCTGGGCTCTGCCGTTTTTCTTTTAAGATGGTCCGTCCTGCAAAACCTCCGATGACCACGAGCTGGCAGCAAAGAGAGCTTTGGGATTTCTTAGCTCTTGGCCGCCCTCGTGGTTGTTCCAAGATCTGCAGCTGGCTGGCTTGTTTTAAATCAGGTGTCAACCTTGGCACTTTAGACTTGTGGACTTCAACTCCCAGAGTTCCTCAGCCGCTGAGGAACTCTGTGAGTTGAAGTCCACAAGTCTTAAAATTGCCAAGGTTGACACCCTGTTTTAAATGTTTCTCCAGGAAGGAATCTGGAAATCAGGCATCGTCCCTGTAGAAAAGGCAGGTTGTCCTGGACTTACGACCACAATTGAAGCCAACACAAATTTGGGGGGGGGCTCCATTTGACGAGGGCCTTACCTATATGGAGTAAGCGATATCACGATCCTAATTATTTCAGGGGTTCCTACAATTAGCTCAGAATTTATTTATTTTTTTAAAAAAATAAAATTAAAATAAAAAGCGGACTTGGTAAACCGGAAAAATGGTTGAGGCGGATTACCATCCATTTTCTGCTTGGTGTTCACGACTCATAAGAAACGAGCATAAGCAAGGGCTGTGTAGGAGCTGGCCCTTTACCCCCGAGTATGAAAATTAAATTTACTCCGTCCCTTTCACGGGAAATGTGGACATCGGGTGGTAGAGATTCGGTCTGTTTATTTATTTTTCAGATTTAGAGGCTGTCCTTCCTCCTAGGGTCAGGAAGGCGGGGAGCCAATTTATGGAAATATTTTTAGTGCCACGGTTAGACATGTCATGGGGGCTCAAGTCGAGGGACTCTCGGGTTAAAGCGGGTGAGAAATTCAACCCAAGACTCCTCCAGGTTCAGATCTACAATATGGGTGAAACCCCACTGGAAGCAGGGGCTGGACTAGAAGATCTCCAAGGTCCCTTCCAACTCCAATTATTCTGAATCTATTCCGACACCCAATGCCAGAAATAAAAGAATGCTTTCGCAAAACATGGGCAAATTTATTTTTGGGACCCGCCAAAATTCTTCGTTTCCACCATTCTTTTGATTTTTAATTCAAAGCATTAATTTTTTTCAACACCAGCACTGAAAAATATCCCACATGCTCATATTCCAGTGCGCAGTGTATTGTTTATTTTAACTTTGGCAACTTGAAGATGTTGGACTTTAACTCCCAGAATTCCGCAGCCAGCAGAACTGGCTGGGGAATTCTGGGAGTTGAAGTCCACCTATCTTAGTTACCAAGGTTGAAAATCATGCTGCCTGGAGAATTCTGGGAGTTGAAGTCCATTTATTTTAGTTGCCAAGGTTGAAAATCATGCTGGCTGGGGAATTCTGGGAGTTGAAGTCCACCTATCTTAGTTACCAAGGTTGAAAATCATGCTAGCTGGGGATTCTGGGAGTTGAAGTTCGCCTAATCTTAGTTACCAAGGTTGAAAATCATGCTGCCTGGAGAATTCTGGGAGTTGAAGTCCATTTATTTTAGTTGCCAAGGTTGAAAATCATGCTGGCTGGGAATTCTGGGAGTTGAAGTCCACCTATCTTAGTTGCCAAGGTTGAAAATCATGCTGCCTAGGGAATTCTGGGAGTTGAAGTCCACCTATCTTAGTTGCCAAGGTTGAAAATCATGCTGGCTGAAGAATTCTGGGAGTTGAAGTCCACCTATCTTAGTTACCAAGGTTGAAAATCATGCTGCCTGGGGAATTCTGGGAGTTGAAGTCCACCTATCTTAGTTACCAAGGTTGAAAATCATGCTGGCTGAAGAATTCTGGGAGTTGAAGTCCACCTATCTTAGTTACCAAGGTTGAAAATCATGCTGCCTAGGGAATTCTGGGAGTTGAAGTCCACCTATCTTAGTTGCCAAGGTTGAAAATCATGCTGGCTGAAGAATTCTGGGAGTTGAAGTTCACCTATCTTAGTTACCAAGGTTGAAAATCATGCTGCCTGGGGAATTCTGGGAGTTGAAGTCCACCTATCTTAGTTGCCAAGGTTGAAAATCATGCTGGCTGAAGAATTCTGGGAGTTGAAGTCCACCTATCTTAGTTACCAAGGTTGAAAATCATGCTGCCTAGGGAATTCTGGGAGTTGAAGTCCACCTATCTTAGTTACCAAGGTTGAAAATCATGCTGGCTGAAGAATTCTGGGAGTTGAAGTCCACCTATCTTAGTTACCAAGGTTGAAAATCATGCTGCCTGGGGAATTCTGGGAGTTGAAGTCCATTTATTTTAGTTGCCAAGGTTGAAAATCATGCTGCCTGGGGAATTCTGGGAGTTGAAGTTCGCCTAATCTTAGTTACCAAGGTTGAAAATCATGCTAGCTGGGGATTCTGGGAGTTGAAGTTCGCCTAATCTTAGTTACCAAGGTTGAAAATCATGCTGCCTGGGGAATTCTGGGAACTGAAATCCAGTGGAAGTGAAACAGTGATTGAGCTTCAAATCTAGCAAAAAAAAAATCAAGATATCTCCATTTCAGGCCACCATTGTGCCATCTTCCTGGGAAGATAAATTAATTCCCATCAAATCTAAGTCTGGTTTTATTTGAAGAAGTATTTTTTGCCTCCTTTCTCTCTATATTAAGGACTCTCCCAGCTGACAAGTACTTAACGCATCACTCTTCCACTTCAGCTGCCCACAAGGCTAATTTATTTCTGATCCTCTACCTAATAATCCATAAATGAACTCATCTTCCTCATTTTAAACCTGATCGGCTGGTTGCAAGGAGAATAGACAGACCTGAGTCCTTGGCGGTTTCTGAGCTTGGTTGGTTTCTTCAAGACGGTTCATTACCCAGCTAGGTAACACCCTCAGTGCTAAAAGAGAGTGGGGTTTGTGGAGAGGAGGAGAATAAGAAGGGGGGAGGAGGAAGAGGAGGAGGAGGACAGTGGGGTCCTTGGTGTTCTCGGAACTTGGTAGTTTTCTTGCAGGCATTTCATTACTCAACTAGGTAACATCATCAGTGCTAGAAGGGAGTGGGATTTGTGGAGAGGAGGGGAATAACAAGGAGAGGAGGAAGAGGAGGAGGACAGTGCGGTCCTTGGTACTCTCTGTGGTTGCTTTCTTGCAGACGCTTCATTACCCAACTAAGTAACCTCATCAATGCTAAAAGAGAGTGGGGTTTGCAGAGTGGAGGAAAATAAGAAGGGGGGGAGGAGGAAAAAGACGAGGAAGAAGAAGAGGGAGGAGGAGGAGGAGGAGGAGGAGGAGGAGGAGGAGGAGATGATCTTTGGTGCTCTCTGAACTCAGTAGTTTTCTTGCAGACGTTTCATTACCCAAGTAGGTAACATCATCAGTGCCAGAAGAGAGTGGCATTTGCATCTACTAGCACTGAGAATGTTACCTACTTGGGTAATGAAGCAAAAGCACTTAGACTTATGTACCACTCCACAGTGTTTTACCACACCCCCTGAGCAATTTAAAATATCAGCCTTTTGCCCCCCAACAATCTGGTTCCTCACTTAACCAACCTCGGAAGGATGGAAGGCTGAGTCAACCTTGAGCTGGTCAGGATCGAACTCCAGACTGTAGGCAGAGTCAGCCTCCAATATGACACTCTAACCACTGTATCATCACGGCTCTTTTTAAATAACTAAGCTCAGAGAGCATCAAGGACCCCACAATTCTCCTTCCTTCCTTCCTTCCTTCCTTCCTTCCTTCCTTCCTTCCTTCCTTCCTTTCCTTCCCTTCCCTCCCCTTCCCTTCCTTCTTTTCTTCCTCCTTCCTTCCTTCCTTCCTTCCTTCCTTCCTTCCTTCCTCCCTTCCCTTCCCTTCCCTCCCCTTCCCTTCTTTTCTTCCTTCCTTCCTTCCTTCCTTCCTCCCTTCCCTTCCCTCCCTTCCTTCCCTTCCCTTCCCTTCTTCTCCTTCCTTCCTTCCTTCCTTCCTTCCTTCCTTCCTTCCTTCCTTCCTTCCTCCTTCCTTCCTTCCTTCCCTTCCCTTCCTTCCTCCCCTTCCCTTCTTTTCTTCCTCCTTCCTTCCTTCCTTCCTTCCTTCCTTCCTTCCTTCCTTCCTTCCTTCCTTCCTTCCTCCTTCCTTCCTTCCCTTCCCTCCTTCCTTCCCTTCTTCTTCTTCCTCCTTCCTTCCTTCCTTCCTTCCTCCCTTCCCTTCCCTCCCCTTCCCTTCCCTTCCTTCTTTTCTTCCTCCTTCCTTCCTTCCTTCCTTCCTTCCTTCCTTCCTTCCTCCCTTCCTTCCTTCCTCCCTTCCCTTCCCTTCCCTTCCCTCCCTTCCCTTCTTTCTTCCTCCTTCCTTCCTTCCTTCCTTCCTTCCTTCCTTCCTTCCTTCCTTCCTTCCTTCCTCCCTTCCCTTCCCTTCCTTCCCTCCCCTTCCCTTCCCTTCCCTTCCCTTCTTTTCTTCCTTCCTTCCTTCCTTCCTTCCTTCCTTCCTTCCTTCCTTCCTTCCTTCCTTCCTTCCTTCCTTCCTTCCTTCCTTCCCTTCCCTTCCCTTCCCTTCCCTTCCCTTCCCTCCCCTCCCCTTCCCTTCCCTTCCCTTCTTTTCTTCCTCCTTCCCCTCCTCCTCCCTGCAACCCTTATCCCTTCTAGCACTGACTATGTTCACTAGTTGGGTCATGAAACGTCTGCAAGAAAACAGCCAAGCTCAGAGAGCATCGAGAACCTCACAGTCCTCCTCCTCCTCCTCCTCCTCCTCCTCCTCCTCCTCCTCCTCTCTGCAATCTCCCCTCCCTTCTAGCACTGATGATGCTCCCCAGTTGGGTGACGAAACGTCTGCAGGAAAACAGCCCAAGCCCAAGGGAATTCTGGGAGTCAAAGTCCAGCGGCCTCTAAGTTGCTAAGGTGAGCGACCTTTATCTAGCATGACCGATGGGGTGGGGGCAGGGGGTGGGTGGTGTTTCCTCAGCTCAGCCTTCCTGCCTTTTTGGCCCCTCCAAATCCGAGTGCGCCTCCCCCCCCCCCAGGATCACCTATAGAACATCCGAGCTGGGAGGGACCTTGGAGGACATCTAGCCCAACCCCACCTGCCCGAGCAGGGGAGAATCTATTCCAATATACTAGGCTCCAACCTAGGATCGAACTCACAGCCTCCTGATTGTGAGGCCGGAGCTCCACCCCATGCTAGATCAAAGCCCCCCCCACCCCTCCGCTGCATTGGGGAACAAGGGGGCCAAAGCATTCCCCCAGTTTTGGGGGCGCTGCAGGAAAAGGGCGGGTGTTGCAGCTCCTCGCTCTGCAAAATTGCCCTGGCACCCAGGCCAGATGCCAGCTTGAGGCCGCGCCGGAGGGCACAGGAAGGGTGCCCTTTCCTCCCCCCCTCCACAACTTCCTGTGTTAGCAGCTGGAGCCCCACTACGAAGGAGCTCTCTCATGGTTGTGCAGCATGCAGCCTTGCCTTTGTTTACGGCAGGAGGAAACGCACCATGCACAAACACACACACACACACACAAAAAACACAAACACAGAGAGCCATGTGACCGTCCAGGACAGACCTTTCCTCCTTTCCTCCCTCCCTCCCTCCTTCCTCTCAGCACATCTGCAGAGGGGGCCCTCCCGTCCTCTGCTTTTCCTTCCCCTTCTCCTTCTCCTCTTCCTCCTCCTTTTCCTTCTCCTCCTCTCCTCTTCCTCCCTCTCCGCTTCTTTTCCTTCTCCACCATTCCTTCTCTTTCCCTCCTCCTGCTCCTCCTTCTCCTCTCCTTCTTCTTGTCCATCCCACTTCTCCTCCTCCCCTCCCCCTCCACTTCTTTTCCACAATTCCTCCTCCTCCTCCTTGTCCTCTTCCTCTTCTCGTCTCTTCTTCTTCCTCCTCCTCCTCTTCTCCCCCTCCTCCTCCTTTCCTCCTCTTTCTCCCTTCTTGTCCTCTTCCTCCTCTCCTCCTCTTCCTCTCCTTCTCCTCCTTCTCCTCCTCTTCCTCCTCCTCCTCTCCTTCTGGTCTTCCTCCTCTCCTTCTCCTTCTCCTCTTCCTCCTCCTCCTCTCCTTTTGCTCTTCCTCGTCTCCTTCTCTTCCCTCTCCTCTTCCTCCTCCTCTCCTTCCTTCCTCCTCCTCCTCTCTCTCCTTCTTTTCCTCTTCCTTCTCTCCTCCTCTTCCTCCTCTCCTTCTCCTCCTCTTCCTCTTCCTCCTCTCCTCCTCCTCCTTCCTCCTCCTCTTCCTCCTCTCCTCCTCTTCCTCCTCCTCTCCTTCTCCTCTCCCTCCTCCTCTCCTCCTTGTCCTGCTCCTCCTCTCCTTCTCGTGTCCTCCTCCTCCTCCCCTCCCCTTCTTTTCCCTCCTCCCCTGCACACACACCCCCACGGCTTCCCCTGCATGCCAGCGCCTCCTTCCTCCTCCTCTTCTGCCCTAGCCAGGCAGGTGCAGGCAGGCAGGGAGGGAGGGAGGGAGGGTCCAGCTGCCGAGCCCATCCTGGGGAGGGGGAGGGGAAGGGGAGGGCCGTCTCACCGCCCGGTAGGTCTTCTTCTGCCCAGCGTGCTTGGGGGCCTTGCCCGGCTCGGCCGAGCTCTCCACATGCATGGAGTAGATGATGTCAAAGAAGTCTTCCACCACAGCCACTCGCTTCAGCGCGATGCCCTCCAGCTCCGACAGGCCATCTGCCCCCTGGAGAGAGAGAGAGAGAGAGAGAGAGAGAGAGAGAGAGAGAGAGAGAGAGAGAGAGAGAGAGAGAGACAGGGGGGAGGGAGAGAGACAGAAAGCCAGAGGGAGAGGGAGGGAGGGAGGGAGAGGGAGGGAGAGACAGAGGGAGAGAGGTGGGGCAGGGGGGAGAGACAGAGAGACAGAGACAGACAGAGAAGGAGGGAGAGGGAGGGAGAGAGAGAGGGGAGAGAGAGAGACAGAGGGAGGAAGGGAGAGAGAGAGAGGGAGAGAGAGACAGAGGGGGAGGAGGAGGAGAGAGAGACAGAGAGGGGAGAGGGAGGGAGAGAGGGGGAGAGACAGAGAGGGAGGGAGGGAGGGAGGGAGGGAGACAGAGAGGGAAGGAGGGAGGGAGGGGAGAGAGAAAGAGACAGACAGTGGGAGGGAGGGAGAGGGAGGGAGGGAGGGAGAAAGAGGGGGAGACGGAGGAGGGAGGGAGGAGGGAGAGAGAGAGACAGAGACACAGAGACAGACAGAGAGAGGGAGGGAGGCATGGAGAGTGAGTGAGGGAGGGAGGGAGAGAGAGAAGGGGAAAGAGACAGAGACACGGAGGGAGAGAGACACATAGAGACAGAGAGAGACAGAAAGAGGGAGGAGAGAGAGAGAGAGAGAGAGAGAGAGAGAGAGAGAAGGAGACAAGCCGAGTTAGGCTCAGGAAGGGTCCACGGCAAGCAGGCGGGGGAGGCTTTGCTGCGGGACATGGCGGGCGAGGGTTGGCACGCCATCCCTCCCTCCCACTTCGTCTCCGCTCAGGTAAGAAAAGATGCCAACTAACAAAAGCCGGCTGGCTGGCTTGCTCGCAGTGACGGCTGGCAGAGATGCCCCAAAGAAAAATGGGGGTGATTTTGAACCCCCTTTTTCTTACTTATAGCAACCCCATTGAATTTTTTTTGGGGGGGGTGGAAGAGAGTGTCAGGATTCCAGCAATCGCCCTAATGAAATCATGATCCTCGAGCCAAACTTCAAAAAACTTCAAAGGATCCATTAGAGGTGACCAACTGGCCCTGCCCTGCACGAAGCCAACTCTTCCCTACCTCATTTCCAGTCCCCTGGGACCCTGTTTTCCCTCTTCCCCTCCCCCAGGTGTCTCATAAACCAGATTCTCCCATTGAGCACCTTAAGGAGTTGGGTGTCATCAATCACGTTTTCCAATTAAATATATTCGCGGGAAAAAGCGCTGGTAGTTTAGTTACAGTCTTTTCAAGATAAAAGAGTTGGAATGGACTTTCCCTTCCAAACTGCTGCACGGCTCTTCCAGATTTCCTTCGTCCCCCCACTTTTTTTTTTAAATGGCAACTACTAAAACAGGCAGAGGAATGTTTGATGAGTTGACAGAGAGATTTGCTGGGTTGGCACAGCCACACAACCACACACACCACACCTCCTTTCGGGCTGCCCGGGGATGGGTGACTCACACAACGTCCAGCTTTTTTTTTTTTCCCATTAGGCCATTTTAAATAACAACAGGCAGTCCTCGGCTTGTAACCACAACAGAGCCCGGCATTTCTGTTGCTAAGCGAGACCTGTGCCGAGTGAGTTTTTTGCCCCTCCTGTGGCAACCTTTCTTGCCACCGTTGTTAAGTGAATCTCCACCGTTGTTAAAGTCAGCAACATGGTTGTTAAGTGAATCGGGCTTCCCGCGTCGACTTTGCTTGTCGGAAGGCTGTCAAAGGGAGTGTGTGTCACGTGACTTCCTCGGGACACGGCGGCAGTCATAAGTATGGAACAGTGGCCCAAGTATCTGAATTTGGATCGCCTTCAAAGGTCGTAACTGTGAAAAATGGTCCCAAGTCGTTTTGTTTTTTTTCAGTGCCTTTGTAACTTTGAACGGACAAAGCAAAATATACACACAAGTCACACACACTGTGCTATCCAGACAGTTTAGAGTTAATGGGATTTGGGATAGTTAGTTAGGATTTGTGAGCTGTCCCCTTAAGGGAATGCATCATGGTAAATGGAGTTAAGGCATCCTGGGAAATGTAGTCCATGTCATGTGGCCACATCTATAACCCTGATTGGTCACTAAATTGACCCTTGGTGGGTCGGGGGAGGTTCCTTCACTCTTGCCTGAATCTTTTACCATGCAGCCGCTTCAATCATCATGGGAATGAGAGCAGGGGTGGGATTCTAGCAGTTCGCACCTATTCACTAGAACCGGTTGTTAACCTTCTAAGCAGTTCGGAGAACTGGTTGTTAGAAGAAATTACTGGGCTAATCCTGTAAGGAAGGCAGGAAGGAAACATTCTGGTGTTGCTTACAGAAACTGCCTCTCCGTTAACCCTTATTACATTCTTGGCAGGACTAGACTTCCTGTCTCTGGAACCTCTCTGGAGTTATTTTCCCCTACTTTGCTTGTGTGGAGGGACCATTCAAAGTTACAATGGCACTGAAAACAGTGACTTATGACCGTTTTTCACACTTACGACTGTTGCAGCATCCCCCCCAGTCACGAGAGGCCAGGCGAGGAGATGCGTGCCTCGCTGTGAGTGATGTTGAGTTGGCCACGCCCAGCCAGTCACATGACCGCCAAGCCACGCCCACCAACCAGTGGTGGTATTCGACCGGTTCTGCCCAGTTCTGGAGAGCCGGTAGCGGCGATTGAGCAGTGGAGACCGAACCGGCTCTCTTCGCTGCTCTGTGGTTGGGCCCACCCACCCAACCAGGCTCCCATACTCACTTTTATGTCCAGAATTCAAAGCGCAGCTGCTTTGCGCGGCGCACAATAGCGCCGCGCGGCAGCTGCTGCAGTGACCAGCATTGTTCAGGCTTGCAGGAGGCAAGTTGGAATGCCTCTGTGCCTGCGCAAAGTACGTGTTTGGCGCGCGCATGCACGCAAAGTGTGCACGCGCTCAAAACGCGGCCACCAAGCCACGCCCACTGAACCGGTGGCATCTTTAAGTTGAAAACCACCACTGCCACCAACTAAGCCACACCCACAGAACCGGTTGTTAAAAAATTTGAATCCCGCCCCTGGATGAGAGTTTATTATCTAATCTACACCATAATGCAGATATGCAAAGGATTGGACATTAAGAAGAACCTTGTCGTAACTGTGAGTTGATAAGGATGCCTGATGAGCCAATCAAAAAGACTTTATATGGAGGCTTTGGGGAGCTGCTCTGTCTGCTTTATATCCATCCAGAGCGTAATAAGCAGAACACACACCAATGTCAAACCTGTTGCCTTGGCACACACAAACTTCACACCTGTTTATGGGCGTGGTGGTGACCAAAGAGGGTATAGGTCAGGGATGGCTCACCTTTTCCATGTTGTGTGCCAAAAGTGTATGCGCGCATGCACCTATGGTGCAATGCGCATGTGACACCCCTGCCCCCTGCACATATGCATGTGACCCCCCTGCATGCGCAACCCCTCCCTCCCCACATGCCTCTGTGCATGCACACACAACCGCCCCGGACGCCGTATGCCTCTGCACATGCATGTGCGTCTCCCACGCGTGCGTCTCTCCCCTCACATGTGCGACAGATACCATACAATCAGCTGGCTGGTGGGGGGGTTTGCACGCGCATGCATAGTAGGGCTCTTCCAGATGACCTCTCACATGCCGGCAGAAGTAGCTCTGCGTGTCATAGGTTCGCCATCACGGGTATAGGTAGTCCTCAACTGTGATGACCCAAAGGGGTGTGGCACAAAAGCAACAAAGTCACAAAAGTAGGTAAAGTCCCTTTAATGCCTCCAACTTGCCCCCCCCCACACCCCACACCCCCGATGTCCAATTATCATCAGCTGGAGAAAAAAATACTCTCCCAAGAACCGTTTGTAAACATATAGATTATAAATAAAAGCCAACACAAACCACAAAACTGCAGCAATTAACGAGACACGCCAGGATAAGGAATTGCAGACTTCAAAAGATAATGAAACACACACAGTTGTGAGGGCGCCAGAACCCAGATAAGACTTGACAAACAAAGATAATTCATGCTTTGCTTCCAGCAAGGTGCTGTGCGCAAGCACCCTTTATATCCTGTTTTCCCAGCTGCAGCTAATGAAGGGAATCAGGGCCTTTTCCTCCCCCGTAACCCACGTTGCTCCCTTCTCCATTCCTCTCTAGGTGCCCTAGGATGAAGAGGGGATGGGCCTGGGTCTTCCTCTGAACTCCCTCTTCCTTGTTCTACCTCTTCCCTGCTCTGCCCAGCCAGACTTTGCCCTTCCCCAGTTTCCTCCACAGCCAACGGAGCCACACTCCCACTCCTGTCGGCTGTTTGTCTTCCTCCTCAGAGTCAGACTCCGATAGGGGCATGACACCTACCAGGATGTGCAGCACAATGCAGTGAGCCCTGTGCAGATCTGTACACTGGGGAAACAAAACAGCCACTTCACAACACGGGAGAACAAAACGCATCAGGACGAGATTCGGCTGTCTGTCTGCATTTAAAAGATACAGGCGGGGTGGGATTCTACTGGTTCGGCTGAACCCCCTTGCTCTGAACATCAGCTGGCAGCGACCGGTTCGCTTCGACTATCATGTGGGTCCGCCCGCCCGCCCGTCTCTGCGCTTTACCTACCTATATTGTCTCAGTTGATTAGCGTGGCACAAGCGGATTGCTGCTTCTCAGCTGTGTTGCTAGAGTGCTGTGCACACATGCGCACAAATCGCGCAATCGGCGAACCGGTTGTTAAACCTGGAGAATCCCATCCCTGGATACAGACCACTCAGGTGACCCTGATGACACAGACAAAACCTCCAGGTGGCCTCAATGACTCCTTAAAACAGTGGTCGCCAACCGGTGGGCTACGGCCCACTAGTGGGCCCTGAGAAAATTTGGGTGGTCCGCAGAGAAATGTCACCCCCAGAGCACCCCCCCCCCAAAGCAATTAATCCAGGCTGCGCAGAAACACAAGGCTGCGCCGCCTGCAGGAACGCTCCCCGCCCACTCCTCCTTACCCAGCAAACTTGCCTGCTAAATTGTTATTTTCCCTTTTTCCCGACCATCATCTGTTCTGCTGTGCCGGGAGATTTAGATTAGCTAGGAAGCAGGAAACCATTGGATTTCTTCCTTTCTAGCTCATCTTTAGATCTTCGGCTCTGCTTTTAAGCACAGCCGAACCTTCCCTAGGACTGAAGCTCCTATTTTTCAGTGCAGTGACTCAGCTAGCAGATTGCAGAAAGGTAGATCTCTAAATGATTCTGTGAGCAACTCATTCTACCTTCCTGCTTCGCCTGATTCTCGGTAAAAGTTGCTCTTTTTTTTCTTTATAAAAAATTCAATATTTACATAAATATTTATAATATTTATATACAAGCCATGCCCAGCTAGTCACATGACCAGCAGGCCACACCCACAAATTAGGCCACGCCCACAGAGCTGGTTGCTAAGAAATTGGTATCCCGCCCCTGCCTCTGGGTAGCCACCGTCAGTCAAAATTCATATGAATGGTCCCCGAGATTTAAAACGATGAGTTTGGTGGTCCCTGAGATCCAAAAGGTTGGCGACCCCTCCTCTAAAAGGATGCAAATGACCAGCTGTCCGCAAGGAGCATAATTTACAGGGGTGGGTTGCTGGGGGGGGCGGGGCTCGCAGGGGTTCGGGAGAGCCCCTAGCTAAGATTCTGTGCAGTTCGGGAGGACCCCCAAATCCTACTCCCGTCTGGCCCCGCCTACCCTGCCCCACCTCTCCCAGGTGTCACCACACGGCCTGTTTTGGATGCAGGGGAACTGCAGGGCGTGTGTGGAGGCTCCGGGAAGGTGAAAAACGGGACTCCCGGAAGTTCGGGAAGGCCGGAAATGGGCCCGTTTCTAGCTTCCAGGGAGCCTCCGGAGGCCAGGAAGAGCAAAAACACCCCCCCCCCAAACCACGATGCAAGAGGCTGACTAGGCCACGCCCACCATGGCCACGCCCACCCAGCAACCAGGCAGAGAAACCCTTTGCTAAACGTTCTGAAGCCCAGCCCTGAATATAAATCCTTCCCTTTGCCACTATTCTATCAGAGCTGGAGAAGCTTCTGGGATGAGAAGCGAAACCTCTTCAAGGAAAAAGAAGAAAATCCAGTTGCCCCTTGGGGGAAAAAAAAAAGCACCTTTGGGACAACCAGGATCTGGATGACCGAGAAGCTCCATGAACATGTATCAGGATGGGTGTTAATGCCAGCCCACTCCCCCAAAAGCAGGGAACAGACCCCCTTAAATTCCAGAAATGTCCAGGCGGGTCTCGCTAGGAATGATTTCAATAGGTTGCATCCTCCATCGCTCACTGGACGCGATGCACGTATTCCTCAAGTTGTGACCGATTTCAAAGACGGGGCGATTTAAATAAGACTGTCCGGACACAAATCCTTGGCTTAGTCCTCAATGTACGGCCGATTCCAAATGGATTTGTTTTGCGCCATTTTTATGGCTTTCCTTGCACACGCTTGCAAAGTGAGTCCCCGTTAAATCAGGGATTTAATTAATAAATCAGGAAAAGGAATTGAACCCTAGTTAAATTAAGAACGCGGCTGTTAAGGGAGATCTGGCTTCTCCATCGACTTTAAAGGGCCGCAAAAGGGGACATTGCAACCGTCATAAATAGGAGTCAGTTGTCAATCATGTAATCATAGGGGATCCTGCAATGGTCATAAGTGTGAAAAGTGGTCATCACGGTCACTTTTTGCTGTTCTAACTTTGAATGGTCACTAAATGAACTGTTGTAAGTCGAGGACTACCTGTGTTCCAATATTTGAGGGGCTCCCATGAAGAAGAGGGGGTCAAATTATTCTCCAAAGCCCCTGAAGGCAGGACAAGAAGCAACGGATGGAAACTAATCCAGGAGAGAAGCAACCTGGAATTCAGGAGGAATTTTCTAATGGTGAGAACAACCACCAGCCAGCGGAACTGCTTGCCACCAGAAGTGTTGGATGCTCCATCACTGGGGGTTTTAAAGAAGAGACTGGAGTCAACAGACATTTATTTGGAATGGTTTAGGATTAGGGTGTCCAACTTTGGCACTTTAAGCTGGATGCTGGAGAACATATTCTGTGCAGGGCCAGACTAGAGATGCGGGGAGAGCAATGTTGCACAGATAAATTTCTAAACTGTTTGTCCACTTTAGAGCATGTTGTTTTTTTTTAACGTTGGTAGTTTTAAGATGGGTGGGCTTCAAGGAGGAGGAGGAGGAAGGAGGAGGAAGAGGAGGAGGACTGTGCAATCCCTGGTGCTTTGGGTTTGTTGGTTGTCTTACAGACATTTCATGACCCAACTGGGTAACATCATCAGTGCTAGAAGGGAGTTGGGTGTGTGGAGGAGGAGGAGGAGGAGGAGGAGGAGGAGGAGGAGGAGGAGGAGGAGGACTGTGCAATCCCTGGTGCTCTGAGTTTGTTGGTTGTCTTACAGACATTTCACGACCCAACTTGGTAACATCATCAGTGCTAGAAGACAGTTGGGTGTGTGGTGGAGGTGGAGAAGGAGGAGGAGGAGGAGGAAGAAGAAAAGGAGAGGAGGAGGACTGTGCGATCCCTGGGGCTCTGAGTTTGATGGTTGTCTTACAGACATTTCATGACCCAACTTGGTAACATCATCAGTGCTAGAAGGGAGTGGGGTGTGGAAGAAGAGCGGGGGAAGGAAGAGGAGCATGGTAGAATTCTTGCAAACATTACATTATCCAACGTATCCACTCCTTAGTAGCACTGATAACGTTACCCAGTTGGGTCATGAAACGTCTGCAAGAAAGCAACCAAGCTCAGAGAGCCCCAAGGAGCCCTTACTTCTAAATTTAATAAAGAAATTAAACACCAGTGAAGATTTCCTTGCACTACCTGGTTCTCCTCTTACACCCTACCAGGCTTGACACACAGGTGGTGAGGGGAAACACAGCGATAGCCCCCTCCCCACACCTGCCTCCACCTGCCGGGCCTCCAGCCACCTGCTGTCTGGTCCTCTCTGCCACCTGAGGCTCAGACCCCTGGCAGCTGACGCCAAGGTGATTGGCTACAACAAGCCCCCTACCCACCCCCTCTGCACCAGCCAAAACCTGAAGGTTCAGGGGTCTCTGGTCTATCTTGGTTGAGCCCCCACCCCCTATAGCTTGTCACCTTCAATTCCCCCCACCCCCCTCCCAGGGATCTCCAAGGCAAAGCAGCAACATGTAGAGAAGAGCAACAAAGGTGATTAGGGGGCTGGAGGCTAAAACCTACAAAGAACAATTGCTGGAATTGGGTATGTCTTGTTTAATGAAAAGGAGGATTGGGGGGGGGGACATGATAGCAGAGTTGCAATATTTGGGGAGGGGAGGCTGACCCAAAGAAGAGGGGGTCAAATTATTCTCCAAAGCCCTGAAGGCAGGACAAGAAGCAACCGATGGAAACTCATCAAGGAGAGAAGCAACCTGGAATTAAGGAGAAATTTCATGACAGAGAGGACAATTAACCAGTGGAACTGCTTGCCACAGTGTGGGTGCTCCATCACTGGAGGTTTTCAAGAAGAGACTGGACAACCACTTGTCTGACATGGGATAGGGCTTCCTGCCTGAGCAGGGGATTGGACTAGAAGACCTCCAGGGTACCTTCCAACTCTGTTATTCTGTTAAGAGAGATCTAAGATGGATTTGATAAAGCCAGCTAGATAATTAGATAGATAGATAGATAGATAGATAGATAGATAGATAGATAGATAGATAGATAGATAGATAGATAGATAGATGGATGGATGGATGGATGGATGGATGGATGGATGGATGGATGGATGGATGGATGGATGGATAGGTGAGTGGGTGGATAGATAGAGATGATAGATAGATAGAGAGAGAGAGAGAGACAGACAGACAGACAGACTCACTCTAGAAGTTGTGGGTGCTTCAACAGTAGAGGTTTTTAAGAAGAGATTATAAAGCCACTTGTCTGAAATGTTATAGGGTTTCCTGCCTGAGCAGGGGTTGGACTAGAAGACCTCCAAGGTCCCTTCTATCTCTGTTATTCTGTTATTCAGCTGGGAGATCTTTTTTGGGGGGGGAGAGGCAATGAAAACCCTTGGGTCCCCTTAGTTTGTTTCCCCAGAGGAGCAGTGGGCCCAGGGGGTCTTCTGTAGCCCTGTGGGGGGGGAACCCCCTCAGAGGCGAAGCGGCCCCCACCTTCCAGAAAGGCGTGAAGCCCTGGCTGTGCAGCCTGGCATGGGGGGGAGGCCAGGGGGGCCTGCTTAGGGTCCTGAAAGCCCCTGCCCTGAATTAATTTTTAATATCCTTTGCCCCTTTTTAAATTTCATATATGTTTTCCAGTTTTTAATGTTTCATTTGTACCCGGCCCAGTGTCTCTTTTTGAGGGAGATGAGAGGTTTTTACATTAGAATGATAAGATTGATAGATGGGGACAGAGGATAGACAGAGACAGAGAGGCAGGTAGGCAAGGCAGGTACCGTAGGTAGGGAGAAAGAGATTAGATTGGTAAATAGGGAAAGAGAGAAATAATAGGTAGATGGGTGGCTGAGTAGATAGATGGAGAGATAAACAAATTAGATAGATTTAGATAGATAGATAGATAGATAGATAGATAGATAGATAGATAGATAGATAGATAGATAGATAACAGATAGATAGATAGATAGATAGATAGATAGATAGATAGATAGATAGATAGATAAACAAATTAGAGATATAGATAGATAAAGATAGGATTAAAGAGATAACAGATTAAAGATAGATATTAAAAAGATAGATAGATAGATAGATAGATAGATAGATAGATAGATAGATAGATAGATAGATAGATAAACAAATTAGAGATATAGATAGATACAGAGTAAAGATAGGATTAAAGAAATAACAGATTAAAGATAGATATTAAAAGATAGATAGATAGATAGATAGATAGATAGATAGATAGATAGATAAACAAATTAGAGATATAGATAGATACAGAGTAAAGATAGGATTAAAGAGATAACAGATTAAAGATAGATATTAAAAAGATAGATATAGATAGATAGATAGATAGATAGATAGATAGATAGATAGATAGATAGATAGATAGATAGACAGACAACAGATTAAAGAGATGATAGATAGGTAGATGAAAGGAAGGAAGGAAGGAAGGAAGGGAAGGGAAGGGAAGGAAGGAAGGAAGGAAGGAAGGAAGGAAGGAAGAAAGGAAGAAAGAAAGAAAGAAAGAAAGAAAGAAAGAAAGAAAGAAAGAAAGAAAGAAAGAAAGAAAGAAAGAAAGAAAGAAATGAGGTTGGTAGGGGAGGCAGGGAGGGAGAGAGAGAGCTTAGATTGGTAGGTAAGTAAGCAGAGACAGGCGGACAGAGACTGCCTGGCTGCCAGGGACGGGTGGGCAGAGGGACAAAGGTGGCACCGGCAGACAGGCACGGAGACAAGCCAGGCGGGTCCCCTTCGGGAGGCGCAGGCAGACCGACACGACACGTGTCCTTGAAAGCAACGGCGGGGGAGAGCACGTGAAGGCCCCGGTAGGCTTGCAAAGTTCTTCTTCCTCCGGGTTTCCACGAGCCGCATCGCCCGGAGCGGCTCTCCGGGGGCGGGAGAAGGGAAGCCGAGGCGGCCGCAAAGAAAAGCGGGGAGCCTGCGAGAACCTCCCCCGCCCCCCCCAGGCAGGACCGGGCTGCTTCGGGACCCCCGCCCGCAGCAGAGTTGCCAAGAGGAGCCCCTCCCCCGGGAGGGGAGAATCTGTCGGTCACCATGGCAACCAGCGCGGGGGAGAGAGAGCTAGGTAGAGACATGTCCCCCCTCCTGCTTTCCTCGGCGTGCACCTAGCAACCCCCAAACACGCCCCCCGCCAGCTGGCAGCAATGCTGGGCACGCGGGGAGGGGGCAGGGCAAGCAGAGGAGCCCCGCCCTCCAGGTAGGCGCCGCACCTGGCGCACCTGGGCCACCACCTGTCCGCCTCGCCCGCCCGGCCTCCCATGGGCTGCCTTTCCGTTTCCCTTTCCATCGGCTCTCCCCTACAGGTAGCCCTGGACTCACTACTCCAGAGTTTCATTTAGTGGCCAGAGTTACAGCGGCCTTGTCAGTCTCAGCGGCCGCTAAGGGAACCGTTCCAAAAGGAAGGCTCATTTAGTGGCCACTCAAGATTTATAGCGGCCTTCTCAGTCTGAGCGGTCGCTAAGGGAAACCCGTTCAAATGAAGGCTCGTTTAGTGGCCGCTCAGTTACAGCGGCCTTGTCAGTCTCAGCGGTCGCTAAGGGAACCGTTCGAACGAAGGCTCATTTCATGGCCACTTACAGCAGCCTTGTCAGTCTCAGTGGTCGCTAAGGGAACCGTTCCAAAGGCTCGTTTAGTGACCGCTCAGTTACAGCGGCCTTGTCAGTCTGAGCGGTCGCTAAGTGAACTGTTCCAAAACAAAGGCTCGTTTAGTGACTGCTTGGAGTTACAAGGCCGCTGTGGGGAAAAAATAGAGACTTAGGATCATTGTTCACGCTTGCGACTCTTGGTCACCTGATCAGAATTCAGAGGTTTGGCGACTGACTCACATTTGTGACTGTCGCGATGTCCTGGGGGTGTCACGTGATTCCCTTTTGCGACCCCCTGACAATGCAAAGTCCGTGGGGAAGCCAGATTCATTTAACCATGGGATGACTAATGTAACAGCTGTGGTGATTCCCTTAACGATGGTGGCAAAGTCCTTACAGTGGGGCAAAACTCACTTAACAACCGTCTTGCTTAGCGAAGGAAACTCGGGACTCAGTTGTCGTCGTAAATTGAGGACTGCCTGTATTTGAACATTGTACAGTTTGGATGATCCAAACTGTACAATGGATTACAGCTGGTCCTTGACTTACAAATATTCGCTTAGTGACCGTTCAAAGTCACAACAGCACTGAGCTGAAAAAAAGTGACTTTTATTCACACTTATGACTATTATATCCTCGCATTTATGACGGCTGAAGCGTCCCAATGTCCAGTAATCACAATTTGCAACCTTCCCAGCCAGCTTCTGACCAGCGGAGTCCCTGGAGGAACCCAAATTTGCTTCAGGATGGGCTGACTCACTTAACAACTAGTGATTCGCTTTAACAACCCTTGCAAAGAAAAAGGAAAAGGAAGGCGATCAAAGCCGAAGTGACTCTTTTAGCAATCTCCTTGCTTAGGAATAGAAATTCTCCCAACTGTGGTTGTGTGTCGGGTGTATGTGTGAATGGTGCACAAAAGAAACTTTCCCGGGAGGGGGGAATTGGGGGGGGGGATTTTGGTCCCATCTGATTTGACTCTCTCACTGCAGAGTCCCGGGATGGAATATCTAAAATCCAGACTTCCTTTGTCCTCTCCAGCAAAGAGTAATCCCATTAACCGGGTTTAATGAGTCTGCTTGAAATTAAATTAAATGTATTTCCATCCTTTGCCTTTCTCCCTTCCTGGGTCCTTGAACCCCACAACAGCCCTCCCTGCTTTCTGTCTGAAGACACCTACGGCTCTGAGGGCAAAAGAGGGTATTATAGTTTCATCCCTCGTCGGAGAATACCCCATAATAACCCATCCAAATTCAAGGGTCTCCATGGAGATGCCTTTCTATGCAATCAGGGGTGTCCACAGATATGGTTAAAAACAAAAACAAAAGACAAGATGGTGGCCAGGACAGTAAAATTTAAAATCCGCCTGGTTGTTGTTTTTTTTAATGAGAATTGCCCGTAAAATGGCAGTTTGGCCTAGTGGTTAAGGTGCTGGCCTGTAACCTAGGAGACGGTGAGTTCTAGTCCCACCTCAGCCATGAAAGCCGGCTGGATGACTTTGGGCCAATCACCAGGAGATTGTGAGTTCTAGTCCCGCCTTAGGCATGAAAGCCGGCTGGATGACTTTGGGCCAATCCCCAGGAGACTGTGAGTTCTAGTCCCGCCTTAGGCATGAAAGCCGACTGGATGACTTTGGGCCAATCCCCAGGAGACTGTGAGTTCTAGTCCCGCCTTAGGCATGAAAGGCAGCTGGGTGACTTTGGGCCAATCGCCAGGCAACAGTGAGTTCTAGTCCTGCCTTAGGCATGAAAGGCAGCTGGGTGACTTTGGGCCAATCGCCAGGCAACAGTGAGTTCTAGTCCCACCTCAGCCATGAAAGCCGGCTGGATGACTTTGGGCCAATCCCCAGGAGACTGTGAGTTCTAGTCCCGCCTTAGGCATGAAAGCCGGCTGGATGACTTTGGGCCAATCCCCAGGAGACTGTGAGTTCTAGTCCCGCCTTAGGCATGAAAGCCGACTGGATGACTTTGGGCCAATCCCCAGGAGACTGTGAGTTCTAGTCCCGCCTTAGGCATGAAAGGCAGCTGGGTGACTTTGGGCCAATCGCCAGGCAACAGTGAGTTCTAGACCTGCCTTAGGCATGAAAGGCAGCTGGGTGACTTTGGGCCAATCGCCAGGCAACAGTGAGTTCTAGACCTGCCTTAGGCATGAAAGGCAGCTGGGTGACTTTGGGCCAATCACCAGGAGACGGGGAGTTCTAGTCCCGCCTTAGGCATGAAAGCCATCTGGGTGACTTTGGGCCAATCACCAGGAGGCGGGGAGTTCTAGTCCCGCCTTAGGCATGAAAGCCAACTGGGTGACTTTGGGCCAATCACCAGGAGCGGGAGTTCTAGTCCCGCCTTAGGCATGAAAGGCAGCTGGGTGACTTTGGGCCAATCGCCAGGCAACAGTGAGTTCTAGTCCTGCCTTAGGCATGAAAGCCAGCTGGGTGACTTTGGGCCAATTACCAGGAGACTGTGAGTTCTAGTCCCGCCTTAGGCATGAAAGCTGGCTGGGTGACTTTGGGCCAATCCCCAGGAGACTGTGAGTTCTAGTCCCGCCTTAGGCATGAAAGCCGGCTGGATGACTTTGGGCCAATCCCCAGGAGACTGTGAGTTCTAGTCCCGCCTTAGGCATGAAAGCCGGCTGGATGACTTTGGGCCAATCCCCAGGAGACTGTGAGTTCTAGTCCCGCCTTAGGCATGAAAGCCGGCTGGATGACTTTGGGCCAATCCCCAGGAGACTGTGAGTTCTAGTCCTGCCTTAGGCATGAAAGCCGGCTGGATGACTTTGGGCCAATCCCCAGGAGACTGTGAGTTCTAGTCCCGCCTTAGGCATGAAAGCTGGCTGGGTGACTTTGGGCCAATCACCAGGAGACGGTGAGTTCTAGTCTCATTTTAGGACGAAAGGCAGCTGGGTGACTTTGGGCCAATCCCCAGGAGACGGTGAGTTCTAGTCCTGCCTTAGGCATGAAAGGCAGCTGGGTGACTTTGGGCCAATCACCAGGAGACGGTGAGTTCTAGACCTGCCTTAGGCATGAAAGGCAGCTGGGTGACTTTGGGCCAATCGCCAGGCAACAGTGAGTTCTAGTCCCACCTTAGGCATGAAAGGCAGCTGGGTGACTTTGGGCCAATCACCAGGAGACGGTGAGTTCTAGACCTGCCTTAGGCATGAAGGCAGCTGGGTGACTTTGGGCCAATCGCCCGGAGAGGCGTGAGTTCTAGTCCCACCTTAGGCATGAAAGGCAGCTGGGTGACTTGGGCCAATCGCCCGGAGACGGTGAGTTCACCTGCCTTAGGAGACTGGGGTGGGATCGTTCTAGACCTGCCTTAGGCATGAAAGGCAGCTGGGTGACTTTGGGCCAATCGCCCGGAGACGGTGAGTTCTAGTCCCGCCTTAGGCATGAAAGGCAGCTGGGTGACTTTGGGCCAATCGCCGAGACGGTGAGTTCTAGTCCCCCTTAGGCATGAAAGGCAGCTGGGTGACTTTGGGCCAATCACCAGGAGACGGTGAGTTCTAGTCCCACCTTAGGCATGAAAGGCAGCTGGGTGACTTTGGGCCAATCACCAGGAGACGGTGAGTTCTAGACCTGCCTTAGGCATGAAAGGCAGCTGGGTGACTTTGGGCCAATCACCAGGAGACGGTGAGTTCTAGACCTGCCTTAGGCATGAAAGGCAGCTGGGTGACTTTGGGCCAATCGCCCGGAGACGGTGAGTTCTAGTCCCACCTTAGGCATGAAAGGCAGCTGGGTGACTTTGGGCCAATCGCCCGAGACGGTGAGTTCTAGTCCCACCTTAGGCATGAAAGGCAGCTGGGTGACTTTGGGCCAATCACCAGGAGACGGTGAGTTCTAGTCCCACCTTAGGCATGAAAGGCAGCTGGGTGACTTTGGGCCAATCGCCCGGAGACGGTGAGTTCTAGACCTGCCTTAGGCATGAAAGGCAGCTGGGTGACTTTGGGCCAATCACCAGGAGACGGTGAGTTCTAGACCTGCCTTAGGCATGAAAGGCAGCTGGGTGACTTTGGGCCAATCACCAGGAGACGGTGAGTTCTAGACCTGCCTTAGGCATGAAAGCTGGCTGGGTGACTTTGGGCCAGTCACCAGGAGACGGTGAGTTCTAGTCTCATTTTAGGACGAAAGGCAGCTGGGTGACTTTGGGCCAATCACCAGGAGACGGTGAGTTCTAGACCCGCCTTAGGCATGAAAGGCAGCTGGGTGACTTTGGGCCAATCGCCAGGCAACAGTGAGTTCTAGTCCCGTGTTAGGCATGAAAATTAGCTGGGTGACTTTGACCAGTCATCCTCTCTCAGCCCAGCCCACCTCACAGGGTTGTTATTCTGGGGGGAAATAGAAGGATGAAAAAGAATTACATCTATTTGCTGCTTTGTTATGTATGAAAACAATAAAGAGGGGATTTTTAACAAGTCGAATAAAGAATAAATTAAAAAAAAACACAGGAAAAAGTTTCAAACTATATAAACCATTTTGTTTGGTTCACTCTATTACAGGGTTTGGGCTGTTTTCCATATTTATGTCAACGTACTAAATTCTGAAAGGTAAAGTCTTACAACATTCATCTTTACTTTTTTTAATCAAATCCAACTTTCTTCTGCTCTTTGCCAGTTCTCTTACTTGCTTTCTTTTAATGAAATCTACATCTTTAAAACTTCTTACATGATATGGGAATTATTTTATCAATGGCTAGAGAATAAATATGGAAATTAGAAACAAAAGAAGACTAGCAAAAATAGTAAGCCAGTGAATGAGAATCAAATATGCTAAGATAGGGATTGTTATAATAATCAGATATGTTATGAATAATAGTAAGAGTAAGAACAGAGTATTAATACCTTAGTGATGAATATGCATTGATTGTAATTGTTATTGAACAAAGTATTTGTACTTAGATGACACTGTTTAAATGGAAGATGAATTGTTTGTACAAAATAAAATAAAAACACTTTATTAAAAAAAATTTCTTGGCTTTCTTCCTCTTTACCTTCACAAAATATATCCAATCTATATCCATCCTTTAAGGTTCCTCACGCAGGCCAGCCTTCTTGTAAGACACCACATATGGATTTATTTAGAAAATTTGCACACCTGCGCATCTAAAGAACACAACTCGGAGCGCAACTCACCACAAAAATGAAAACCGGGTACTAATCCTTCTTGGATACATCCATACGAACCAACCCTTGGCTCCTACTTAGTGGCGCCCAGATGAATCAGCCATCAACAGGCACATAGAGATGGAATAAGGTCTACACGTCATTCAGAAGAGAAAAGCAAAGATCAAAACACCATCTCACCCAGCGATCAACATCCAGATTAACACCCAGATTAACACTAGACCCACAACCAATCCTAAACGACACTCCATTCAAGGAACCACCAACGCAGACAAACAAAACAAGGAGACAAAGAGTAAACAACAGCCTAATCAAGGAACTATCAGCAACCCTATAAAATTTCTAAATAAATGTCTAAATAAGTGTATAAATGAGAGCAAACCCTCCTTCCAGCATTGATGATATTCCCTAGTTGGGTCATGAAATGTCTGCAAGGAAACCAAGCTCAGAGAGCACCAAGGACCCCACAGTCCTCCTCCTCCTCCTGCTCCTCCTCCTCCTCTTCGCAGTCCACCCACCTTACAACTGCTGAAAAACCCTAAAGCTCCAAAGTGGGCAAACTCTTTATCTCTGCAACCTATCGTAATTTCTACTCCGACCGTGCACAAAAAATGTTCTCCCCTCCAGCATCACAAGACACCCCCCAATTCCCCAAGCTAAGAGCCCCTCCTGAAAAGCCCCCACCCTTCATATACAGGACCTCACTGTCTCCCCCTTCCCCCTTCCCAACACCCAGTGCAAAACGACACACACACACACCCCGACATTTTACTTGGGTGTGTGTGTGTGTGTGCAATATATTGGTAAGGGGAATGGGTGCCCCCTCCCAACATGGACCACAGGAGACGGCAAGGGAGGTTTTGGCGGTGATGCCACTCCCCTCCCAGCTAGCAGGGCTTCCGGGGGTGGGGGGCACAGATGGCGAAACCCCCTTGGGAACAGAGAACCAACTTGAAGAGGGCTGGGAAGGGAGGTCCTAATAAGGTTAAGGCTGGGGGGTGGGGGGGTGGGTGAGAAGGGGCTGGGGCCTTCCCCCTCGGTGGCCTCTGCACTTTCGGTCTGCCGCTATCAATGGGCCCTTCTGGCTGCAGGCAACGGGGCTGAGAGCAGCTCGATCTCCACTTCCTGTCTCCGCGAGAGATCTCTTCCTGCCAGCTTCCCAGCCACCTGGCTTTTTCTGACCGCATTTGAAACGTCCACTCCTCCGCCGGGAGGGCAAGGAAGCAAACCTCTTTCTCTCCCCGCACCCCCCCACCCCAGAATGGTGCTTGGGCTGGGCACCAGCACTGGCATCCTGGCAGAATGTAGAACAGCAGCGTTGGAAGGGACCTTAAGAGGTCTTCTAGTCCAGCCCCCTGCTCAGGCAGGACAGACCCTGACAGATTTATAGAATAACAAAGAGTTGGAAGGGACCTTGAGAGGTCTTCTAGTTCAACCCCCTGCCCAAGCAGGAGACCCTGACAGAATTACAGAATAACAAGGGCTGGAAGGGACCTTAGGAGGTCCTCTAGTATAGGGTCTCCTACTTGAACAGGGAGGTTGGACTAGAAGACCTCCAGGGTCCCTTCCACAGCGGTGTTATTCTGTCATTCAGTCTTTACAGTTAGTTGTCATCATCTCACTAAATATTCCTTTTCCATAAAAATAACATATAGTTCTTGGCACTTTGAACACCTGTGGACTTCCAGAATTTCTTCCTCCCCCTTTCCTTCCTTCCTTCCTTCCTTCCTTCCTTCCTTCCTTCCTTCCTTCCTTCCCTTCCTTCCCTTTTTCCTTCCTTCCTTCCTTTTCTTTCTCTTTGTCTTTTCTTCTTTCCTTTTTTTCTTCTCCTTCCTTCTTTCCTTCCTTCCTTCCTTCCTCCCTTCCCTTTGTTTCCTTCCTTCCTTCACTTTCCGTTTTCTTTTTTTCCTTCCCTTTTCCTTCCTTCCCTTTTTCTCTCTCTCTGTCTTTTTCTCTTTCTTTTCTTCCTTCCTTCCTTCTTATACCTAACTCAAAGCCGTGCCTCCCTGGCTGGGGAGTTCTGGGAGTTGAAGTCCACAGGCCTTTTCAAGGTGCTCCTCTGGCTTCGCATCCTCGTGAACATCCACCCACCCATCCATCCAGGACCAGAGGAGGGGAGGGCCGTCCCCTGTGTCATGACATCATCGCGGAAATGATTCCAATTGTGTAATTGGCCTGACGACATCATTGCAATCCAGGGGGACGCCCCCGCTGGGGCTCCCACTAGACCTCTCCGACTGATGCAATTTGGCCATTATTCCTCCCCCAAGCAGAACAACACCTGAGGCCTCCCCCCACAGTCCCCTGCTCTGCCCAGCCCTGGGGCCTCCCTTGACCTCTACATTCCCCCTCCCCACTGCCCTCCTTCACTGACATGAGCCAGCCCTGGAAAGGAGGGAGGGGGTATCTGGCCCCAATACCAGCCCCTCCCTCGTTTTTTTCAAGCCATCAAAATCCACAGGAGACAAGCAGAGATTGAAGTCCTGGCCAGGATTTGGGGGCTGTTGAATTTGCAAATGAAAAGGCTCAGCTGAGGAGGAGATCTGGGGTTGATCCTGGCCCCCAGAGGGCACTTCCGGCACAAAACCAGATAAATGTGGCCCCGTACCCTTCCCCCTGGCTCTCCCGGTCATTCTGGGGTAGTCATTGGGGAGGGGGAGGTATGGCATGCTTTGGCCAAGGGCATCCCTGACCCTGTAACTGCCTTGGGTGCCTGCCCACTGCCCACTTTCCGAGGGTGCCAGCTTTGATCTGCCTGGTATTTCTCTTGAAAACCTCTTCCCCCCTTATTTATGGACCAGGCTGGGTTTTCTTTTAAGGTTTGAAAGAGGAGGGGGAAACTGGAATCTTCTTGTGTGAAAAGACATGAGAAGGAAGGAAGAAGGAAAGAAAGGAAGAGAAGACGACATTGGGAAGGATATCGAGAAAAGGGAATTGAAGGGAAAGGAAAGGAAATGTAGAAAAAAAGAAAGGAAAGGAAGAAGGAAAGGAAGGAAAGGAAATAGAGAAAAAGGAAACAAAATAGAGAAGAAAAGGAAATAGAGAAGGCAAGGAAATAGACAACAATGAAGAAAGGAAATAGAGAAAAAGGAAAGAAAAGAGAAGAAGGAAAGGAAACAGAAGAAGGAAAGGAAATAGACAATGAAAGGATAGGAAAGGAAGAGAATGAAAGGAAAGGAAATAGAGAAAAAGGAAATAGAGAAGAAGGAAAGGAAATGGAGAAGAAGGAAGAAATGGAGAAGGAAAGGAAAGGAAATAGAGAAGGAAAGGAAATAGAGAAAAAGGAAAGAAAAGAGAAGGAAAGGAAATAAACAATGAAAGGAAAGGAAAGGAAGAGAATGAAAGGAAAGGAAATAGAGAAGAAAGAAGGGAAATAGAGAAGAAGGAAAGGAAATAGAGAAGGAAAGGAAACAGAGAAGAAGGAAAGGAAATAGAGAGGGAAAGGATAGGAAAGGAAGAGAACGAAAGGAAAGGAAACAGAGGAGAAGGAAAGGAAATAGAGAAGAAGGAAAGGAAGTAGAGAAGGAAACGAAGGAAAAGGAAATAAATAAGGAAGAGAAGGAAAGGAAACAGAGAAGAAGGAAAGGAAGTAGAGAAGGAAATGAAGGAAAAGGAAATAAATAAGGAAGAGAAGGAAAGGAAATAGAGAAGAAGGAAAGGAAATAAACAATGAAAGGAAAGGAAAGGAAGAGAATGAAAGGAAAGGAAATAAAGAAGGGAAATAGAGAAGAAGGAAAGAAAAGAGAAGAAGGAAAGGAAATAAACAATGAAAGGAAAGGAAAGGAAGAGAATGAAAGGAAAGGAAATAGAGAAGAAAGAAGGGAAATAGAGAAGAAGGAAAGGAAATAGAAAGAAAAGGAAAAGGATAGAGAAGGAAAGGATAGGAAAGGAAGAGAACGAAAGGAAAGGAAATAGAGAAGAAGGAAAGGAAATAGAGAAGAAGGAAAGGAAACAGAGAAGAAGGAAAGGAAATAGAGAAGGAAAGGATAGGAAAGGAAGAGAATGAAAGGAAAGGAAATAGAGAAGAAGGAAAGGAAATAGAGAAGAAGGAAAGGAAATAGAGAAGGAAAGGAAGTAGAGAAGGAAACGAAGGAAAAGGAAATAAATAAGGAAATAGAGAAGGAAAGGAAATAGAAAAGGAAAGGAAAGGGAAAAGAGAGGAAGGGTTATAGGAGGCGGAAAGGGAGAGCCAATTTATTTAAGCTTCTCGCAGGACTGACGCTTGGCAGCATGAGGGAGAGAGAGAGAGAGAGACCGGCCTCTTTGCCAAACTGGGTTTCGGCTTTTGTTCCGGCTTGCCGGTGAAACTGCCGGGATTATGAAGGCCGAGTCCTTCCTCGCTTGTTTTGCAAAGCCACCCTCCTTCCTGTCGCCTTGACTTGCAACCAGGCCAATTATTGCTCTCCCCGCAGGGACCACCCTCCCTCCTCCTTCCCCGCAGATCCAGCGGCACCTAGAATGACTCTCCGGCTGCAAAAAACGGAGGGGGCTCGGTGCCCCCCCACCCCCCCACACTAATATTTAACCCGGTTACCAGCGCATGAAGGAAAAATCTCCCTTTTGGGGGAGGTAAGAAAAACCCCGGGAAAGGAGGCGGATAACAAAGGAACATTCATAAGCCAGGAGTTGAGATGCTAAGAACAGATGGCCAAGTCAAAAAGAGAGAGAGGGAGACACACACACACACCCCTCCCCAGCCACCTCCTAGCAAACCAAGACATAAAAGATCCGGTTGATCTAGGGCCTCCCCTCTGGGGGGGCCTGTTCTGACCCGGGCTTCCCAAGATCATGAAGCCGACTCCTCGTCCCCAAAAAAGCCCCTTTTATATTTAGGTTAAAGGGAATTCCTCTCCAGCAAAGTCTTCCATGAGATTTCACAACTACAGACCTTTGATCAGGCTGGGAGAGTTGCCAGCCGATAGCTTCCAAACGCCACACTGTAACAGAAATTACTTGGCAAGAAAAGTCAGGAACAGATCTTCACCCTGATGAATTGAACTAATTGTCCCCTGCAAACCCCACTCCTCTTTTATTCCCTATGGGAGGGGCCATTCACTGTCCACCTGTGGCTTTACTCCCGAGTCAGCCCTTGTTCCCTTCGTCTGGCAGCTCTGTGCATGCGCACACTGGGAACAGGCTCCAGCTGTTCTTCTTCCCCACTGATTCCGAAGGCAGCTGATAACCGGAAAAGCAGCCTGCCAAAACCCGGGTGGTACACCCCAGGAAGGCCACCAGACTGGGGTGACAAGAGGAGAATCAACCAGGATCTTGGAAAGAAATATTTGAAAGGCAGAGAGCACCAAGGACCTTCTAATCCTCCTTCTTCATCCCTCCTCCTCCTCCTCCTACTCCCTACTAGCATTGATGATGTTCCCCAGTTGGGTCATGAAACGTTTGCAAGAAAACAACCAAGCTCAGAGAGCACCAAGGACCCCCACACACACAGTTCCTCCCCTCTTCCTCTCTACAAACCCCACTCTAGCACTGATGATGTTCCCTAGCTGGGTCATGAAATGTCTGCAAGAAAACCACCCAGTTCAGAGAGCACCAAGGACCTCACAATCGTTCTCCTCCTCCTCCTCCTCCTCCTCCTCCTCTTCCTCCTTCTCCCTGCAAACCCCACTCTAGCATTGATGATGTTTTTTAGTTGGGTCATGAAACGTCTGCAAGGAAACAGAAAGCTCAGAGAGCACCAAGTTCTCCTCCTCCCCCACTCTTCCTCCTCCTCCTAACCTCCCCTCCTCCTCCTCCTCCTCCTTCTTCTCTGCAAACCCCCTCCCTTCTAGCACTGATGACGTTACCTAGCTGGGTCATGAAACGTCTGCAAGGAAACAACCCAGCTCAGAGAGCACCAAAGACCCCAGCGTCCTCCTCCTCTTCCTCCTTGGTGCAGGATAATAACAAAAACAAGGACAAACAGGCTGAAAAACAGCTTCTATCCCAGGCCAGGAACTCTACTGAATTCTACGGAGTAGTGCAACATGAGTGCAATATCAGGGGTTTTTCCATTCAATTGCATAGAATGCGAAGGGTGTGTGTTTGTGTTTATTTCCACAGTCATAATGTACACTGAAGATGGCATTTCATTTCGTTGTACGAGGTGCCACGACAATGAAGGAAACGAAACGAAACCCTCCTCCCTTCTAGCACTGATGATGTTCCCTAGTCGGGTTGTGAAACGTCTGCAAGGAAACAACCCAGCTCAGAGAGCACTGAGGACCCCACAGTAACAAAACTAAAACAGTTGGCATCCCTGGCACCCAGAAAAAGCAGAGTGGCACCCCATGTGCCTTGGCTGTCATCAGCTGGGGGATTCTGGGAGTTGAAGTCCAGCAAATCTAGTCAACATGAGGTTGGGGAAGACTTGAACCCAACTGTTTCCTTGACCTACAATATTTCACGCCAAGAGGAGAAATATGCCACTTTAATTTCTCCTCGGCCAGGCACCCCCGTTCTCTCTCTCTTTTACTCCCCCACAACAGGTAACCACTCAAACTCAATCCCTTCTTAAACTCCAGGAACAAAATTGTCCCCAGGTGTTAAAAAGCAAGCTGGACTTTTTAAGCCCATTGAGCTTTTTCTCCATTTTTTAAATTATTTTTATTATTTTTATTTAAAAGCCCATTGAGCTTTTTCTCCATTTTTTTTATTATTCTTTTTTGGCTGATTTTAATTCCCACCCCCCGTTGCTGGTAGTCCTCGACTTATGACTGCAATTAAGCCCCAAATTTCCACTGCTAGGCAAGACAGGTGTCAAGTCAAGCTGCATCCCATTTTACGACCATTTTTCTTGCTATGGTTGTTAAGTGAATTGTGCAGTTGCTTAAGCAAACCCGGCTTTGCAGAAGTCAAAGAACCAGCTGACCCTGAGAGAGTGCAACAGGCATAAGTACATGCCAGTTGCCAAGTATCTGAATTTTGATCACGTGACCATGGAAAAGGCTGCAGCGGTCATTAAGTATGGAAAACGGCCCTAAGTCACTTTTTTTTCAGGGCTGTTGTAACTTCGGTCACTAAATGAACTGTTGTAAGTTGAGGACTGCCTGTAATAACATTTCTTTTTTTTCTATCTATCTATCTATCTATCTATCTATCTATCTATCTATCTATCTATCTATCTATCTACAATCTCTCTGTCAATCTATCTATCATCTATCAATAGATAGATATCTATAGGTATCTATCTATCTATCTATTTATCTATCTATCAATCATCTATCTATCATTTATCTATCTGCCTCGCTACCTACAGTTTTCCAGACTCAGTTCTCCAAATTTCACCATGGAAATGGAAACCGGAACTGACCGCCTCCTATATCGGGTCTCCTGCTTGAGCAGGGGGGCTGGACTAGAAGACCTCCAAGGTCCCCTTCCAACTCTTTGTTATTCTGTAATCCAGTAACAGGGAGGGAGGGAAGGGAAGACCTGGCCCTGAGCCTCCTTCGTGGAGCGCCTGAGCCTCCCCATATGTTTTCTTAAGTTTTCGCGGGTACTTACATGTATGGTATTCAGCTTTGTTCGGGTATTTTCCCACATCATTATAGTTGTGCTTTTAAAGTTGTAGCAACATTTCGGCAGAATCTCATCTGCCATCATCAGGCTTCTGTATTGTGTTCGTCTTTAAAGTTGCTACAGCTTGAAAAGCACAACTATAATGACGTGGGAAAATACCCGAACAAAGCTGAATAACACACACACACACACACACACACACAAACACACACAAGTCCAGGTGCTCCCCATGCATCAGCCTTCCAGGAGTACCTTGTGCAAATGTATTATATGATACGGTTTATATCTGGCAGTCCCTCTATGTCTCCAGGATTCATTCGTCTAGCTATCCATCCATCTGCCCGTCAGTCATGGGTAGATGGATGGATGGGAAGAGATGGTCATGGATGGATGGATGTGGGTTGGGTTGTGTAGCCGGCTGGATGGATGGATAGGTAAGTAGGTAGACAAGTAGACAGACGGACAGACAGACAGGATAGGTGGATGGAGAGAGTGACAGATGGAGAGAATGACAGGCAGACAGAAAGTTAAAGACAGACAGACTGGCAGACAGATAGGCAGACAGATGTGACTGCTTAGATAGACAGACAGACAGACAGACAGACAGACAGACAGACAGATAGATAGATAGATAGATAGAAAGAAGAAAGAAAGAAATAAGGAAGGAAGACAGAAGGAAGAAGGAAGAAAAGAGGAAGGAAAGAAGGAAAGAAGAAAGAAAGAAAGAAAGAAAGAAAGAAAGAAAGAAAGAAAGAAAGAAAGACAGACAGACAGACAGACAGACAGATAGGATAGATGGGTGAAAAGAGAGAGAGAGAGACAGAAAGATAGACAGACAAATAGAAAGATAAAGAAAGACTGGCAGACAGATAAATGTGACTGCTATGATAGATAGATAGATAGATAGATAGATAGATAGATAGATAGATAGATAGATAGATAGATAGATAGATAGAAGGAAGAAGGAAGGAAGGAAGGAAAGGAAGGAAGGAAGAAGAGAAGGAAGGAAGGAAAGAAAGAAAGAAAGAAAGAAAGAAAAAGAAAGAAAGAAAGAAAGAAAGAAAGAAAGAAAGAAAGAAAGAAAGAAAGAAAGAAAGAAAGATTTTGACCTTGCATCATACCACTGTGATTTTTGCCAGGGTGGGGAAGGGAAGGTTGGAAAAATTGCACCTGCTGCTAAAACACCGTCCCTTCCTGCACCTGCTCGAAGCTTTGAGGTCCCCCTGGGAAAAGGGGGGAGGGGGAAAGAAAATTCAGTGGGGGACTCAACCTCTCTACTCAGTGCAAGGATTCTCTGCTAAGTAAGTCTCCCCTTGGATAAGGCCAAGACCGAAGAAACACCAATGCCCACAGCACTGCCACCCACCTACCAGGCAAGGAAGACCCCCTATTTGAGGAAGGGGGCCGTTCCAAAAGCCCACCACAGCTTCCAGCCACCTGTCCTCCCCTTGGCCCACCCTGGAGGCACAAAAGTTGGCAGCAGGCTGTGACTTTGGTACAAAGACAAGCCAAGATCCCAGGGGATCCAATTCATGGATTAGTAATTAGAAGAGAGAATTAAGAGGGATGCTCTCAACCTTGGCAACTTGAAGAGGGGTGGACTTCAACTCCCAGAATTCCCCAGCCAGCTGGGGAATTCTGGGAGTTGAAGTGCACCCCTCTTCAAGTTGTGAAGATTGGAAAACACCACACTAAATCAAATCACACTAATGCTAAATGAGAATCCATCTGCATTGATGAATAGGCTGGCTGGGGAATTCTGGGAGTTAGAATCCCCCTCCATCTTAAAGCATGATGCCTGGGGAATTCTGGGAGTTGAAGTCCACTCTACTTTTAAAGCATGTTGGCTGAGGAATTCTGGGAGTTGAAGTCCACCCATCATGATCCACCCCAGTCCTCCCCAGCATGATGCCTGGGGAATTCTGGGAGTTGAAGTCCCCCTTCTTAAAGCAGGCTGGCTGGGGAATTCTGGGAATTGAAGTCCCCCCATCTTAAAGCAAGCCGGCTAAGGAATTCTGGGAGTTCAAGCCCACCCCTCTTAAAGCAGGCTGGCTGGGGAATTCTGGGAGTTGAAGTCCACCCCTCTTAAAGCAGGCTGGCTGGGGAATTCTGGGAATTAAAGTCCATTCATCTTAAAGCAAGCTGGCTGAGGAATTCTGGGAGTTGAAGTCCACCTCTTAAAGCAGGCTGGCTGGGGAATTCTGGGAATTAAAGTCCATTCATCTTAAAGCAAGCTGGCTGGGAATTCTGGGAGTTAAGTCCACCCTCTTAAAGCAGGCTGGCTGGGGAATTCTGGGAATTGAAGTCCATTCATCTTAAAGCAAGCTGGCTGGGAATTCTGGGAGTTGAAGTCCACCCTCTTAAAGCAGGCTGGCTGGGGAATTCTGGGAATTAAAGTCCATTCATCTTAAAGCAAGCTGGCTGGGGAATTCTGGAGTTGAAGTCACCCCTCTTAAAGCAGGCTGGCTGGGGAATTCTGGGAATTAAAGTCCATTCATCTTAAAGCAAGCTGGCTGGGGAATTCTGGGAGTTGAAGTCCACCCTCTTAAAGCAGGCTGGCTGGGGAATTCTGGGAATTGAAGTCCATTCATCTTAAAGCAAGCTGAGGAATTCTGGGAGTTCAAGCCCCCCTCTTAAAGCAGGCTGGCTGGGGAATTCTGGGAGTTGAAGTCCACCCTCTTAAAGCAGGCTGGCTGGGGAATTCTGGGAATGAAGTCCCCCATCTTAAAGCAACCGGCCTGGGAGTTCAAGCCCCACCTCTTAAAGCAGGCTGGCTGGGGAATTCTGGGAATTGAAGTCCCCCCATCTTAAAGTGTGCTGCCTGGGGAATTCTGGGAGTTGGAATCCTCCCACCTTAAAGCATGCTGGCTGGTGGATTCTGGGAATTGGAGTCCACTGCTCAAAAGTTGGAAAAACACTGCCCTAAATCAAATTACAATACAGTAATGCTAAATTGCAACCCAACTGCATTGGATAGGCTGCCAGAGGGGGTGGGCGGGAGCTGACGCCCACCCCTCTAAAAAAAACTCCCAAGGCTGGGGACAGGCTGGGTGAGAGAAAGGCCTGGCACTTCCCTCCAGACCCGCTGAGATACAGCCAGAAGGAGTGGCAAGCCGGTCAGCTGGAAAGGAAAGGCAGGTGCCACCCAAGAAGAGCCACCCAGGGGCCGTCCTCGGGTGGCACAAAGGCTCCTGCCAGCTGAGGGGCTCCCCCTCACACACACCCCCCCGGGAAAGGGGCAAGACAGCGCTAAGCAGGCGAGGCGGGCAGAGAATATCTGCCTGTCGGCCTGCAGCCCCCATGGCTGGTCTGCTCCATGGGACTGCAACGGCGGGTTGGGGGGAGAGGAACGGGGCCATCCTGATGGCCACCCACTCCCACCTCGCCGTCAGCATTTTTCCTGGTACAGCAGCCCGGGCGAGCGATGCTGTTCGGGGAAGGCCGGATCCAGTTGCTAAGGAACAAGCTGGCGCTGCCAGCCTACAGTGACCTCTGTCACAGCCTCCTGCTCAAGGCTTCTGCCGGAGCCAAAGGCGAGGGGGGAGAGGGAGTATGGGGGGGAATGTTGGTGCAGACTCCCCCCTGCCCTCCCCTCGGCAGGGGTCTCTGCAACGGGTCCCCGTCTTTGCAGAGAGCACCGGAGGGGAGGAGAAAAGCGGGGGTGGAGGGGAATGTCTTGAAGAAGCGGGATGGCTGCCTGCAAAGGGGGCATCCTTGCCTGGGGCAGCTTTGGCATTCGAGCAAGAAAGGGAGGGGAGGGAGCAAGAAAAGGGAGGGGAGGGTGCCCTGCGATAGCAGCCAGGAGGAGGAAGGGAGGAGAAGGAAAGAAGAGACAGGAGGGGGAGGGAGGGAGGGAGGGAGGAAGGAAGGAAGGAATGAGAAGGAAGGAAGGAAGGAAGGAAGGAAGGAAGGAAGGAAGGAAGGAAGGAAGGAAGGAAGGAAGGAATGAGAAGGAAGGAATGAGAAGGAAGGAATGAGAAGGAAGGAAGGGAGATAGGAGGAGGAGGAGGAGGAGGAAGGAAGGAAGGGGAAAGGGTAAAGAAAAGGAGAAGAAAAAGGAGGACGATGGAGACAGGAAGGGGAAGGAGAAGGAAAGAAGAGACAGGAGGGAGGGAGGAGGGGGGAGGGAGGGAGGGGGAGGAAGGAAGGAAGGAAGGAGAAGGAAGAAGGAGGGATAGGAGGAAGGAAGGAAGGAAGGAAGGAAGGAAGGAAGGAAGGAAGGAATGAGAAGGAAGGAAGGAAGGGAGATAGGAGGAGGAGGAGGAGGAAGGAAGGAAGGAAGGGGAAAGGGTAAAGAAAAGGAGAAGAAAAAGGAGGACGATGGAGACAGGAAGGGGAAGGAGAAGGAAAGAAGAGACAGGGGAGGGGGGAGGGAGGGAGGGAGGGAGAAGGAGGAAGGAAGGAAGGAATGAGAAGGAAGGAAGGAAGGGAGGAAGGAAGGAGAAGGGGAAGAAGGAAGGAAGGAAGGGAGATAGGAGGAGGAGGAGGGAGGAAGGAAGGGGAAAGGGTAAAGAAAAGGAGAAGAAAAAGGAGGACGATGGAGACAGGAAGGGGAAGGAGAAGGAAAGAAAGTAGAGACAGGAGGAGAAGGAAGGAAGATGGAGGCAGAAGGAGGAGAGAAGAAGGAGAAGGGAAGGAGAAGGAGGAAGGGGAAGGAGGAGAGGAGGAAGGAGATGAGTAAGAAGAAGGAAAAAGAGAAGGAGTGATGAGGACGAGGAAGGAGGAAGGAGGAGGAGGAGGAAGGAAGATGGAGACAGGAGAAGGAGGAAGAAGAGGAAGGGGAAGGGGAAGGGGAAGGGGAAGAGAAGGAAAAGCAGAAGGAGAAAAGGAAAAGGAGGACAAGGAGGAGGGAGGAGGATGGAGGCCACCAGGAGGCAAAGAGAAGGAGAAGGAGAACGGGCAGGCCTGGTGCCCAGAAGGAAAGAGGTTCTAAGGCGGAGCAGGCTTTGAGGAGGTACAGGAATGCTTTACAGGAGAAGGAGGCGGACCAGCTGAGATCAAGGGAAGGGGAAGAGAAGGAAAGCCTCTGCCCATTTCCCCAAAGTCTTTAAACAAGAGGACGCGGACCACCCACAGGGTTGCCAGGCTGAACGGGGTGTGTGCCCATCGCCAGGGAGATGAACTCCAATCCCCAAAAGTCCTTTGACAAGGGCAGCCTCATTAAAGCCCCCCCCCCGCCTACCTCGCAGGGTTAGAGGGAGGATTAAAGAAATTTACTGCTGAATGAGACTCTGGCTAATTGATTAATGAATTCATGGAATATGTGCTCCACTAAAACAAGGTAAAAATAGACCAAGATAAAATAAAACAAAACAAATAAATACACAATAAACTAAAATAAGAATAAATAAATAAATAAAGTTATAAACACAATGCAACCCAATGAACAAGACTCTGGCTAATTGATTGATGAATTAATTGAATATTTGCTCCAGTAAAACAAGTAAAATATAAACCAATATAAAACAAAACAAATAAATAAATTAAAGTAAGAATAAATAAATAAAGTTATAAACACAATGCAACCCAATGAACAAGACTCTGGCTAATTGATTAATGAATTCATGGAATATGTGCTCCACTAAAACAAGGTAAAAATAGACCAAGATAAAATAAAACAAAACAAATAAATACACAATAAACTAAAGTAAGAATAAATAAATAAAGTTATAAACACAATGCAACCCAATGAACAGGACTCTGGCTAATTGATTGATGAATTAATTGAATATTTGCTCCAGTAAAACAAGTAAAATATAAACCAATATAAAACAAAACAAATAAATAAATTAAAGTAAGAATAAATAAATAAAGTTATAAACACAATGCAACCCAATGAACAAGACTCTGGCTAACAGATTAATGAATTCATTGAATATTTGCTCCAGTAAAACAAGTAAAATATAAACCAAGATAAAATAAAATAAAACAAAACAAATAAATAAATTAAAGTAAGAATAAATAAATAAAGTTATAAACACAATGCAACCCAATGAACAAGACTCTGGCTAACAGATTAATGAATTCATTGAATACGTGCTCCACTAAAACAAGGTAAAATAAAGACCAAGCAAAAATAAAATAAATAAAACAAAACAAAATAAATACACAATAAACTAAAGTAAGAAAAATTTAATATATATATATATATAAACACAATGTAACCCAATGAACAAGACTCTGGTTAATTGATTAATGAATGAACTTAATACACGCTCTACTAAAACAAGGTAAAATGAAGGCCAGGTAAAAACAATAAAATGAATAAAACAAAATAACAAGCTAAATAAAATAAAAATAAAATAAAAATAATTAAACACACGTTAAAACTAAAGTAAGACAAAATAAAAAGTTTTAAACACCAGGCAAATACCGTGCAGCTTAATACGCCACGATACAATACGTAGAACATGTTTGCCCTGCCGTGTTTGGGAAGGGGAAGGTGGCTGGTCCCCATCTGCTGGTGTTGCCTTGGCAGTACCAAGGTGCCCCCCCTGGAGTGGGCTCCAAGCGAAACCGGCCCAGGCCTTTCTCTCCCGGGCGAATTTGCCTTCCAGCCAGCCCTCTGACTTCTCTAGGGAGAGGTGACGGGCATCAGGTGGGTGGGAAAAGCCACAGCAGAACAACAGAGCATCTAAAAAAGGACTTGTCCATCTTAGGCCCCTTTAAGATGGATGGGGGACTTCAACTCCCAGAATTCCCCAGCCAGCTTTGCTGGCTGGGGAATTCTGGGAATTGAAGTCCCCCCCGTCTTAAAGGGGCCTGAGACAGAGAAACGCAGCACTGAATCTCACTGTGATTTCAGCCCCTTTGCAAATGCAAGCACTTCATTTTCCAATTGCAACAGGGGAACTGAGGTGAACGGTCATCCCACCTGCCCCGAACCCCCTCAATCCACTTCTCTTAGGCTTCTCCGTTACAGCAAACTAACAAGTGTCAAACAATGATCACCGAGAACATTTCCACCAACATCGACAGGGCATTAGGGTATAAAGAAAGAATGAACCGCACTCCCTCCGGCACTGATGATGTTAGGTAGTTGGGTCATGAAATGTCTTCAGGAAAACAACCTGGTTCAGAGAGCACCAAGGACCCCACAGTCCTCCTCCTCCAACTCCTCTGCAAACCCCATCCCATTCTGGCACAGATGATGTTACCTAGCTGGGTCATAAAACGTCTTTAAGGAAACAATCAGGCTCAGAATGCGCCAAAGATTCCATAAGCAACCAAAGGGTTGAAATACTCATAGAAAGTATAAATTACCAAGCCCCACTATCTTTCTCCAACACAAAACATAAACTCTTATGGGTGTCAAAACACCTCAGGGTTTGAAGAAGAGACTGGGCAACCATTCATCTGAAACAGTATGGAGTTTCCTGCTTCAGCTGGGGGTTGGACTAGAAGACCTCCAAGGTCCCTTCCAACTTTTGTTCTTGGGTTCTCTGCAGCCCTGAGATTATAAAAGAGTCACTGTTTGCTAGTGCACCAGTGTCTTAAGCCATGGTTTAGTCCAGGGGTCTTCCAACTTGACAGCTTTAAGACTTGTGGACTTGAACTCCCAGAATTCCTCCTCTGGTCATGTTAGCTCAGCGATTCTGGGAATTGAAGTCCACAAGTCTTAAACTTGCCAAGTTTGAAGACCCTTGGTTTAAGTCTGTTGAGGTCACCAGGAGTCAACGGATGAACGGCACTACCTGGCCCAACTAATTTGGGCTTACAAAGAAAGCGTGGTCATGTAGATTTGCATTGGGATGAGGCACCACCAGGAAAAACCCAGTCTAAGTCAAGCAAGACTTGAAGGGACTTTAATGGAAAGAGAAACAGATTTGATCCCAGATTGAATTATTTAATTGTTCTAGATCGCTTTATAGCGTGTTGCTCTTATATTTCTCAGCCACTGCAATTAAGATGGGGGGACTTCAACTCCCAGAATTCCCCAGCCATATAAATATATATATAGGTGTAAATGTAAATATAAATATAAATACTGTAAAATATACACATACATACATATATACATACATACATACATACATACATACATACATACATACATACACGGATATGATAATTAACAGGCTTTGTGGCCTGAAAATTTTGAAATTCCCTGCTCCTTTATAAAAATAAAGCCAAAAAAATTGCATTTGAACCACAAAGAGGTCTTGGCTACCTTTCTTCAACACCTAAATAAATTCATTTTCCTGCACCACGTTGGGATGTACCCATGAAAAAGTTCCACTCAAAGGATCCAACAGCTCGTATCACAGGCCACTTAAGAAATGCACAGGCTCTTCCCCCACGCCCCCCATGGATAGAGAAGTGGGGAGGGGGCCGCTTCTTTGAGAGGGGTGTCCAGAAAGCCTGTAGTGTGCAGGTGCCAAAACAATTTTCAGGTAACCCTAATTCTGACATTGAGGCTCCGCCCCTTTTCAATGTGGCAGGCATATAAAAGGGGCAGGGCTTCAATTCTGCAATCAGAGTCTCTCTCTTTCTCTTTTTCTCTCTTTCTTTCTTTCTTTCTTTTTTTCTTTTCTTTTCTTTCTTTCTTTCTTTCTTTCTTTCTTTTCTTTCTTTCTTTCTTTCTTTCTTTCTTTCTTTCTCTCTCTTTCTTTCTCTTTGTCTCTCTATTTCTATTTCTTTCTCTCTTGATTTCTTTCTTTCTCTTTTTCTCTCTTTCTCTCTTTCTTTGTTTTCTACTTTCTCTTTTTTTCTCTCTCTCGATTTCTCTCTCTCTCTGTCTTTCTGTCTTTCTGTCTTTCTTTTTCTTTCTTCCTTTTTCTCTTTCTCTCAACTTCTCTCTTTGTCTTTGACTTTTTCTCTTTCTTTCCCTCTGTCTTTCTCTCTGTCTCTCTTTCTCTGTTCCTCTTTCTCTCTGTTTCTTTCTCTTTTTCTGTCTTTTTTCTCTCTCTTTGTCTTTCTCTCTGTCTCTCTTTCTTTTGAATTTCTTTTTTTGTTAAACTCCTCGAAGACCCTTCCATGAATATCCCTGCCAGTTTATGGGGTGTTTAATTCCTGCTAAACCCTTTGTAGTTTAGGCTCAGGGAATTACACCCCCTTGTAGCTAACTGCAGCCTGGCTCTCTCCCTGCTCCTTCCTAAACATGTTTGTAGCTTCTGCCTGTAGGGATCTGCGGTGTTGTTTTTAATCATGGTAGTTACCCCCTGAAGAATTGCTGCTGAATGTTTCAGGTTTTTTTTTTTCCGCCCCCTCTGGACATATTTTTTTAAAAAAAATAAAAAATAAACCAGAGTTTCTTGGTGTGCACGTGCAGGCAATCCTCAATTTACAACGGTTCATTTAGTGGCCGTTCAAAGTTACAACGGCACTGAAAACAGCAGCAAGACGGGTCGTAAGACAGACCGACGCTCGCTTCACCAAAGTCTCGCTTAGCGACAGAAATTTTGGGCCCCACTGTGGTCGTAAGCCGAGGACCACCTGGGTCGCATGGCAGATGATCCAAAACTCCTTGAAAGACAAAAAATATCAGGTGGGTTGTTTATATTTTTAAAAAAAGGTGGGGGGGATCAGGGTTTCTAATCAATCCAACACCACGAGGCATCTCCTAAAAATAAAAGGGAAATAAATGCTATTTTGGAAACGGATTAACCGCGGCCCTAAATTCAGATCGTGCAATTCTGTGCATGGCTGTAGGTTCTGCTTCCTTTTTTCTTTTTCTTTTTTTAAAAAAAGAACCTTAACAAACTGGAGCAAGGCACACCAGGGTGTTTCTGTGTGTTTGTGAGTGAGTGTGTATGTGTTTTAGAGAGAGGGAGAGAGACAAAGAGGGAGGGAGAGGAAGAGAGAGGGAAAGGGAGGGAGAGGGAAAGGAGGAGAGAGGGAGGGAGAGGGAGAGAGGGGGAGAGATAGCAAGAAGAGGGAGAGGAAAGGAGGAAGGAGGAAGGAAGGAGAGGGAGGAGAGGGAGGAGGAGAGAGAGAGGGAAAGGAGGGGAGGAAGAGGGAGGAGGGGAGAGATAGCAAGAGAGAGGGAGGAAAAGGGAGGAAGGGAGGGAAGGGAGAGGAGGGAAGGGAGGAGGAGAGGAAGAGAGGGAAAGGGAGAGAGAGGGAGAGAGGGAGAGGGGGGAGATAGCAGAGAGAGGGAGGAAAAGGAGGAAGGGAGGGAGGGAGGGGAGGGAGGAGGGAGGAGGGAGGAGAGGGAAGGAGGAGGGGAAAGAGAGACAAGACAAGGAGAGAGGGAGGGAGGGAGGGAGGGAGGGAGACAGGGAGAGATGGTGAAGTTTTGGAACCCAGCTGTATGAGAATCACTTGAAGGGAAGGGGTAGATTTAATCTAAAGGACAGAAGACCAAGAGGAGATCTCGGAGAAATATTCCAATACCTAAGAATTGATCCTACAGAAGATTAGATGGAACTTATTCTCTGCCATTGCAGAGGGACAGGATCAGTGGTCACCTGAAGGCAGGACAAGGAGCAACAGATGGAAAACTGATCTAAGGAGAGAAGCGACCTGGAATTAAGGAGGAATTTCCAGACAGGGAGGACAATGAACCAGTGGAACTGCTGGCCACCAGAAATTGTGGGCGCTTCATCAGTGGAGACTTTTAAAGAAAAGATTGGACAGCCGTTTGTCTGAAATGGTAGAGGATCTCCTGTTTGAGGCTGGACTAGAAGACCTCCGAGAGGTTTGCCTCATTTTACGACCTTTCCCGCCACCATTGTTAAGCGAATCATCACAGCTGTTAAGTTTAGGAACACGGTTGTTAAGTGAACCTGGCTCCCCCCTTGCTTGTTAGAAGGTCGGAAAAAGGGATCACATGACCCCCCCCTCCCAGGACACTGCAAACCGTCATAAGTACGAGTCAGTGGCCAAACGGCTGGATTTTGACCCCCGGGGATGCTGAAATGGTTGTACAAAAAAAAAAAAAAACGGTCGTAAGTCACATTATTCAGTGCCACCATAACTTGGAACAGTCACTAAAGGAATTGTTGTAAGCCGAGAGCCACCTGGATATGTGATGAATATTATTTGTGGATTTTTTTTAATCTGGGGTTTTACCCCATTGGCAAATATAATAAATGTGATTAATAGATAAAATAAATATTAGGAGAAAGCACGTGACTGTCGAAGCTGACATCCGGGGGAAGAGGTAATAATACTGGTCTTCAAACACAGACAGGAGAACTATTATTAATTATAAATATTATTTTACTACCTCGATACCCATGCTTGGCTACGAAACTATGTGGTCGGGCTTAGTTTTTGGGGAGGAAAATAAGGGGGAAAAATTCTGCCTCTGCCTACCAGCATCCATCGGTATTCATCTGGCTAGCATCCTGTCAGTGTGTGAGAGTTGAGGGCTGTTTGGAAATTGAAGCAGTATTTGCTGTGTGAGCAAGAAAGAGACAGCAAGGAGCCTGGGCGTGGCTTAGCTCAACTGTTCTGGACTAAAGCTGCTTGGTGCTGTGAAACTGAAACGGAAACTCATCTCCTCTGCTTGTATTTTGCCTTTGGAAGAGATTTCTTTTCAGGTGGGGAGGGGGAGTAGAACTCCTTAGCATCAGAGCGTGTTAATAATAATAATCATATAGGAAATATCAATGCTCTGGTGCTCATTTCCAAAAACCCTTTCTTAGTGAACCCCTAGAAGCCAAGAGGAACATAGGTACCAAATTTTGAGTTTGTAGGCTTTACGGTTCTAGAGATTTTGTGATGATGCATGAGTGGCATTTTGCTTTTATAGAGAGAGAGAGAGAGAGAAAGAAAGAAGAGACTAGCTCTATGAAACTATGTGGTTGGGCTTAGATTTTGGGGAGGAAAATAAGGGGGAAAAATTCTGCCTCTGCCTACCAGTATCCATCGGTATTTATCTGGCTAGTGTCCTGTCAGCATGTGAGAGTTGAGGGCTTTTTGGAAACTGAAACAGTATTTGCTGTCTGAGCAAGGAGACAGCAAGGAGCCTGGGCGTGGCTTAGCTCAACTGGACTAAAGCTGTTTGGTGCTGAGAAAATGAACCTGAAACTCCTCTCCTGTTTGTGTTTTGCCTTTGGAACAGGTTTCTTTTCAGGTGGGGAGGGGGAGTAGAACTCCTTAGCATCAGAGCGTGTTAATAATAATAATAATATAGGAAATATTCTAAATGCTCTGATGGTCATTTCCCAAAATCCTTTCTTAGTGAACATCTAGAAGCAAAGAGGAACATTTGGGCCAAATTTCAAATTTGTAGGCTTTATGGTTCTGGAGATTTTGTGATAATGCGTGAGTGGTCTTTCGCTTTTATATATAAGATTTTAATTTAATTTAATTATTTTAATTTAATTTAATTCTACTATTCAACTATTCTGTGTACTAAAGCTGCTTGCTGCTATGAAACTGCAACGGAAACTCATCTCCTCTGCTTGTGTTTTGCCTTTGGAAGAGATTTCTATTCAGGTGGGGAGGAGAGTAGAACTCCTTAGCATCAGAGCGTGTTAATAATAATAATAATATAGGAAATTCGAATGCTCTGATGGTCCTTTCAAAAAATCCTTTCTTAGTGAGCCCCTAGTAGCCAAGAGGAACCGACATGCCAAATTTCAACTTTGTAGGCTTTACGGTTCTGGAGATTTTGTGATGATGCATGAGGGGTCTTTCGCTTTTATATATATAGAAGATTAGTAGAATCCCTGGAGCAACAGGATGGGCTCAGTCACCACCCAAAACCCTTCCAAATTTGGAGAATTTAGTCCTTGATTTACAACGGTTCATTTAGTGACTGCTCAGACTTACGATGGCACCGAAGAAAGTGACTTCGGGTCGTTTTTTCACAGCATCGTGATCAAAATTTAGACGCTTTGGCAACTGGCTCGTACTTACGACGGTCGCAGTGCGAGACCTAAGGGGTTGCGTGATTCCCCTTTTGAGACCTTCTGACCAGCAAAGTCCACGGGGAAAGCGGATTCACTTAGCGACCGTCTGACTGGCAGGGATCCATTTAACAACCGTGGCAAGGAAGGCCGTACGATGAGGACAAAGCTCACTTAAGAAATGACTCACATTAGCGATGTAAATTTGTTGCTCAATTGCAGTTGTAAATCGAGGACTACCTGCATTTGTGTACCATCTGGGGTCCCTCTGCGAGGGAGAAGGACTTTTTAAAGAATTCGAGAAATAAATAAAACAAAACAAACTTCAAAGCATCCCATAAATGACAGGCAGGGGGTTGGACTAGAAGACCTCTTAAGGTCCCTTCCAACCCTTGTTATCCTGTAATTCTGTAAGGGTCTCCTGCTTGAGTAGGGGGCTGGACTAGAAGACCTCTGGGGTCCCTTCCAACTGTTATTCTGTAAGTCCTATGGTTGACCCAACACGTTTAAATCATGATTCACTCATCCTTGACCCCACAAATAAACCAATTTGCACAACACATGGAGCCACAACCTAACCCGCCATCTCCTTCAAACTAGGCCTGCTCGGCTACAACGGTTTGTGCACCATTAACCTGGTTACTGAATTAAGCCACATTTAAGCAGATAAACCCACCATGACCCCCAACGGAGGACACCCCACAAACCAAACCCAGGTTGAAACTCAAAGAGGTCAGCAGGTGGACACAAATGCAAGGCTTCTACTAACCCAGTTAAGTGCAAACCTGGCGAGAGTGTGGGGAAAAGACAGGGGGAGAGAAATTTAAATGGGGCAGCTTTGCATTTTAGACACACACAAACTCACACACACACACACACACACACACACACACACACACACACTCTTGCAAACTGATTTTTTGTGTCCAGGGCTGGGTCAAGATGTCCATTTGAAGGATAAAAGCATCCAACCACAAAGATTTTTTTTTATATTTACATTTTTTATTATTATATATACCTATATCTCTATCTCTCTGTCTCTACTCTCTCTCTCTCTCTCTCTTCTATCTCTATCTATCTATCATCTATCTATCTATCTATCTCTATCTATCTATCTTCTATCTCTATCTATCCCTATCTCTATCTTCTCTCTCTCTCTATCTATCTATCTATCTATCTATCTATCTATCTATCTATCTATCTATCTATCTATCTATCTATCTATCTATCTCTGTCTCTATCTTCTATCTCTATCTATCCCTATCTCTATCTTCTTCCCTCTCTCTCTCTCTCTCTCTCTCTTTATCTATCAATATATAAAGGGGTCCAGCAAATAAATGTGTGTGTGTGTGTGTGTGTGTGTATAAAGTTATATTTTATTATTTATAAAATTTATTTGCTGGACCCCTTTAAAACAAAGGTGATAATTCCAAAAATTACGCCTGTTTGGTTTAAGGGGGTCCCAGCAGGTGCATCCATCAAGTCGCACCTCCTTCCTGACTACAGCTAGTCCTCGACTTATAATCGTTCGTTTAGTGACCATTCAAAGTTACAACAGCACTGAAAAAAAGGCAACTTAAGTTAGGACCGTTTTCCCACACTTTATGACCGTTGCAGCCTCCCCGCGGTCAGGGGATCCAAATTCGGACGCTCGCCCACTGGTTCAGATTTACGATGGCTGCAGGGTCCCTGGGATCACGTGTATCCCTGTTTGCGGCCTTCCGTCAAGGCGGAAGCCGAATTCACTTAACGACCGTGGGAACCGACGTTGGCGGTGATTCACTTAACAACGGGAAAGGTCGTAAAACAGGGCAAAACTCCCCCCTTGGCAAAGGTCCCGCTTAGCGAGATAAACATTCTGAAGGGGTATGTGGGGTGCCCTGCCTAAGCAGGGGTTGGGCTAGAGGACCTCCAAAGGTCCCATCCGACTCTGATATTTCTGTTCTGTTCTAATTTGGGGCTGAATTGTGGTCGTAAGCCGGGGAGAACCTGTAAGATCCTGGTCTGCTGTCTGACGTTTCCTAACCACAATTCCCAGCTTGATGGATCTAAGAAGAAACGGGTCACTCTGGGGCTGCCCGCCCAGCTTCGAATCCCCCTCCCCTCCTCCCTTCCTCCCAGGGGCCTCCACAATCTCCAAGAACCCAGGGTCAAGCTCCAACCAGCGGGCTGGGTCTCATCTTGCGACGGTCCCATTTGACTCACTCCTAATGTCGGTTTCACTCACTGACTGACAGAAGCTGGGCCGGTTTGGGTCAGCCACCGGGGCAAAACGTCACCCCACTGAGTGGCAAAGTCTGCCTGCTGAAGGGGTGAGGACATGGGTCGTGGGGGAGGCTTTGAGGGTCGTGGGAGCACGTCTGCAACCAGGCCGTCAAAGGCTGAGCTCTGGAGAAGCCACCATTGCTGGCCCATGCTGGTTTATTTAAAAGCTTAGGAGCCCGAAAGACACAAGACGGGATCTAGAATCGAACAGAATATCGACTATAGAAGGGAAGAGAAGAGAGAAGAGAAAATATAGAAGGGAAGAGAGAAAAGAGAATGTAGAATATAGAAAGGAAGGGAAGGGAAGAGGAAATATAGAACGGAAGGGAAAAGAGAAGAGAAGAGAAGAGAAGAGAAGAGAAGAGAAGAGAAGAGAAGAGAAGAGAAGAGAAGAGAAGAGAAGAGAAGAGAAAATATAGAAGGAAGGGAAGAGAAGATATAGAACGGAAGAGAAGAGAGAAGAAAACAGAAGAGAGAAGAGAAGAGAATATACAAGGGAAGGGAAGAGAGAAGAGAGAGAGAAGAGAAGAGAAGAGAAGAGAAGAGAGAAGAGAAGAAGAGAAGAGAAAATATAGAAGGGAAGAGAGAAAAAGAAAAGAGAATGTAGAATATAGAAGGGAAGGGAAGAGGAAATATATAACGGAAGAGAAAAGAGAAGAGAAGAGAAGAGAGGAGAGGAGAGGAGAGGAGAGAAGAGAAGAGAAGAGAAGAGAAGAGAAGAGAAGAGAAGAGAGAAGAGAAAATATAGAAGGGAAGAGAGAAAAAGAAAAGAGAATATAGAATATAGAATATAGAAGGGAAGGGAAAGGAAGAGAAAATATAGAACGGAAGAGAAGAGAGAAGAGAAGGGAAGAGAAGAGAAAATATAGAAGGGAAGAGAGAGAAAAGAAAAGAGTATATAGAATATAGAAGGGAAGGGAAGAGAGAAGAGAAGAGAAGAGAAGAGAATATAGAAGGGAAGGGAAGAGAGAAGAGAGAAGAGAGAAGAGAAGAGAAGAGAAGAGAAGAGAAGAGAAGAGAAGAGAAGAGAAGAGAAGAGAAAATATAGAAGGGAAGAGAGAGAAAAAAGAAAAGAGAATATAGAATATAGAAGGGAAGGGAAGAGAGAAGAGAAGAGAATATACAAGGGAAGGGAAGAGAGAAGAGGAGAAGAGAAGAGAAGAGAAGAGAAGAGAAGAGAAGAGAGAGAAAAGAAAAGAGAATATAGAATATAGAAGGGAAGGGAAGAGAAAATATAGAATGGAAGAGAAGAGAAGAGAAGAGAAGAGAGATTAGAATATAGAATATAGAATATAGAATGGAATGGAATTAGAACAGAATAGAATATAGAATAGAATAGAATAACAGAGTTGGAAGGGACCTTGGAGGTCTTCTAGTCCAACCCCAACAGCTGGACATCTGTGGGACGCCTGACCCTGCCTTGCTCTTGAACCAATCACAGGTAGTCCTTGACTTATGACCACGACAGAGCCCCAAATGTATATTGCTCAGGCGAGACCATGGTGGTTTTGCCCCATTTTACAAGCTTTCTTGCCCCCCCCCCCCACCATTAAGTGGAATCACAGCGGGGGTTAAGTGAGTCAGAGGGCTGTTCCGTGAAGTCTGGCTTCCCCAATGACTTCTGCTTGCTGGGAGGGGACGTGACCCCCGGCCCCCACCCCGAGGCCTGCGACCGTTGTAAATGCGAGTCGGCGCCCCACTTTTGATGCCGTGAGCACAGGGGGGAGGCTGCCACGGCCCTTAGTGCGAAAAAGGACTCCTTAGGCCTGCCGTGTCCAACGGTCACTCAACGAACCCTCCTAAGTTGAGGACGACGATGGGAAAGCGGTTGCCTCTGAGCATGCGCAGAGCGCGATTCAATTTAGCAAAAAACGTTAGCCAGGAGAAGTTTGCACAAAAGGCCCCTTGGCCTTTGCCCAGCAGCCCCTTGCCCCACCCCCGCATACTCTGCCTGGGGGAGGGTCTGGGTGGGGGGGCGAAGGACAGAGGCACGGAGAGAGGAAGCTCTTTGTCTCCTCTTCCCGCCCCCCTCCAAGACCGCCCCAGCCTCGGTGACACGCAGCCGCAGGACGTTGCCAGAAGCAGCGGCCCTTCCAGCCATCTGCTGCCAGCTACAGAGACCCCCCCCCACCATCCTCCTGTGGATTGGGGACAGGGGCTGGGGGGGGCACCTGAAGAGCATCCAGCCGAAGGTGCCAGACTCCCAGCGGCCCCACCCCTGGGGGCATCCCTTTCCAGGCCTCCCTCCCGTCCCGTGTCTTCCTCTCGCCCGCACCCGCCCGTGGGAGGCGGTGCCTTCCTCCTCCTCCTCCCCTTTCCTCCTTTTCCTCCTCCTCTTCCTTCTCCTTTTCCTCTTCCTTTTCCTCCTTTCCTCCTTTTCCTCTTCCTTTTCCTTTCCTCCTTTTCCTCTTCCTCCTTTTCCTCTTCCTTTTCCTCCTTTCCTACCTTTCCTCCTTTTCCTCCTCCTCCCCCTCCTTTCCCTCCCCTCTCCTTTTCTCCTTTTCCTCCTCCTCTTCCTTCTCCTTTTCCTCTTCCTTTTCCTCCTTCCCTCCTTTTCCTACCTTTCCTCCTTTTCCTCTTCCTTTTCCTCCTTTCCTCGTTTTCCTCTTCCTCCTTTTCCTCTTCCTTTTCCTCCTTTCCTCATTTCCCTCTTCCCTTTCCTTTCCTCCTTTTCCTCTTCCTCCTTTCCTTTTTTCCTCTTCCTTTTCCTCCTTTCCTCCTTTTCCTCTTCCTCCTTTTCCTCTTCCTTTTCTTCCTTTCCTCCTTTTCCTCTTCCTTTTCCTTTCCTCCTTTTCCTCTTCCTTTCCTCCTTTTCCTCTTCCTTTTCCTCCTTTCCTCCTTTTCCTCTTCCTCCTTTTCCTCTTCCTTTCCCCCTTTTCTTCCTTTTCCTCTTCCTCCTTTTCCTTTTCCTCTTCTTCCTTTTCCTCCTTCCCTCCTTTTCCTACCTTTCCTCCTTTTCCTCCTCCTTTCCCCCTCCTCCTCCTTTTTTTTTCTCCTGCCCCGACGCAGAGCACCTGGCAGAGCCTCTTCCGGCAGCTGCCCTCCCACCGCTGCCAGGATCCCCTTGCCGTTGTCCCGCGCTGGCTGGGGCCTCTTTTGTCTGCAGCCCAGGACTTTTTGCACTGGAGCAAGGGGAGGGGCTGGAGGATGGCTGGGGATGGGGGGGGCACGCGGGAGTGGGGTGGGGGGGGGCAAGAGAGAGAGAGAGAGAGACGGTTGAAAGCTCCATGGCAACCCCGGGTGCTGCAGGACCCCGGGGCGCTCCTAATTGGCACCGTAATTGCCCCGTTAGCCGCATTCCCCTGAGCCCCAGGCGGCCTGCAGGCACCCCTCCAGATTGGGCCCGTGGGGGGGGGGGTGTTCCCCCAGTCCCGTGGAGGTGGGCTGGGGGGAGACCACAGAGAAATACCCCACCCCCGCACCCATTTCACCTTGGCAGGGAAAAACGGTGCCGCCTAACCTCCCTCTTCCCTGCCAAGCCCGGAGAAGAGGCCAGCTGGGATGGACTGCAAGGCCCATCGTTCCCAGCCGGGACCAGCACAGTTTTGAATTTTTTTAAAGAGGAAGCAAGGGGGCAGCTGGGGTGGGAAGGGACCTGCCCTTGGCACACGGGGGGGTGAAGGGGGACAGAGGGGGACAGGGTGGGGGAGGGGCAAGGCACTCCAATCCCCCCACTCAGCCTCACCTCCCCCGGAGGGGGGCTTTTCTGCAGTGGTCACCCAGAGGACATCAGGCAGGCTTGGGCCTCTTTCAAAGGGCAGCTGTCAGAAAGCGTGACCTTGGGGGCCCCAACCGAGACTGCCCCTCCTCCACCCCAGGCAGACCCCCTATAAGCCCCCCTCCCATCTCTCTTTTTATATTTATTTTTGCAAAGGGTCCCTTAAGAGCCTGGGGGGAATTGAGGAAGTGGCAGGGCATCCTCTCCCCTTGGCCCAAGGGGGGAGGGGGTCCCATCATCCGAAGGGGGGAGTGGGGGGAGACATGGGTGGGTGGGTGGGGGCGATCGAGGACTCCGTTAGTTCCCTCCACAAATGTACATGCGAAATTCTTGCCAAATCCAGAGATGTGGGGAGGGGGGAAACCATGTGGGCAGCTGAAAAACTGGTCAGGTGGGTTTAGATAGGAGCAAAAAACAAAAAAAAACCAACCACGGTGCAGATGGCAAGGTTAGCAACGGTGCGGGGAGGCAATTTCCTTCTCCTTTATTTCCCTCTCTTTCTCTCTCCCTCTTTCTCCTTCCCTGCCTCTTATCCTCTTTCTCTCTCCCACTCCTCTCTCTTCCTTTCTCCTTCCTTCCCTCCTTCCCTTTTTCTTTCCCTTTTTCTCTCTCCCTCTCTCTCTCCCTCTTTCTCCTTCCCTCCCTCATTCCCTCTTTCTCTCTCCCTCTCTCTCTTTCTCCCTCCCTCCTGTCTCCCTCCCTCCCTCTCCTTTCTTTTCTCCGTCCCTCCCTCTCCCTCCCTTTCTCCTTCCCTCTCTCCCCCTTTCTCCTTCTCTCCTCCCTCCTCCCCCTCTCCCTCCCTTTCTCCTTCCCTCCCTCTCCCTCTTTCTCTCTCCCTTCCTCCCTCCCTCTGTTCTCCTTTCCTTTCCTCCCTCCCTCCTCTCTCCTTTCTCCCCTCTTTCCTTCTCTCTCCCCTCTCTCCCTCTGTTCTCCCTTCCCTCCCTCCTTCTCTCTCTCCTCTCTCCCTCTTCTTTCTCTCTCCCTCTTCTCCTCCTTCTCTCTCCCTCTTTCTCTCTTCCCTCCCTCCTTCCCTTCCTCTTCTCTCTCCTCCCTCTCTCTCCCTCTCTCCCTCTTCCTGACCAGATCCGCAGCCTCCAGGAGCTCAGAAGGCCAGGTCACACTCACCCCCACCCCACACAATCACACACACACACACACTCAGGGCCGTCCCCAGATTCAGCTGAGCCTAAGAATCACCGGCTGGAAAACTCCCCCACTTTCCCAGGGGCGCCAGACAACCAAGGCTGAACAAACCAGGTAGGCTGTTTTCACATGACCTGAGTCACATCCTTCGCCCCGCCCCGGGCACTTGGGTGCACAGGCAGGCCGCGTCCCCAGCAGCCATCCCCCTCCCCCCCTCGCACCCAGGGGTTTCAGGCGGTTGTGTGAACACAGCCCCAGAGCAACCTGGGTCAGACTTTGCGAAAACCGAGAAGGAGAAGCGTGGCTCGCTGGCTCTCTTTCGGCCATCTGCCCCCTCCCCCACGTGGGATGCCCGCACAGCTGGCGGGTCCCTTGCACACACACACACACACACACACACACACCCTTCAAGAGCCCCATTCCATGTCCTAAATAGCATGCGGGTGCAATTGTGCTGGTTGCACAATTGCCTAACAAGTACTGGGAATTACACACTGCCTTTCTTTGTCACCCTCAAGCTGGCACTTTCGGGGGGAATGTCCACCAAGGCCAAGAGGGAAAAAAGGTTACAGTGTGTGTGTGTGTGTGTGTGTGTGTGTGTATACCCCACATCTGGGTTTGTCCATCTGCAGGACCTAAGTGAGAACTACGCCTCGGCTTTAAGTTCACCTTCTGCTTCAAAGCAACCCCCCCGCTGCCCCACACAGACACTCCGCCCCCCCTTGCAGGAAGCCACCACACTCAGCAAAACTCAGCACAAAAGGCTGGTGCAACCCTTTCCACCCCACCCCCCACCCCAACGGGATGGCAGCCAGCCAGCCAGAGCGCGCCCCCCCCGCCGCCTCACGGACCCATATGCCACTCCTGGACTGTGGCTTTTACCCTCCTGCCTGCCTGCCTGCCCTTGACAAGCCCCTCTCTCTCTCCCTGCCCCCTCCCCAACAGCTGCGGGAAGCCTTGGCCCGGGTGGGGGAGGAGGAGGAGGCCGCCAGCCGCCCCCGCCCCACACACCCACCCACCCAGAGCTCTCTCCTCCTCCCCTCCCTCCGGCGCTGGCACAGCCACTTCTCTTCCGCGTGGAGGCTTCGCTCTGCCAACCAGCGGGGCAGCGGCGGCGGCGGCGAGCGCTTCCAAGCGGGGTGGGGGCAGTGGGAAGAGAGAGAGAGAGAGAGAGAGAGGCAGGGCGCACGCGGCGCGCTCCCGCCGCCTCCCAGGCAGGCGCGCGCGCCCCCCACCACCCCACCCCCGCGTGCATGCACACGCGCGCGCACACACACAAGTGCACTTTTCCGGCAAGGCCAGCTCCTCCGACCAATTGTCTGCCAAGCGCCCGATCTCCTGGGCAGATGGTGCAAAGGACGGGCGGGGATGAAGCAGCCAGCCAGCCGCCCCCACCCCACCCCTCCCGGGAGTGCCAAACCCCACCCTGGCACAGCCGGCAAGGGAGGTGGGGGGGAGGATGGGTGGGGGAGGGTACCGGGGTGGTGGTGGAGGAGGACCAGTTGGGCGTGCAAAGGGAAAGACGCCCCCGCCTCGGGGCAAGTGGGAGACCCCCAGCCCAGCCCCGCTGCCCCCTCCCCGCCAGAGAAGTTGACCCGGGCGGGTGGGGAACAATGACGCCGCCGCTGCTGCTGCTGCTGCTGCTTCGGCCGGCGACTCCTGCCCGGGGCCGGCTGGGGAGGGAGGGGGAGGGAGGAGGGGCGGGCCGGCCGGCCGGCTCGGCTCAGCCAGGCTCGGAGGGGTGTGGAGGCGGCGGCGGCGGCGGCGCGGCGTCCCCTTGGGCAGCCGAGGAACAATGAGCTTTGCTCCCTTGCGGGGCGCTCCGGCTCCTCCGCTGCTGCTGCCAGCAGGGACGGGCTGGCTGGGGTTGCCGAGCCCGACCTGCAACCTGCGGCCCCGGCCGGTGCGCGAGGGAGGAGGAGGAGGAGGAGGAGGAGGAGGAGGAGCGGTGCCCTTGGACGCTGCTCTCGGGCCAGGGTGGGCGGCAGGGGGCGGGGCGCCCTCCCCTCCCCCTCCCCTCCTCCTCCCTCCTCCCTCTCCCCCCGCCCAGTAGGCAGCCGGAGGCGAGGGGGCCGGCCAGCCCCGCAGGATAAGCCCGAGCTGGGCTGCTCCAACGTCCCGGGCCGGGGGCAATTTCTGTGGGGGTTTTTTTTGGGGGAAGGGAGATGTCTGGGAGAGACCCCTCCAGGTAGACCAGCCGGCCTCCCCCTCCTCATCCCTGACGGGACGGTGGGAGGGGGAGGCACAGTCGCCGGGCTCTCCTCTCCGGGACAGGACGAGGAGGAGGAGGGGGCGTCGCGGCAGGGGATCCCCCTTTCCCGCCGCCCCCCACCCACCCAGGGACCCTCCCCTTTCCCCCCACGCGTGGGTAGCGGGACCCCCCAGCGCCGTCCCCCTCCCCGGCCCTTCCCTCCCCGCCTCTCCCATGCGGGACCCCGCACTCACCGTCCCCGTCTTGACCGGCACGTAGACCACCCCGGGTCCCATCTTGGCGGCGGGCGGCTCTCGGGTGCCGTTGCCCAGGCGGAAGCCTTTGGAGCGCACCCAGAATTGGAACTTGCCTTTCTCCCGCCGCCGCCGCCGCCTCCGTTGCCGCCGCCGCCCCCTGCAAGACCTCGGCGATGCGCTGGTACTTGCTCCGGGTGACCGTCTTGGTCTTGGCCGAGTCGCCGTAGGTGCGCAGGCACCAGTCCCGGAACTGCCGGCCCAGCTCGCTCTCCCCGGGGCGGTTCCCGCTGGCCGACCGCAGCACCGGCGGCGGCGGTGGCGGCGCGGCGGGCGGAGGAGGAGGCGGCGGCGGCGGCTTGGGCATGGCGGGCGAGCCGACGACGGAGCGCTGCTGCTCCCGCTGCTCCTGCTGCTGCTGCTGCTGCTGTCCCGGCCGGGGAGCGAGCGAGCGAGCGCTGCCTCTGCCGCTTCGGCTGCGCCCTTGCCTGGCGCGGCGGAGGCGGGGAGGCAGGGCGGAGGCGGAGTCCGGCTTGGCGCGGCGGGACCAGGCGAGGCTGGCCGGGCAGCGGCGCTCGGGGACGGGCCGGGGGCTGCGCTCGGCTCGGCTCCCGCCGTCCCTCCGTCCGCTGGCCGGGGCTGCTGCTCCTGCTCCTGCTGCTGCCGCTGCCGCTGCTGGGCTGGCCGGCCGGCCGGCTCCTCCGCCCCCTCGCCTCGGGATCCCACCTGTTAGAGCCGCGCCTCCCGGACTCGTCTCGCCCGGGGCGCAGCGCGCGAGGCGGGCGGGCAGGCGGCGCTGGGGCCCCGTCCTCCTCCTCCTTCTCCTCCTCCTCCAGGGACGGGGCGGGGCGGGCGAGCCAGCAGCAACCGCCGGCCTGGGACAGTGCGAGCCGGTCCTTGGAGCCTCCGCTTGGCCGGCCGCGGGGGAAGCAGGCGGGCGGGCCGGGAGCGCGCTCCCTCCTCCTCCTCCTCCTCCTCCTCCGCCTGATAAAAGCGCCGCTGCGGAGGCGGCGGCGGCGGCGGGACCTTCCGAGCCTCCCCTGCCCGGCCCGGCCGGGGAAGCCTTGCAATGGGCGCCCCGGGAAAGGCCCGGAAGAAGCCCGGCCCGCCTGACGGGACAGCCGCCTCCTCCGCTGCCGCTGCGCCCGACCGCCGCTGGCCTTTCCCCGCCTGCGGAAGCTTCTGGGCCGGGATAAAAGCGGCGCCGAGGCTTCCGCGGGCCGAGCGGGGGAGAGGAGAGAGAGAGAGAAGCCACGTGCGGAGCGGCGCTCGGCCGGCCTCGCCCGCAGCCCCGGCCTCCCTCGGGCCCGCCCCGGGCAGAGCCTTCGGAGGGAGCCGCCGGGCGGTGGGGAGGGCTTCGGCGCAGCTCGGGCCGGCGGGGGTGGGGCAACTTTCCCGGCTCTTGCCCTTTCCTGCCGCCGGCCGGGGAGCATGGGGGTGTAGTCCGCCTCTCCCGAAGGAGACACGCGGGAGGGGGCGGCGCAGCGCCTGGCCGGGGAGCATGGGGAGTGTAGTCCGCCTCTCCCGAAGGAGACACGCGGGAGGGGGCGGTGCAGCGCCTGGCCGGGGAGCATGGGGAGTGTAGTCCGCCTCTCCCGAAGGAGACAGGTGTCCGGGAAGGGGAGGGGGCCGACACGGTGTGGCCGGGGAGCATAGCGAGTGTAGTCCTCTCCTGAAGGCGATGGGGGCTGTCGATGGACCACGTTGCTGGGGAGCATGGGAGGTGTAGTCCGCCTCTCCCGAAGGAGACACGCGGGAGGGGGGCCGGCGCAGCGCCTGGCCGGGAGCATGGGGAGTGTAGTCCGCTCTCCCGAAGAAGACAGGTGTCCGGGAAGGGGGGGCCCGACACACGGTGTGGCCGGGGAGCATAGGGAGTGTAGTCCTCTCCTGAAGGGGATGGGGTGTGTGTCGATGGACCACGTTGCTGGGGAGCATGGGAGGTGTAGTCCGCCTCTCCCGAAGGAGACACGCGGGAGGGGCCGGCGCAGCGCCTGGCCGGGGAGCATGGGGAGTGTAGTCCGCCTCTCCCGAAGAAGACAGGTGTCCGGGAAGGGGGGGCCGACACACGGTGTGGCCGGGAGCATAGGAGTGTAGTCCTCTCCTGAAGGGGATGGGGTGTGTGTCGATGGACCACGTTGCTGGGGAGCATGGGAGGTGTAGTCCGCTCTCCCGAAGGAGACACGCGGGAGGGGGCGGTGCAGCTTCTGGCCGGGAGCATGGGGAGTGTAGTCCGCCTCTCCCGAAGAAGACAGGTGTCCGGGAAGGGGGGGGCCGACACACGGTGTGGCCGGGAGCATAGGGAGTGTAGTCCTCTCCTGAAGGGGATGGGGTGTGTGTCGATGGACCACGTTGCTGGGGAGCATGGGAGGTGTAGTCCGCCTCTCCCGAAGGAGACACGCGGGAGGGGGCAGTGCAGCGCCTGGCCGGGAGCATGGGGAGTGTAGTCCGCCTCCCGAAGAAGACAGGTGTCCGGGAAGGGGGGGCCGACACACGGTGTGGCCGGGAGCATAGGGAGTGTAGTCCTCTCCTGAAGGGGATGGGGGGCTGTCGATGGACCACGTTGCTGGGGAGCATGGGAGGTGTAGTCCGCCTCTCCCGAAGGAAACACGCGGGAGGGGGCGGTGCAGCGCCTGGCCGGGGAGCATGGGGAGTGTAGTCCGCCTCTCCCGAAGAAGACAGGTGTCCGGGAAGGGGAGGGGGCCGACACACGGTGTGGCCGGGGAGCATAGGGAGTGTAGTCCTCTCCTGAAGGGGATGGGGGGTGTCGATGGACCACGTTGCTGGGGAGCATGGGAGGTGTGATCTGCCTCGCCCAAAAAAAAGACAAGTGTTGGGGAAGGAGAGGGTACCAATTCCCTGTGTGTCCGGGGAGCATGGGTAATGTAGTCCGCCTCTTAAGGAAGAAGGCGTAGGGAAAGGGAAGGGGCCGATGCACAGCGTGGCCGGGAGCATGGGGCTGTCGTCCTCTCCCGAAGGGGGATTGGGGGCGTGTTGATGGACCACGTTGCTGGGGAGCATGGGAGGTGTGGTCTGCCTCGCCCGAAAAAGACAAGTGTTGGGAAAGGGGTGGGGGTGGGGTGCCGATACACGGTGTGGCCGGGCAGCATGGGAGGTGTAGTCTGCCTCTCCCCGAAGAAGACAAGTGTCAGGGTGCCAATTCATTGCGTGGCTGGGCAGCATGGGGGCTGTCGTCCTCTCCCGAAAAAGACAGGCATCCGGAAGAGGGTCTTGCCAATGCACCGCATGGCCGGGGAGCATGGGGGAGTGTAGTCCGCCTCTAAGGAAGACACGCATGCTGGGGAAGGAGAGATGCACGGCATGGCCTCGAGTCCCTTTCCCCTCCCCCTGCTGGCAGTGGATTATGAGCCTTGTTTGCAATCGGGGCACCTTGCTAATGCCGTCCCGTCCCCCCGTGAGGGCAATCCTGGAGGGGGGTCCCTCTGGGGTGGGGAGCCGAGTCCTCGGCCCTCCCCTCTGCGCCCGGAATAAGATCCACCCAAGTTTTGACCATTGTGCAACACACACACACACACACACACACCGATCTGGGTGATGAATTCACAGCCCGCCTGCAGAGCCTCCCTAGTCCAGCCTTGGCTATCTGAACAGCCGCAGGCCAGGCCTGGCTCGACCCACCGAGGCAGCCAAACCACCAGACAGGCCGGCCTTCCCGCTGCCCTGCCCTGCCCTCTTGCAAACCAGGAAAGGCCACGCGGCTTCTGGCTGAAACTGGCTTCCTGCAAGGAAGGGAGAACTAGCAGCCCACGGAAGGTTTGCCCCCATCCTGCCCTGGGGCCATTCACACAATACTGAAGTGTTTTTTGTTTTGTTTTAAAAGAGACTGAACAGGAATGGTATAAGATAGGATTTCCTGTTTGAGCAGGGGGTGGACTAGAAGACCTCTAGGGTCCCTTCCAACTCGATTCCATTAAGAGATTCTAAGACGCCAGACCCAGGGTCACTCATCCAAAGCCTGGCAGGTTTTTTCAGACTCCCTCCCCCTGCTAAACTCGCCTTTGCGTTAAGTTTGCACGCCCTTCCTAAAGGGTCGGGCGTAGTAAAACCGACCGATTTATGTTTCAAATATCACGCGCGGATTGTTCATAAAACACCGGAGTGGATGATGTGTTGTGTGAATATATTTTATTTATTCCGAATTTCTGTATTTCCTTTGGGGCAGGGGAAGAAGGATTGCAACTCTTGTTCCCATCTTCGTTTTTAAAAATGCAGAATTCAAGCACGCACACACCCAATAAATGATCTACATATCGGTCGTGCCTCTTAAGTGGAGAACTGAGAAGGTGGAAAGGTGCAAAACGAGCAGGAATGGAATGCAGGAAGTCCTCCACTTACGACCACAATGGAGCCCAAAATGTATAGAATAGAATAGAAAATAATTAAGAGTAGAACAGAAAATAGAATATAGAATAGAATAGATAATAGGAATAGAATAGATAAAAATAGAATAGTAGAAAATAATTAAGATTAGAACAGAAAATTGAATATAGAATAGAATGTAGAATAGAATAAAAATAGAATAGTAGAAAATAATTAAGATTAGAACAGAAAATAGAATATAGAACAATAAAGAATAGAATAAAAATAGTAGAAAATTAAGATTAGAACAGAATAGAATATAGAATAGAATAGAATATAGAATATAGAATAAATAATAGGAATAGAATAGTAAAAATAATTAAGATTAGAATAGAAAATGGAATATAGAATAGAATAGAATATAGAATAGAATATAGAATAGAATAAAAATAGAATAGTAGAAAATAAGATTAGAACAGAAAATAGAATATAGAACAGAATAAAAATAGTAGAAAATAATTAAGATTAGAACAGAATAGAATAGAATAGAATAGAATATAGAATAGAATAGATAATAGGAATAGAATAGTAGAAAATAATTAAGATTAGAACAGAAAATAGAATATAGAATAGAATATATAGAATAGAATAGAATAGAATATAGAATAGAATAGGTAATAGAATAGATAATAAGAATAGTAGAAAATAATTAAGATTAGAACAGAAAATAGAATATAGAATAGAATATAGAATAGAATAGAAAATAACAGAAAATAGAATAGAATATAGAATAGAATAGAACTACAAGGGACCTTGAGGTCTTCTAGTCCATCCCCTGCTCAAGCAGGAGAACCTATAATATTTCAGAATAATATTCCACTTCAGAAAAGCCAGGCTAGATTCACCAAACATTACACCAAACCTGGGTTTGGGGTTCCATTCCCAAATCTCACATGGATCAATGGTTCCAACCCCCATTGTGGATCTAAAAGATCTAGGTTGTAGGGTGCTGATGGTCATATTTATCAGGCTCTGGGACTTTTAAGGTGGATGGTCTTCAACTCCCAGAATCCCCCAGCCAGCTTGTAGAGTCCACCTGTCCTTAAAAAGTCCCAGAGGTTGCACTCATGCACAACTGCACCAGAACAAACGCAGAGGTTGTCGATGTCCCACGTCCAGACTTGACACAGGGAGTCCTCAACTTAACAACGGTTATGTTTAGCGACCGAAGTTACAACAGCGCTGAACAAGGTGACTTAGGGCCCGTTTTTCAGAGTTACGACCATTGCTGCGTCCCCGTAATCGTGTGATCAAACGAAACTTCACACAATGGAATTATATTTTTGGACAGTTGTGGCATCCTCTGTGTGTGTGTGTGTGAGAGAGGGGGGGGGGAGGACATGATCTCTTGTGACCTAACCAGCAAAGTCCAAGGGGGAAGTTATTTTGAAAATAGTTTAATCTCCAACTGTGAACAATTGAACAGTGAAGCCAAGTTGAAGGCATTAAAGGACCTTTATTTACGTTTTGGTTTTTGTTATATTTGTGGTACACTCCGGATTCACTTAACAACGGTCGTGACATGGGGCAAATGTCTCACTGAACAACAGAAATTTGGGGCTCAATGGTTGTCGAAAATCAAGGAGGACTACCTGTCCTTTAATATAGGACGCTGCCTGGATAGCCCTGCCGCCTTCCTCCACAATGTAGGCCCGGAGAGCAGCGAGTAGTAGAGTGACTACTACCACATGGTCGTATAGGTGGTGGCCTCTTCAAGAATGGGTGCCCGTGAGAAGGCCTTCCAAGGCACAACGCTCCCATCTTCCAGCAGGATTACAGATTAACAGAGTTGGAAGGGACCTTGGAGGTCATCTAGTCCAACAACCCCCCCCCAAAGAAGGAGACCCTACACCATATTTGACAAATGGCAGTCCAGTCTGTTCTTGAAAGCTTCATGTCTCCCCTGGTCCTTCCCAGGTTAAGAGAGCAGGATTAGATCTACCACAGAAGTCTTAACTAATAGATGAACAGTGGTGGAAGGGACCATGGAGGTCATCCAGTCCAACCCCTCACCCACCCAAGCAGGAGGCCCTACATAATTTCTGACTGAGGGGAAGTCCAATCTCAAACTTCTGAAGGCAACTTCTGTTCCATGGGTTGATTGTTCTGTCAGAAAGTTTCTCCTTATTTCTAGGTTGAATCTCTCCTGGATCATTTTCCATCCATTGTTCCTTGTCTGGCCTTCAGGGTCTTTAGAAAATAGCTTGACCCATTCCTCCTCTCTGGGGCAGCCCCTCAAATATTGGAAGATGCTCTCCTGTCTCCCCTGGTCCTTCTCTTCCTTAGACTAGCCAGGCCCAGTTCCTCCAACCGTTCTTCATACGTTTTAACTAGAACTAGGAGAAATTTCCTGATAGAACAATCAGTGGAACAACTTACCCCCAGAAGTTCTGGATGCTCCAACACTGGAAATTTTGAAAAAGATGTTAGATAGATAGATATAATTCTTTATTGGCCAAGTGTGATTGGATACACAAGGAATTTGCCTTGGTGCAAATGCTCTCAGTGTACATAAAAGAAAATATACATTCATCAAGAGGTACAACACTTAATGATAGTCAGAGGATACAATAAGAATAGAATAGAATAGAATAGAATAGAATAGAATAGAATAGAATAGAATAGAATAGAATAGAATAGAATAGAATAGAATAGAATAGAATAGAATAGAATATTGGAATGAAGAATAGAATTATTTATTGGCCAAGTATGATTGGACACAAGGAATTTGTCTTGGTGCAAATGCTCTCTGTACATATATACATATCAATATATTGAATATATATTGAATAATATATAAAGTGGTGTACTTTCCTGCCTAGGCAGCGGGTTGGACTAGAAGACCTCCAAGGTTCCTTCCCACTCTCTTATTCTATGTCCTATGTCTTAGTCTCCAGTCTAAAGCAATCTACCCTCCCAAATTAAACTCCTATCTTCTCCCAGCCGCCCCCCCAGATCCGAAGGGTAGGGTTGCAGCCCACAGGTGGCCCACCTTCTTCTCCAGGGAGCCGTCGCGACGTCCTTGCAGCCCACGAAATGAAACCCAACCCCAGAAACCTTGAGGAGATGTCCCTCTCCTGCTGCCCAGGTGGGCCCAAGGCCAGAGGGAAGAGGACTGATTGTATCTGCAAAGTGTTTAGTCAACATCACCCAGGTCATCTCCTCCACCTCTCCCAGAGGAAGGGCTCCAAATTAGGACACCAGGTGTTCTTCCACCGCCTCCGCCAGAGTTGGCTTTTGAGGGTTTTCTTAGTGCTCTCTTGAGCTTCGTGGTTTTGTTGCAGATGTTTTATGACCCAACAAGGCAACATTATCAGTGCTAGAAGGGAGGGGGTTTGTAAAGGAGGGAGAGGAGGAAGAGCAGGAAGAGGAGGGGCAGGAGGAAGAGGAGGAGAAAGAGGGGGAGGAGGAAAAGAGGGAGGGAGAGGAGGAAGAGGAGGGGAAGGGGGAGAAGAGGAGGAGAAGAGGAGGGGGAGAGGAAGAGGAGGAGGAAGAGGAGAAGGGGAGAAGAGGAGGAGGGGAAGGAGGACTATGGGGTCCTTGGTGCTCTCTGAGCTTCACTTCTCTTCTTGCAGATGTTTCGTGGCCCAAACTAGGTAACGTTATTGATGCTACTCACTGGGTTGATTTGTGGTCCTTCACCGCCAACCATTTAGGTGCTACGCCTGGTGCCTAGCATGTAGATCGAGGAGCCGCTTGGGATCAGCAGACAGAGAGGTCTCAGCCCACAAGTTAGTCACTCCCCAAATCCTCAGAACTTAAGGTGGTGGAACTGCCTGCTGGATCACTCAGGGACTTTGCAATCAAGAGCATTGATGATGTTACCTAGGTTGGTAATGAAATATCTGCAGGAAAACAATCAAGGTCAGAGAGCACCTAAGATACCACAATCACCATCCTCCTCCTCCTCCCCCACCCCCAACAACTCTCCTCCCTTATAGCACTGATGGTGTTATCTAGTTTGGTAATGAAACATTTGCAAGAAAACAGCCAAGTTCAGAGAACATCAAGGGCCCCACAGTCCTCCTCTTCCTCCTCCTCCTGTTCTTCTTCCTCCTCCACTCCACAAACCCCACTCCCTTCTCCAACTGATGATGTTACCTAGTTTGCCTTCGTTTCCTCCTCCTCTTCCTCTTCCTCTCCTCGTTCTCTTCTCCTTTTCCTTCTCTTCTTCTCCTCTTCCTCCTCCTCCCCCCCCCCCCGGTGGCCCTGGTGGGGTTTTGGGGGGGTTGAGAGGCCACCCCCTTCCACAGCCCCCGGGGCCCCCCCCGGGGTCTCCTTCTTTCTCTTTCTTTCTTCTCTTTTTTTTCTTCCTTTTTTTTTTTTTCTCTCCTTTTTTCTCTTCTTTTCCTTCTTTTTTTTTTCTCTTCCTCCTCCTCCTCTTCCCAGCAAACCCATTCCCTTCTAGCACTGATGATGTTCCCTAGTTGGGTCATGAAACGTCTGCAAGAAAACCACCAAGTGCAGAGACCCCCAAGGACCCCACAGACTTCCTCAATCTCACTGGATACCACCCAGATTTCTTGCGATGAGCCATTGAATAGGCCCCCCTGCCCCCGCTGAACTCCCAGTGGCAGGACAACTTGTGGGTCTGACCCAGCAACGCACTAAGCGCAGCATTTTCTACTTTTAAATCAGTTGATTTCAGTCCCCAAATCTTTTCCTCGGAGTCTATTCCAACGTTTCTCCACCTTAGCAACTTTAAAACGGGCGGACTCCAACTCCCAGAATTCCCTAGCTAGCCATGAGTCTTAGTTTTACATGGGGCTCCTGGGTGCAAACTAGACAGCCTTGGTCCACATCAACTGATCCACAGGGGCTTTCCTGAGTGTCTTAACAGTTCTTCTGTCCTCTGGGGTGGCGTGATTTGAACTCAGGGATTCGTGCACAAAAGGCCAGGACGTCATCACAGAGTTGTGGCTGCAGCCCACAGGGGTGCCTTTATCCATTTATTGGTGAAGTTTAAAGGCTGCCCTGATCTCTTAAAACTCTGAGCAGCTTACAAAATGCAAATTATTATTATCATTATCATCATTATCATTATTATTTAGTGAGATTCACAGCCTTTGGGGCTGGTTGGTAACTCAACAGCTCGAGTCCTAACCAAGGACCTAGGAACTGTTCAGGTAGCATCGGAGGATATAAGCTGTTCCAAGTAGGGTGGTATTTTTGTAGAATCAGGGCATTCAAGTCTGATAAATTCAGGATTTCCATATAGCGAGGCAGCCCTTTAGGTATGGCTCCAAGGGCTCCAATCACAATTGGGATAACATCACACAGTTTCTTTTTACAAAGTCGCTCAACTTCAATTTGTAAGTCCCAATAATTCCCTGTGATTTAATCTCGCTGCGTGTCTTCAATTCGTGCCTCACCAGGTATTGCAATGTCAATGAACCAAACCTTTTTCTCTTCAACTACTGTTATGTCAGGTGTGTTGTGGGCCAAGTGCCTGTCAGTCTGAATTCTGAAGTCCCACAAGATCTTGACTTTTTCATTCTCCAGAACCTTCTCAACCTGATGTTCCCAGTAGTTGCTACTCTACTCAAATCCAGACTTTTGGCACAGTTTCCAGTGGATGATTTTAGCAACTCGGTGATGGTGTTCTGGGTAGTCAGTTTGTGAAATTTTGCTGCACTCACTGATTAAATGGTCAACTGTTTCATCTTTCTCTTTACAGAGGCGGCATTTGGTGGTGACATGCTGAATCTTTGCCTTCATGCAATTTGTGGCTAAGGCTTGTTCTTGAGCAACCAAAATAAAGCCTTCAGTTTCTTTTTTTCAGTATTCCTGATTTTAGCCAATTTCAAGTAAGATTATTATACACAAAAATGACAGCATACCCAGCAGACGAGATAACCATGCTGGGTTTCGAATCACAAATCACTAGTCGAACACTTCCTAGGCGTTTAGGACTGTGTGATGTATCGGCGGATTATGCGAGCAGATCCCAGTAAGGTGGCCCTCTGCAGCTGACCAAGGGTGATCTTGTCAGCACCAATTGTTTTTAAGTGCTTGCCTAGGTCTTTAGGCACAGCATCCAGTGTGTCAGTACCACTGGAACCACCTACACTGGTTTATGCCAGAGTCTCTGCAGTTCGATTCTCAAGTCCTGATACCTGGTGACTTTTTCAAGTTGTTTCTCGTCAATTATGCTGTCACCAGTATGGCAATGTCGATGATCCACACTTTTTTCCTCTCCACAATCGTGATATCTGGGGTATTGTGTTCCAGAACTTTGTCAGTCTGTATTGCTTCACAGCTTCCATCCTGCGGCGATATCTGTAACACTACGAAATATTCAGATGTGCCTAGCCCAGGTCCTTGGGAAGGACTGGAGAGGGAGACAAAAATGCCAAAACCAGTCTGAACATCTGATTGACTGTGCAATGAATAATAATAATAATAATAATAACAACAACAACATTTGTGATACATTTTTAAATGTTCAGTTGACTGAGTTTCATGTTTAAATAATAATAATAATAATAATAATAATAATAATAATAATAATAATAATAATAATAATAATAATAATGATGATACAATTTTAAATGTTCAGTTGACTGCGTTTCATGTTCAGTGAATAAAAGTTTATAATAATATTAATAATATATTTGTGATACATTTTTAAATGTTCAGTTGACTGCGTTTCATGTTCAGTGAATAAAAGTTTATAATAATATTAATAATATATTTGTGATACATTTTTAAATGTTCAGTTGACTGCGTTTCATGTTCAATGAATAAAAGTTTATAATAATCATAATCAAAATCATAATAATACAGGTAATCCTCGACTTAATGACTGCAATTGAGCCCAAAATTTCTGCTGTTAAGAGAGAGAGATGCTTTGTGAAATTTGCTCCATGTTTTTGTCACGTTTGTTAAGTGAATCATTGCACTAACCCCGGTCGTTAAGTGAATCTGGCTCTTCTATTGACCTTGTTTGTCCAAAGATCGCAAAAGGGGAATCATGTGACCCTGGGACACAGTGGCCGTCATAAATACGAGTCAGCGGCCAAGCGCCTGAATTTTAATCGCGTGACCGCAGGGACGCTGCAACATTCGTAAGTGTGGAAAGCGGTTGTAAGTCACTTTTTGCTGTGCCATGGTAACTTTGAACGGTCACTAAATGAACTGTTGTAAGTCAAGGGTTTCCTGGGATTTGTGGGCCATTCAGAAACACCCTATAAATCTAAAGCAGCGATCGCCAACTGATTGGCTGTGGCGCACTGGTGGTCCACGAGAAAATTTTGGTGGGCTGCAGAGAAATCTCACCCCCAGAGCACCCCCCCCCAAAGCAATTAATCCAGGCTGTGCAGAAACACAAGACTGTGCAGCCCACATGGCCCACGGGGACCCTCCCTGCTCACTCACTCTGTTTACCTGGCAAACTTTCCTGCTAAATTGCTATTTTTCCTTTTTCCGACCATCATCTGTTCTGCTGTGCTGGGAGATTTAGATTAGCTAGGAAGCAGGAAATGGTTGGATTTCTTGCTTTCTAGCTCATCTTTAGTTCTTCGGCTCTGCTTTTAAGCAGAGTCGAACCTCCCTTAGGACTGAAGCTTCTATTATTCAGTTGCAGACTGAGCTAGCCGATGGCGGATAGATAGATCTCTGAATGAATCTGTGATTCTGTGAGCAACTCAAATCTGCCTGCCTGCTTTGCCTGATTTTGGGTAAAAGTTGCTCTTTTTTAAAATAAAAAATTCAATATTTACATAAATATTTATAATATTTACATACAAGCCATGCCCAGCCACTCACATGACCACCAAGCCACACCCACAAATTAACCACGCCCAAGAACCGGTTGTTAAGAAATTTGAATCCCATCCCTGTCTCTGTGTGTTTGTGTGTTTGTGTGCGTGTGTGTGAGAGAGAGAGAGACGGAGGGAGAGAGAGAGGTTAGATCAGATATCTCTCTCTCTCTCTCTCTCTCTCTCTCTCTCTCTCCCACCAACATCAGTCAAAATTCATATTAGTGGTCCCCAGGATTTAAAAGTATGAGTTTGGTAGTCCCTGAGGTCCAAATGGTTGGCGATCCCTGATCTAGAGGGTGATTTTTAGCATTTTTCCCCCATCAGAGAAAAAAGAAGAAATGTTGGAATAATGAGTCACGGTCAGCAGCCCATGGTGGGAACCCAGGAACTGAGGCATCCCCAACACACAATTTCCATCCCTGGAAACCCCGGACCAAAAACTGGAGCAAACCTGTAGTAACCTCTGAGGACGGTATCTGACTGACTCCATTACGGCTGCCTTCACAAACGGCTCAGATGCACCAAACTCGCATTTGCAGATCTGATGAATGTTAGCTTGGTTTTTCGGGAACCGTAAGCGTGAGTTCCAGGCGCTCTTCTCTGAATTCATGATTCAGTAACGCTGAACATTCAATAACCTACTGTAGTTAAGTTCTTGTCTCTTTTTTCATTTCCCCATCTTTCGAAGGGAGGTCAGCAGAAGAATTGCAGTCACTCTGTTTTTGACATTTTCCTAAGGAAAAAAACTATTGAAAAAGACATTGAGGCTCTGGAAAGAGTGCAGAGAAGCAACGAAGAGGATTAGGGGACTGGAGGATAAAACATATGAAAAGCAGTTGCAGAAATTACATATTTCTAGTTTAATAGCGAGAAGGACTAATGGGGACACGATAGCAGTGTTCCCTATATTTGAGGGGCTGCCACAAAGAAAAGGAGGTCAATTTATTTTCCAAAGCACCAAAAAGCAGGACAAATAACAATGGATGGAAACTAATCAAGGAGAGAAGCAATCTGGAATTAAGGAGAAACTTCCTAACAGTTAGGACAATTAACCAGTGGAACTGCTTGCCACTAGAAGTTGTGGTGGAGATTTTTAAACACTGGGGGATTTCAACAAGGAATTAGACAACCATTTGTCTGAAATGGTTTGAGTTTCCTGCTTGAGCAGGGGGCTGGACTAGATGACTTCCAAGGTCCCTTCCCAACTTTATTATTATTTATTAAAGTTATTCTGTTGTTAGATCAATTTTGTTATATATGTTCTGTTAATTTTTTGGTCTAACAAGATATAAACCATAAAAGTAGTTTTTTTTCCAGAATCACTGACCTTTTCAGGGAAAATCTCTTAATATTTATTTAATTTTAGTTTGTCTGATTTGTTTGCTGGCCATCTCACCTAGAGGCAACTGAGCAGCTTATAAATGCTAAAAGTCAATAAGATATTGAAACATTAAAACTCATAATAATGAGGGAGATGAGCGGATTACAAATAAGTCTATTTATTTAAATAAAACAAACATAATCATTTACAATTAAAAAGGGGAAGAAAGGGAGCAAGAATTTTTATATTTCCACTTATTTCAAGATATATTTTATTATATGCTACAAAATATATAGTACAGTATATTAAAATTGTCACGTTACCTATTGCATCATTTTATATTCTAATATTATAAATAGTTTTGGAATATCCTAATACAATACTGGTATATTTTGCAATTATTATTGTTCATAACTTTTAATTCATCTCATCACCAGTGTGGTCTGTGCTTCTGAAGACGTCAAATCAAGGAAAGCAATTGTTAAAAATCAGAAACATTAACCAGGAGCAGAATTGTAGAAAAAATACCAAAGTGATATGAAACGAACAAGGAAAATAAATAAAATATTAAAAAATGAAATGAAAAGAAATAAAATGAAATGAGATATATAAAAATAAAGTAATAAAACAGAATTAAGTTAAAATAATGAAATTAAATTAAAATCTATATATATAAAAGCGAAAGACCCCTCACGCATCATCACAAAATCTCCAGAACCGTCAAGCCACCAAACTTGAAATTTGGCACATAGGTTCCTCTTGGCTTCTAAGTGCTCACTAAGAAAGGATTTTTCCAAATGACCATCAGAGCATTAACATTTCCTATATTATTATTATTAACACACTCTTCCAAATGCAAAACACAAGCAGAGGAGTTTCAGTTTCAGCAGCTTTAGGACAGAACAGTTGAGCTAAGCCACACCCAGGCTCCTTGCTGTCTCCTTGCTCACACCGCAAATACTCTTTCGGTTTCCAAACCGCCCTCCACTCTCTCACACACTAACAGGATGCTAGCCAGATGAATACCAATGGATGTTGGTTGGCAGAGGCAGAATTTCTCCCCCAAAACTAAGCCCGACCACATAATTTTGTGGCGAAGCACGGGTATCAAGCTCATAAAATAAAAATAAAATTAAATAATAAAATAAAATGCTGGACAAGGGTACAATGCCTCCAGAGCAACACCTCCCTTCACTTGAGGGGGGTGGGGAGAGAAGACATTTGACATCCTAAACATGGTAGCTACATAAGCGGGTGAGGTTTTGGGGGGTCTCTTCCAGGGAAGTCCCAGAGGTGACCTTGGAATACTCACCTCTAATGATCTAAGTGCTAGAGCCACTGCAACTACATAGCCAAAAAGGCATTAAGAGTTGTTAATCTAATCCTACGTAGCTTTTTCTCTGGTAATATCACACTACTAACCAGAGCATACAAAACATTTGCTAGACCAATACTCGAATACAGTTCATCAGTCTGGAACCCACATTACGTATCTGATATTAGCACAATTGAGAAAGTCCAGAAATATTTCACAAGAAGAGTTCTCCACTCCTCTACTCGTTGTAGAATACCTTATGCCACCAGACTTGAAATTCTAGAACTAGAAAACCTTGAATTACGCCTGTCTTCGGTCTGACTTAAGCATGGTATATAAAATCATACATTGCAATGTCCTACCTGTCAATGAATACTTCAGCTTCAACCATAACAACACAAGAGCACACAATAGATACAAACCCAAAGTTAACCACACCAAACTTGATTGCAGGAAATACGACTTCAGCAATAGAGTGGTCAATGTCTGGAATACTCTACCCGACTCTGTAGTTTCTTCCCCAAACCCCAAAAACTTTAACCTTAGACTGTCTACTATTGACCTCACCCTTTCCTAAGAGGTCTGTAGGGGCGTGCATAAGCGCACCAACGTGCCTACCGTCCCTGTCCTATTGTTTCTCTTATTCTTCTTTTATTTTTCTTATATGTACCCATTTCATGTATTCACAACTATGTATACACTTATACTTATTATCTTGTAAACAATTGGCAAATCAAATAAATAAATAAATAAATAAATAAATAAATAAATAAATAAATAAAGACCCCCTTAAGTTAAAGGCCCATCCCAAGTCCTTCGGGCATCCCCAGGGGGGTGTTCCCCTTTAATACTTTTCACCTCTCATCCAGGAAGCTTCCTCAGTTCTAACTTAAAACTTATTGGATGAGAAGCAAAACATTTTCACGGGGGGGGGGAAATTCCAAAGCAGTCCAGTTGCCTTTTGGAAAAGCATCTTTGCAACGCCATACCGTAGAGCAGAACAAGTAGACCTGGACTTTGCGAGCCTAATTGAGCCCAAACTTTCTGCTGCTGAGTCAGAGTGTTGCTAAGTGGTGGTTTTGCCCCCTTTGATGACCTCGCTTGCCCGCAGTCGTTAAGTGGATCTGGCTTCTCTGTTGAGTGGGCTCGTCCAAAGATCACCATTTTTTCCAATGTTGGCATCCCAGATGGAGCACCGGGAGGGCTGAAGCAATGCTTGCTCAGCTCATGCGCTCCTCCCAGCCCTCCTGGCCTCTGTAGGTCAAGATCCCACTTGAAAACTCATGGGGCGCCTTCAGGGGTGGGCTGACTACTGGTTTGCCCTGGTTCGGACAAACCGGTAGTTCCGGCGATCAGTTGGTCCCGCCCAGCCGCCCCTGCACTAGTATTGTGGTTTGCCAGCAGCAGGTGCAGACGGCTGAGGTCTTGGAGAGCGAGGACAAGGGGCCTGTGTGTGATGCAGGGATGGGACCAGGACCATCAGGGAGTGGAGTGCTGTCTTCGGAGATTGTGGAGGCTGGCAGCAGTGAGGAAGAGGCCCCCGAGGAGCCTGTGCCCAGTGCGTGTGTGCGCAGGGCTGCTCGAAGGAAACAGCAGCTTCAGCAGCACGGGCGACTCGGGAGTAAGGCTGCAAGGAAATGGCCCCTCCCTTAAGACAGGGGTCCCCAACCACGGTCCACGGACCGGTGCACGGCCTGCGGAACAACTCCTACCGGGCCGTAGCTTGTTGGGTGCCGCCATCTTTTTCATGAAAAGTGCCGGTGAGCTTTTCCGGGTAGAAAGCTCACCGGAAGCACGTTTTCATCAAAAAGATGGCGTAGCGCTCCGTGAGCTTTTCCGGTAGAAAGCTCACCGGAAGCACGTTTCATCAAAACAAGATGGTGGCGCTTAGTGCTTCCGGTGAGCTTTTCCGGGTAGAAAGCCATTTCTACCCGGAAAAGCTCACCGAGGGCGATGCCGCTTATCTTTTGATGAAAACGTGCTTCCGTGAGGTCACCGGAAGCACTTTTCATCAAAAAGATGGCGGCGCCCAGCTGATGCCGGTACCGGGTCACGCGGCGTCAAAAAGGTTGGGGATCACTGCCTTAAGAGATAAAAGCCAACTGAGAAACCGGAGTTCTTTGCAGGAAGCAAAGAAGTTTTGAAACTCGAGCTTTGTGGACGTTAAAATATCTGAGTTGGTGTTTGGAGACTCTTTGATTTATTGTTTAGGAACTTTATCTGTTGTTCTTGGCAGCCTTGCAAAAATTTGGCAAGGCTCTTTCTTGTTGGAGCTCATTAGTTGGAAGCAGCCTTCGATCGGTGAAGAAACAGGATTCGTAAATGAAAAAGTAAAAGGTTGTGCTGTTACCTTTGTCGTGTGTTTAATCTTTTGGAACCAGGTTTGGGTCAGAACACCTAGTCAATGTCAACTCACCAAACATTCCTAGGCCTGTTTTAGTAGTTGCCATTAAAAAGGGGGGTGGGGTGAGGAAGGAAATCTGGAAGAACAGTGCAGCAGTTTGGAAGCAAAAGTATATTCCAACTCTTCTCTTTAAAAGAGTGTAACTAAAATACCAGAGCTTTTGCCCGGGAATATATTTAATTGGAGAAGATGAATGATGACACCCAGAACGTAATTGGAGAACATGATTGATGACACCCAGCCCGTGAAGGTGCTCAATGGGAGAACCTGGTTGATGACACACCCAGGGGGGAGGGACAGGGGAAACAGGGTCCCGGGGGACTGTAAATGACATAGGACAGAGTTGGCTTCGTCCAGGGCAGGGCCAGAATGTCGCCTCTAATGAATCCTTTGAAGTTTTTTTTGAAGTTTGGCTCGAGAATCATGATTGAATTAGGGTGATTGCTGGAATCCTGACAGCCTGTCCTGTATTTCTGTGTTTCGCAGCTCAGCTGAGCCGCGCGAATCAGCTGTTGTACTAACCGGGGCTGCAGTAGAAGGAGAATTTTAGAACTGGGTTTTTCAAATGCGTTGCACACTCACCGAACCGGTTGTTACACCAGTGGAATCCCACCACTGGGCGCCTTCTGTTTGGGTTGGTGCCTGAGGTCCTTGAGCCTACCCCTAGCCTCTTGAGCCCACTCCCCCAGACCCATCTCGCCTCTCATTGTTGGCTGTACCAAGGTCCCCATCACACAAGGAGCGCCGTTCTTCTCTTCATGCCTGCAAAGAAACCTTTGCCCCCACCCCATAAATGTTTCCCAGGGAATCCAAAAACGGACCTCCAGAGGACAATGACATCAAGTGAACAAAGAAAATCTCAACAGGGCCGCAAGCCAAGGAAGAGAGAGATTCAAGGGAGCCGGGAGGGCTGACAATGAAAGGGAGAGTTTGTTTATTGATCAGTGATTTGTTTATTAAATTGATACGCCACCCCCGTCTTGCTATCCAATGTTCTGATTCTGCGCTCCGTTCGTGCTTCAATGGCCTCCTACTCTCTTGCCGTGGATTGAGACAACGCGAGAGCCAGTTTGGTGTATGGGTTTAGGCCCCAGCTTAGAAACCAGGACTAATAATAATAACAATAACAACAACAAAACAACAACAAACAAAAACAACAAAACAACAACAATAATAACAATAACAAAATAATAATAATAATAATAATAATAATAATAATAATAATAATAATAATAATAATAATAATAATAATAATAATAATAATAATAGGGCCTAGGTAGTCTAGGGAAGAGAAGGACCAGGGGAGGCAGGATAGCATCTTCCAATATTTGAGGGGCTGCCCCAGAGAGGAGGAAGGGGGTCAAGCTATTTTCCAAAGCACCCCAAGGCCAGACAAGGAATAATGGATGGAAACTGAACAAGGAGAGATTCAACCTAGAAATAAGGAGGAATTTTCTGACAGTGAGAACAATCAACCGATGGAACAGGAAGTTTCCTTCGGAGGTTGTGGGAGTTTCATACCTGGAGGCTTTCAAGAAGAGATTGGACTGCCATTTGTCAGAAATGATGTAGGGTCTTCTGCTTTGGCGGGGGGTGGGGGGGTTGGACTAGATGACCTACAAGATCCCTTCCAACTCTGCTAATCTATTCTATTCTAGGCCCTGAGGTTCTTGGCCGGCTGGTGGGAACACAACCTGGGCGTGCGATTAGCATTCCGGCCAGCATGCCGGTGATGATAACGGGGTTTTCCTAACTAGGTTTTAATTGCTCTTTCCGCATGCATCGATTCCACCCTCCCAGGATAGATTTAACACGGCTTCGGACCGCGCTCCGGCTACGTGCATCGTCTGGCTGGGACCGACAACACGCTTTGGGTTTTGTTCCCCCGGGCTACAACACACACCACTCCATCTGGCTGGGTGGATGTCGGCATGGGGCTGACGCAGCTGAAATTTGGGGAGCTGCTGGCCTCCCAGGATTGTGTGGGAGCAGGAGGGAACAGGCCCAAAGTCCTTGGCTCCATCTCACCACACACACACACACACACACACACACACACACACGTTGCCAGGCCTTGCCGAGAAACGGTTGGCATTTTCCCACTTCACACCTTGCTCAGGTGATGCTGTTGTGTTTTCTGCTCCCCTCCCCCTTGGATCTCCAAGGGAGAGGGGAGGGAAGGGAAAGGAACATATGTCTTGGGTGGGTGCCTGTTTGAGAAGTGGAGGAAAAACCATCCTCGGTGTTGGAATTTTGATTTTTTTTTTTTCCAGACAAATCGGCAACGAGAAGGAAGCAAGGAGAATTTAAAAATAGTTGTATCCTGAGGCGTCTGGATTGCAAAGACTCCAATGGTTACGAACCAAGTGAAGACAATAGACTCCTCCGCCTCCCTCCCTGGAGCTGTCAGTGCTCCATCGCTGGAGGTTTTCCAGAACACAACTGGCTAATCCTTTCCCTTGGGCAGGGGGCTGGACTAGAAGGCCTCCAAGGTCCCCTTCCAGCCCTATGATTCTATGATGCCATGTCAGTACTGATGTTGTTACCTAGTTTGGTAATGAAATGTCTGCAAGAAAATAAGCAAGGTCAGAGAGCACCAAGGACCCCACAGGCCATTCCCCACCCCTGTCCTCCTCCTCCTCCTCCTCCTCCTCCTCCTCCTCCTCCTCCTCCTCCTCCTCCTCCTCCTCCTCCTCCTCCTCCTCCCCCAAACTCCACTCCCTTCTAGCATTGATTATATTCCTAGCAGGGTCATGAAAGATCTGGAAGAAAATAACCAGGCTCAGGACCCCCACTGGCCTGTTCCTCCTCCTCCTCCTCCTCCTCCTCCTCCTCCTCCTCCTCCTCCTCCTCCTCCTCCTCCTCCTCTTCCTCCTCCTCCTCCTCCTCCTCCCCTCCTTCCAAAACTCCACTCCCTTCTAGCACTGATAATGTTCCCTAGTTGGGTCAGGAAATGTCTGCCAGGAAACCACCAAGCTCCGAGAGAACCAAGGACCCCACAGTCTTCCTCCTCTTCCTCCCCTCTTCCTCCCCTCCTCCTCCTCCCCAGTTTCTCCTCCTCCTCCTCCTCCTCCCACAAGCACAGTTGATGTCCCCTAGTTGTCTGCAAGGAAACAACCAAGACCCCACAGTCCTCCTCCCCACCTCTCCTTCTCCTCTTCCTCCCCTCCTCCTGCTCCTGCTCCTCCCACAAACCCCACTCCCTCTGGCACGGTTGAGGTCCCCTAGTTGGGTCAGGAAATGTCTGCCAGGAAACCACCAAGCCCAAGAGACCACCCAGGACCCTGGCATGTCAACCCCTGAGCTACAAACTCTTCGATTTGACTCAGTGATATGTCGTTTGGTTGGCCAAAAAGACACGGGTGGCTTCTCTCCGGATGCCTTCCCCTTTCCACCCCAGGGTCGGGGCCCCGAGCTGAGTTGGCCTCGAGCCTCATCGGGGAGTCCTGCAGCCGTTTTGACTTCCTCTGTGCCTGCTCTGCCTTTCCTGGCACAGCCCTGTTTCGCCTTGGGAGCCAAGGGGTGGGGGCGGGGGGGAGGTTTGCCCTCCGGGTGCTAAGGGAGAGCCTTGGAGATCCCCAGCCTCGAAGAGGTTAATCTTTGCTTGTCTCCTTCTGGCTGGGTTTGCGGACGCTGGCTGGGACAGAGAACATGTGTCTGTTGCTATGGTTGCAAGGGGTAGTGTGGAGAAAGATTGCAAGCATCCATCCTGCTGCCGTTTCCAGGCCCCCTCTCTCTCCCCACCCCCCACCCATCCCATCCCCACAGCAAGGGGGTGGATAGGAGGGCTGCCCAGGGGCAGGAGGACCTCCCCCAAGCCCCCGGCCCCCTGCCCCACAGCCTCTTCCTTCGGTCCAATGGCTCAGGCTAACAATGCTCAAAGGGAGCGAAGCACCAGCCCCTCTGGGCTGCCAGCGCCTGGCATTGCCAGGACCAACCCCCTGCATGCCAGCTGAGATTAGCCCACTAACTCCCTGTCTGCAGGGCCGATTCCTGTGAAGGCCAGGGAGGTGAGAAATCCTGGGATCCTAAGGCTGGGGTGAGACCTCTAATCCAACCACCCCTGCTCAAACAGGAGATCCTATACTATTTCAATCAAGTGGCTGTCCAGTCTCTTCTTAAAAAACCTCCAGGGATGAAGCCCCCACAACTTCTGGTGGCAAGCAGTTCCCCTGGTTCATTGTCCTCCCTGTTAGGAAGTTGCTCCTTGGTTCTAAGTTGCTTCTCTCCCTGATTAATTTCCACCCGTTGCTTCTTATCCTGCCTTCAGGGGCTTTGGAAAATGTTGACCCCCTTTTCTTTGGGGCAGCCTCCTCAAATCCTGGAATGCTGCTATCCTGTCCCCCCAGTCCTTCTCCTCACTAGACACACCCAATTCCTGCAACCTGGCTGGAGTATTCTGGGAGTTGAAGTCCACAAGTCTTAAAAGTTGCCCAGTTGGGAGACCTTTGGATTAGAAGAATAGAGTTGGAAGGGACCTTAAGAGGTCTTCTAGTCCAACGTCTGCTTAAGCAGGAGACCTTATACCAAGGCTCTTCAAATTTGGCAAGTTTAAGACTTGTGGACTTCAACTCCCAGAATTCCTCCTCCAGTCATGTTAGCTCAGGAATGCTGGGAGTTGAAGTCCACAAATTTAAACTCACCCCCCCTTTCCTAAGAGGTCTGTAGGGGGCGCGCATAAGCGCACCAACGTGCCTACCGTCCCTGTCCTATTGTTTCTCTTATTCTTTTATTTTTCTTCGATGTACCCATGTATTCATAACTGTGTTTTTACTTATACCTATTATCTTGTAAGCAATGGACAAAAACAAATAAATAAAATAAAAATAAACTTGCCAAGTTTGAAGACCCCTTGCCTTGTACGATTTCAAACTGTCAGTGATAGAAAACAGCAATCAAGCTTCTCCTTAATTCCAGGTTGCTTCTCTCCTGGATGAGTTTCCCTCTGTTCTTTCTATTCTCCAAAGCACCTGTGCCTTCAGGTGCTTTGGAGAATAGCTTGACTGCCTCTTCTTTGGGGCAACCCCTGAGATATTGGAAGGCTGCTATCATGTCTCCCCTGGTCCTTCTTTTCATTAAACTAGACGTACCCAAATCCTGCAATCATTCTTCCTATGTTTTGGTCTCCAGTCCCCTAATCCTCTTGGTTGCTCTTCTCTGCACTCTTTCCACAATCTCGGCCATTGTCTTTATCCATATTTTTTTGAGAGGGTCTGAAAAGGACCCCTGGCAAAACCCAGTCTGGGAATTATGCCCTAGATCAGAGGTCTCCAAAACTTGGCCGCTTTAAAACTTGTGGACTTCAACTCCCAGAATTCTCCAGACAGCCGTGTCTGTTTCTTTTTTTCTCTTAACCTCCTCAAGTGGAGAGATGGCAGAGGAAGGGATTACAAGAGAGCAAGCGATGCTGGCTGGGGAATTCTGGGAGTCGAAGTCCACAAGTCTTATAAAGTGGGCAAGTTTGGGGACCCCTGCCTAGATAAACTGCCCCCCACCCCAAACGGCAGCAGCACTCCTCTACTCGTTGCAGAATACCTTATGCCACCAGACTTGAAATTCTAGACCTAGAAAACCTAGAACTATGCCGCTTCGGTCTGATCTAAGTATAGTATATAAAATCATACATTGCAATGTCCTACCTGCAAATAAATACTTCAGCTTCAACCATAACAACACAAGAGCACACAATAGATACAAACTCAAGGTTAACCGCACCAAACTTGATGGCAGGAAATACGACTTCAGCAATAACAGAGGGGTCAATGTTTGGAATACTCGACCTGACTCTGTGGTTTCTTCCCCAAACCCCCAAAACTTTAACCTTGGACTGTCTACTATGGACCTCACCCCTTTCCTAAGAGGTCTGTAGGGGGTGTGCATAAACGCACCAACGTGCCTGCCGTCCCTGTCCTATTGTTTCTTTTTTATTATTATTTTTCTTATGGGGTCAAGATTGTGAATGAGATCCTGGACTCCCCATGACATAGAGCAGAATTTTCTGGAAATAAGGAGGAATTTTCTGACAGTGAGAACAATCAACTGATGGAACAGAAGTTGCCTTTGGAAGTTGTGGGGGCTTCATCCCTGGAAGCTTTTAAGAAGAAACTGAACTGCCATCAGTCAGAAATGGTGAAGGGTCGCCTGCTTGGGAGGGGGGTTGGACTAGATGACCTACAAGGTCCCTTCCAACTCTATTAATCTGTTAAGGATGGATCTCATTATTGATGGAGGTTGTGGGAGCTTCATCACTGGAAGCTTTCAAGAAGAGACTGGACTGCCATCTGTCAGAAATAGTGTAATGTCTCCTGCTTGGGTGGGTGGGAGGTTGGACTAGATGAGCTCCAAGATCCCTTCCAACTCTATTATTATTCTGTTATTCAGAAGTTGTGGGGGCTTCATCCCTGGAGGCTTTCAAGAAGAGATTGGACTCCCATCTGTCAGAAATGGGGTTGGATCTCATGCTTGGGCAGGGGGTTGGACTAGATGACCTCCAAGGTCCCTTCCATCTCTGATTATCTGTTAACATGACATCTGAGTAGCAGAGAAAATACAATGCTACTAAGTCATATTAAGGGTATCAGGTTGCATCTGATCTTAAGTGGAAATTCCATTTTCCTTTTCCTGTTAATCTGAGGAACTGAGGTTATAGTTCTTGACTTACAACCATTTAGCGACCATTGGAAGAAGCAGCACTGGAAAAAGTGACTTACAGCCGTTTTTCACCCTTACGACTGTTGTAGCAGCCCCCATAGTCAGGCGATCCAAATTCGGACGCTTGGCCACTGCTTCATATTTATGATGGTCGCAGGGTCCCTAAGGGGGTGGGGGGTGTCACACGATCCACATTTGCAAACTTCCGGCAAGCAACACCAAGGAGGAATGCAGTTTCACTTAACGACTGCGGCAAGGAAGGTCACAGAACGGAAGCCGAATTCGCTCAGCGAGCCAAGTCAAGGGAGAAGCCCAATTCCCACAACCGTTGGCAAGCGGGGGCGAGAAAAGGCCGTTAAAAAAGGGGGGGGGAATTTGGGGCTCCGTTCGCCATCGTAAGGCAAGGGGTGCACAAGCGATGGGTCGGTCCTGCCTGTGGCTATCGGAAGCCCCGAAAGGCACAGTGTGACTCGGAGGGCCGTTCTCTGGAAGGCCGCCGATCGGGGAGGCTGGTGGCAGGTTTGGGGGGTGGCTGCAAACCTTGCCCCTCTGACCCAGGTGCCCTCTGGCCGGTCCTAATCTTTGGCTTTGTGTGCAAGGCTCCAGAGCGGGTCTCCTTCCAGCCTGGCTTTGTATCTGGAGCCACTGCAAATCAGAGGCTGCCCCCTCCCAAAATCTGCCTGGCATGGCTCTCTTCCTGTTGCTAAGGTGGTGGGGAGGAGGAGGAGGAGGAGAGAAGGAAAAGGAGAAAAGAGAAGGAAAAGGAGAAGAGGAGGAGGAGGAGGTGGGGAGGAGGAGGAGGAGGAGGAGGAGGAGGAGGAGAGAAGGAAAAGGAGAAAAAGAGGAGGAGGTGGTGGGGAGGAGGAGGAGGAGGAGGAAGAGGAGAAGAAGGAAGAGAAGGAGGAGGAAGAGAAGAGAAGGAAAAGGAGAAAAGAGGAGGAGGAGGGGGGAGGGAGAAAGAGGAGGAGAGAAGGAAAAGGAGAAGAAGAGGAGAAGGAGGTGGAGGAGGAAGAGGAGGAAGAGAAGGAAAAGGAGAAAAAGAGGAGGAGGAGGTGGGGGAGGAGAGAAGGAAAAGGAGAAGAAGAGAAGAAGGAGGAAGAGAAGAGAAGGAAAAAGAGAAAAAGAGGAGAGAAGGTGGGGGAGGAGGAGGAAGAGAAGGAAAAGGAGAAAAAGAGGAGGAGGAGAGAAGGAAAAGGAAAAGAAAAGGAGGAGGAGGAGGAAGAGAAGAGAAGGAAAAGGACAAGAAGGAAGAGAAGGAGGAGGAAGAGAAGAGAAGGGAAAGGAAAAAAGAGGAGGAGGAGGTGGGAGGAGGAGGAGGAGGAGAGAAGGAAAAGGAGAAGAAGAGGAGAAGGAGGTGGAGAGGAGGAGGAGGAAGAGAAGAGAAGGAAAAGGAGGAGGCTCTGCAGGAAACACCCCAGGAAAACCCCCAAGAAGGCCAGCTGTTGGCAGCTCCCAGCCTGCCCGCTGAAGGCCTGCCCTGCCCCTTCCAAACTCCACTCCCTCCTCCTCCTCCTCCAGCCTGGCTTGAAGGAAACCCCTTCGCCCCTCCCCCAACCCCCTCCTCCCAAGCTCCCAGGTGCTCCTGTGCAAGGAAGACGGGGGTCCCAAGGAGCCTTTTTTTTCCGTCCTAGACCCCAACCCTGTGGGAGCCTGCAATTCCCCTTCCTTGCCCTCTTCCTCCTCTGCCCCACCCCTGCTTGTGCCCGTGCCAGCCCCCAAGAAGCCTCTTTCCCCCACCAGCCCACCCAGGTTCCTTTTTTGGGGGTTTCCTACTCTTCCCAGCCTGTCTCCTCCCTTCCTCCTCCCCTGGCTGGAAGGAACCCCCGCCCCCCAAAAAATCCTCCCCTCTTCCTCGCCCCTCCCGGCTGGAAGGAAACCCCTGCTGGTTGCCCTTGTGCCCACGCCAGCCCTCCCTCCCCAGCCTTCAAGAAAGCCCCGGGTGCAAGGAGCAGCTCCTTTGCCTGCCCGCCCCCCCAGTCTCTGCTAGCCGCCCCTCCCCAACATTCAGAGGGGGTGGGGTTGTCTGATCTTCTTCCCAGCCCTCCTCCTCCTCCTCCTCCTCCTGGGCTGGAAGGCAAAGCCTGCCCCCAAAGACACCCCCCAGCCTGCCAGGCGCCGCTGGTGCCCATGCCAGCCTGCTCTTCCCCCCAAGCGGTGCCCAGCGCCGTGCTCTCTTTCCTACCCGCCCCCACCCCCAACAGCCGGGCAAAGCAACCCGGGCGGTTGCTATGACGGCGAGCTTTTGCGGGTGCCTTTGGCCGAGCCGCCTTGCATCCCGTGCCCGCCCCCTTCGCCCACGGGGCGATGCCCGACCGGTCTCTCTCTCTCGGGGTGGGAGGGGGGCAGCAGCCGCCTGGGCAAAGCGGAGGAAGGGGACGGGCCCGGAGGGGCAGCTGGGACCCTGGCCAGGGAGGGAGGGAGGCAGCCGGGGTCTTTGTCCCAAAGTAAGGGGCGCTGGCGGGGGAGGGAAGGAGGGGGGCAAGCCGCTCCTCCCCGCCCGCCCCCAGCCCCCATGACCGGGTTTTGCTGCCTGCGGAGCAAAGGTTACTCCGCCGCCCACCTACCGAGGGGAAAGATCGCTCCCCTCCCCTCCCCGTCCCTCCCCCTCCCCTCGCCACCACGCTTGAGGGACCCCAAAGCTGCGGGAGGAGGAGGAGGAGGAGGAGGAGGAGGACGGAGCCAGGCTGGTTTCCTCCGTTGCACAACTGCGGCTCCTTAATCCCAGCATTGATGTGAAAACGGGGTGGGGGCTATTGGGGGCTTGAACCTGCCTGGGAGGGGAGAGGCTGGATGTGCCAAAGCTGCCCTTGATGGGGAGGGACGGAGGGGGAGGAGGATGTGGGGGCGGGATATAATGCAGGTCCTGGCAGGGGGTTGAGGCTATTTCTGCGTGTCCCACCCCCTCCCCAAATCCGAGGAGGATGCCGGAGAGGAGAGAGAGAGTGGCCAGAGGGGCGGCTTTGCTGGGCCAGGCGGGGGTCTTTCTGGCAGGGTCCGGGGGGCGGCTGAGTGGGCTCCCTCCAGGCTGGCCGGGGCTTGGCTGGGAGGCCAGGCGCTTCCTCCGAGGGAGGGCGAGGCGAAGCTGCCAAGGCCGGCCTGCTGCCAGCCGGGGTGGCTTCCCTGCCAGCTGCAAGCAGGGAGGAGGAGTGGATGGGGAGGCTGGAAGGAGAGAGAGGGAGAGAGACAGAGAGAGGAGGGAGGGAGAAAGAAAGAGGGAGAGAGAGAGAAAGACAGAGAGGGAAGAAGGCAGAGAGAGGGAGGGAGGGAGGGGAGGGAGAGGGAGGGAGAAGAAAAAGAGAGAGAGGAGAGGGAGGGAGGAGAGAAAGAGACAGGGAGAGGAAGAGAGTGAAAGATGGAGGGAGGGAGGGAGGAGAAAGAGAAGGAGAGGGGGAGAGAGAAAGAGGAGGGAGGATGAGAGAGAAGGACAGAGGGAATAAGAGGGGGAGAAAGAACAGGATGGAGAGAGAAGAAAGAAAGAAAAAAGAGAGAAAGAAAGAGAAAGAAGTAAGAAAAGAAAGACAGACAGAAAGAAAGAAATGAATAAAAAGAAGAAAGAGAGAGAGAGAAAGAGAAAGAGGGAGAGAGAGAGAGAGAGAAAGACAGAGAGGGAAGAAGGCAGAGAGAGGAGGGAGGGAGGGAGAGGGAGAAAGAAAGAGAGAGAGGAGAGGGAGGAGAGAGACAGAGACGGAGAGGAAGAGAGGAAAGATGGAGGGAGGGAGGGAGTGAGAAAGAGAAGGAGAGGGAGAGAGAAAGAGGAGGGAGGATGAGAGAGAAGGACAGAGGGAATAAGAGGGGAGAAAGAACAGGATGGAGAGAGAAGAAAGAAAGAAAAGAGAGAAAGAAAGAGAAAGAAAAAGAAGTAAGAAAAGAAAGACAGACAGAAAGAAAGAAACGAATAAAAAGAAGAAAGAGAGAGAAAGAGAAAGAGAGAGAGAGAGAGAAATTGCTGGGATGCTCTTTGAACAAAGTAGCCCCCCCCCCTATCCCCATTCCAGCAGGCAGGAAATCAAGGGGGCTTCTCCCGTGGGGGGAGGGGCTGGGCAAAGGGAGGAAGAGGACCAGGGAGAATTTGTCTCCCTTTTGGGGAGACCCTCCCCCCCATCTCACCTGTTGCTTTTGAGGCTCAGCCGACAGGTGGAGAGGGGAAGGGCAGTGGGGGGGGACTCGGAGCCTGCAGGGAGGGAGACCCAACCTCCCTCCGAACCATCTGGAGTCGCTCTGGGCTGGGCTGCTGAGTCCTTTGGGATGGGGGGAGACAGCCCTGAGCCTTGGCCCTGGCGGGGCACCCCTGGGAGGGCAGAGTCCGCTCAGGACTGGGGTGTGGGAGGGCAAGAGAAAGGATGGGAAGAAGCAGGAGGACAGTCAGATCCACAGGGCATATGAGGGAGGCAGGGAGGGAAAAAGGAAGAAGGAAGGAAGGAAGGAAGGAAGGAAGGAAGGAAGGAAGGAAGGAAGGAAGGGAAGGAAGGAAGGAAGACAGACAGACAGAAGACAGACAGACAGACAGACAGGAAGAAGACAGGAAGACAGACAGGAAGACAGGAAGGAAGGAGGCAGAGAGGGAGGAAATAAGAATGAGAGAAGGAAGAAGCCAAGGAGGAAGACAGAGACAGACAGACAGACAGACAGAGACAGACAGACAGGAAGACAGGAAGGAAGGAGGCAGAGAGGGAGGAAAAAGAATGAGAGAAGGAAGAAGCAATGAAGGAAGAAGGAATGAAGGAAGGAAAGGAAAAGAATAAGAGAAGGGAGAAGCCAATGAAGGAAGGAGGAATTAGGAGAAGGAAGGAAGGAAGGAAGGAAGGAAGGAAGGAAAGGAAGGAAGGAAGGAAGGAAGGAAGGAAGGAAGGAAGACAGACAGACAGACAGACAGACAGGAAGGAAGGAAGGAGGCAGAGAGGGAGGGAATAAGAATGAGAGAAGGAAGAAGCCAATGAAGGAAGAAGGAATGCAGGAGAAGGAAGAAGACAGGAAGGAAGGAAAGGGAAAAAGAATAAGAGAAGGAGAAGCCAATGAAGGAAGGAGGAATTCAGGGAGAAGGAAGGAAGGAAGGAAGGAAGGAAGGAAGGAAGGAAGGAAGGAAGGAAGACAGACAGACAGACAAACAGACAGACAGACAGACAGGAAGGAAGGAGGCAGAGAGGAGGAATAAGAATGAGAGAAGGAAGAACAATGAAGGAAGAAGGAATGGAGAAGGAAGGAAGGAAGGAAGACAGGAAGGAAGGAAGACAGGAAGGAAGGAAAGGGAAAAAGAATAAGGAAGAAGCCAATGAAGGAAGGAGGAATTCAGGGAGAAGGAAGGAAGGAAGGAAGACAGAAGGAAGGACAGACAGGAAGACAGGAAGGAAGGAGGCAGAGAGGGAGGGAATAAGAATGAGGGAAGGAAGAAGCCAATGAAGGAAGGAGGAATGCAGGGAGATAGGGAGGAAGGGGAGGGAGAGAGAGACAGGAAAGAGTGCAGAGAAGAGAAACCAAGATGATTTTAGGGGACTGGAGGCTAAAAACATATGATGAATGGTTGCAGGAACTGGGCTAGTCTAGGGAAGAGAAGGACCAGGGGAGACAGGAGAGCAGCCTTCCATTATTTGAGGGGCTGCCCCAGATGAGGGGGAAGGTCCCTTCCAAGCTGTTATTGACTCCAATGCACCCAAAGGCCAGACAAGGAGCCTTCCAAATGGATGGACCCAGAGAGGAGGGGGGTCAAGCTATTTTCTGGGAAAACCGGAAGGGCAGAAATGGGCCTCTTCCCGGTGGGCCCATTTTCGCCCTCCCAGGGGCCCAGGGGAGGCCTCTGGACAGGGGTGGGATTCAAAAATCCCAGCAACCGGTTTGCTGCCTGGCTGCTCGGTGGCCGTGGTCGTGGTGGATGTGGCCTACTGGAACTTCCAGTTTCCGGCTTCCGGTGGGCCTCCAGAGCCTGGGGGAGCCGTTTACGCCCTTGCAAGGGTCCAGAGGCCTCCCCCGGGCCTCTGGGAGGGCGAAAACAGCCTCCCCGGCCTCTGGAGGCCCTCCGGAAGCTGCAAACAGGCCCGTTCCGGACTTCCGGAAGGCCCGTTTTCCCCCTGCTAGAGCCTCCACGCGGACTTTCCTCCATTGAAAATGGGCCGCGTGGAGACTCCGGGGAGAGGACGGGTAGGATGAGCGAGGGCAGCCAGTCGTTTGAAATACCGGTTCCGCGTAGAATGTTCCCCAATATGTCCCCCAAATGTTGGAAGTGTAATTATAGCCAGGGAACGTATTTTCACATGTGGTGGACATGTCCTAAAGTGCGAAAGTACTGGTCTAAGATACGGGCATGGTTAGAAGAGAGGACAAAACTAAAGATTAAATTTAACCCAGAGACCTTATTTTGGGAAATGCCAGAATCGACATGGAGCAAAAAAAATACCAGCATCTAATATTACACATCATCACAGCTGTAAGGATAGCCTTTGCCCAAATCTGGAAATCAACAATGGTACCCACAGACCTGGCAGTAATTAACAAAATTCACCAATGCGCAGAAGTGATCAGATTAACTATGCTATTAAAAAAATAAGGAAGAGGGAGATTTCTTTACAATATGGAATATACGGTACAAATGGTTGAATAAAAAGGAAGTAAAGAAGTCTAGTAGAAATGATTAAAGAAATATCAAGGAAAAAATAGGAATAAGGATCAATGTATATATAGCTATGTATATATGTAAAGTAATATAAATAAATACTGTATTATAATGTAATAATAATATAAATAAGGATTTAGGAAATAAGTTATAGATGTACTTGTAACAAATGACTTCAATTGACACTAACAGAAATGTACACTGTTATGAAAATGTTGTAAAATGCGAGAACATGTTTCTCTTTTTAAATTTTTTTTGGAAACTTTTAATCAACAAATAATGGTAATAAAAAAAGAAATACCGGTTCAGTGAACCAGCTGTAATTTTAACATCCAGTTCGTGTGAACCGGTCCAAACCGATGGAATCCCACCCCGCCTCTGGACCCTTGGGAGGGCGAAAAACAGCCGTCCTGGAAGGGAGGAGGAGAGAAGGAAGGGGGGGTGGGAAGAAAGGAGGAAGAAAGGAAGGAGGGAGGGAAGAAAGGAAGAAGGAAGAAAGGAAAGAAGAAAGAGACAGTCATGAGAGAAGGAAGGAAGCAGGGAAACAGGAAAGAAGGAGGAGAGAAGGAAGGGAGGGTGGGAAGAAAGGAGGAAGAAAGGAAGGAGGGAGGAAGGAAGGAAAAGAGATAGTCATGAGAGAAGGGAACAGGGAAACAGGAAGGAAGGAGGAGAGAAGGAAGGGAGGGTGGGAAGAAAGGAGGAAGAAAGGAAGGGAGGGAGGGAGGAAGGAAGAAAAGAGAAGTCAGGGTGGAAGAAAACAGGGAAACAGGAAGGAAGGAGGAGAGAAGGAAGGGAAGAAAGGAGGAAGAAAGGAAGGAGAGAGGGAGGGAAGGAAGGAGGAGAAGAGAAGGAAGGGGGTGGGAAGAAAGGAGGGAAGGAAGGAAGGAGGGAGGGAAGAAAGGAAGAAGGAAGAAAGGAAAGAAGAAAGAGACAGTCATGAGAGAAGGAAGGAGGGAGGGAGGGGAGGAAGGAAGGAGGAGAGAAGGAAGGGAGGGTGGGAAGAAAGGAGGAAGAAAGGAAGGAGGGTGGGAAGAAAGGAAGAAGGAAGAAAGGAAGGAAGAAAAAGAGACAGTCATGAGAGAAGGAAGGAAGCAGGGAATGAGGAAGGAAGGAGAAAGATAAGGGAAGGAGGGAGGAGAGAAGATGGATTTCGATTTTATCGGAAGGGAGGAAGGAAAATGGATTTTAATTTAACGAAATTATCAGGCTGGAAAGAAGGCAAGCCAGGGAAACATTGCAGGGGCTGAGCCCAGTTGGGAGGCCCAGCTGTCCCTCCGGAGAAAGGCCTGGTTGTTCTGCCTAGTAATAATGCTTAGCTCTTAATTCCACCCACCGGCCGTTTTTCTTCATTAGCCTTATCCAGTTATGTATTTATTGCTCATTATCGGGCAAGCCAGGCCCCTTCTGTGCACGGGCCCAGGCCTTTCTTCTCCCCAATAACCCCCGCTGCTCTCTCCAAGCCCCCCCCCTCCCCATGGAGGAGAGACAGGGGGCTGAGCTCCCCCTCCTGGCGCCCGAGTTGCATTTGACGCAGGGGACTAGCTCCACTACCCGTGCTTTGCTACGAAGTAAAGGAGTAAAGTAAAGGGGGGAGTAAAGTATGGGGGGGGGGAAAATTGTTCCTCTGCTTACCAGCATCCGTCGGTATTCATCTGTCAGTGTGTGAGAGAGAGAGAGGAAGGCTGTTTGGAAACTGAAACAGTATTTGCCGTGTGAGCAAGAAGGAAACAGCAAGGAGCCCGGACGGGGCTTAGCTCAGTTGTTCTGGACTAAAGCTGCTTGGTGCCGCTGTGAAACTAAAATTGAAACTGAAACTCCTCTCCTCTGCTTGTGTTTTTGCATTTGGAAGAGATTTATTTTCAGGTGGGGAGGGGGACTAATGCTACCTCCTTAGCATCAGAGCAGGTTAATAATAATATAGATGGGAGAGTAGACCCTTAACTCTCTACCCGTGTCTATGCTTCCTAGCTCTGAAATAAAATTTTGATTCAAAGCAAAATGAGGTTGCATGCTTTTATTTCCTGTTCCACTTGTCTTATTTTATGACATAGGAAATATTAATGCTCTGATGATCCGTTTCGAAAAATCCTTTCTTAGTGAGCCCCTAGAAGCCAAGAGGAACCCTACGGGCCAAATTTCAAGTTTGTAGGCTTTGTGGTTCTGGAGATGTTGTGATGATGCGTGAGTGGCATTTCGCTTTTATATGGATAGATAGAAGATAAAAAGCTTTAATTGGACATTAGCTTCCATGGCTTAGTGCAGGGGTGTCCAATCTTGGCAACTTTAAGACTTGTGGACTTCAACTCCCAGAATTCCTCAGCCAGCAAAGCAAAAGGAACTGGACTTTCTGATTTTTCTTTGAAGACATTTCGCTTCCCATCCAAGAAGCTTCTTCAGCTCTGACTGGATGGTGGGGAAGGATTTATACACCTTGCAGACAGCTGGTTATTTGCATCCTATTAGAGCAGGGTTCACCTGCAACTTTAGACTGTGGTCACTCCCAGAATTCCTCAGCCAGCTGGCTGAGGAATTCTGGGAGTTGAAGTCCACAAGTCTTAAAGTTGCCAAGGTTGGACACCCCTGGCTTAGTGGGACCTCCATGTTCAGCAGCAGTATACCTCTGGTGCCCATGAGGCTTTGCACCTGCCTCTCTCCAGATGCACCAGTCAGTCCAGTCCAAACCAGGGTGAAGGACAGTGGGGTCAACGCTAACTTGATGTCCTTAGCTTTCCTTATGTTCCTAGCCACAGATTGGCCCAGATCTCCATGTTGACCCGGAATTCTCAGGCTGCTCGGCTGCTAGACAGACACAACTGTCACACCAAGTGAGTTTGGCAACCGTCTCTTTCCAACAGGAGCATGCAAAGGTCTCCTTGGTTAAATAAACAAACCCAGTTTCCACTGAATGCATTCCAGAATTGGATTTCCAGCGGGCATCTGAACCACATCTTTGATGCGCACCGTATTACAGAATAATAGAGTTGGAAGGGACTTCTCCAGGTCCTCTAGTCCAACCCAGTGCTCAAGCAGGAGACCCTGGCCTACACCATTCCATACAGTCTTCAACCTTGACAGCTTTAAGACTTGTGGACTTCGACTCCCAGAATTCCTCCTGCAGCCATGTTAGCTCAGGGATTCTGGGAGTTGAAGTCCACAAGTCTTAAACTTGCCAAGTTTGAAGACCCTTGTGATAGATGATAGATAGATAGATAGATAGATAGATAGATGGTAGATAGGTAGGGAGGAGGAGAGAGAGAGAGAGAGATGATAGATAGATAGGTATAATCAGGGGTCTTCAACCTTGACAGCTTTAAGACTTGTGGATTCGACTCCCAGAATTCCTCCTCCAGCCGTGTTAGCTCAGGAATTCTGGGAGTTGGAAGTCCACAAATCTTAAACTTGCCAAGTTTGAAGACCCTTGTGATAGATGATAGATAGATAGATAGATATATAGATTGATTGATTGGTAATTAGGTAGGTAGGTACAGAGAGAGAAGAGAGAGAGAGATGATAGGGTCTTCAACCTTGTCAGCTGTAAGACTTGTGGACTTCGACTCCCAGAATTCCTCCTCCAGCCGTGTTAGCTCAGGAATTCTGGGAGTTGGAAGTCCACAAGTCTTAAAGTTGCCAAGTTTGAAGACCCTTGTGATAGATGATAGATAGATAGATAGATAGATTGATTGATTGGTAATTAGGTAGGTAGGTACAGAGAGAGAAGAGAGAGAGAGATGATAGGGTCTTCAACCTTGTCAGCTGTAAGACTTGTGGACTTCGACTCCCAGAATTCCTCCTCCAGTCGTGTTAGCTCAGGAATTCTGGGAGTTGGAAGTCCACAAGTCTTAAACTTGCCAAGTTTGAAGACCCTTCTGATAGATGATATATAGATAGATATATAGATTGATTGATTGGTAATTAGGTAGGTAGGTACAGAGAGAGAAGAGAGAGAGAGATGATAGGGTCTTCAACCTTGTCAGCTGTAAGACTTGTGGACTTCAACTCCCAGAATTCCTCCTCCAGCCATGTTAGCTCAGGGATTCTGGGAGTTGAAGTCCACAAGTCTTAAACTTGCCAAGTTTGAAGACCCTTGTGATAGATGATAGATAGATGATACATAGCTAGATATATAGATGATAGATAGGTAGGGAGGGAGGGAGAGAGAAGAGAGAGAGAGATGATAGATAGATAGGTAATAATCAGGGGTCTTCAACCTTGACAGCTGTAATACTTGTTGACTTCAACTCCCAGAATTCCTCCTCCAGCCGTGTTAGCTCAGGGATTCTGGGAGTTGGAAGTCCACAAGTCTTAAACTCGCCAAGTTTGAAGACCCTTGTTCTAATATCTTCTTAAAAGCCTGCAATGATGGAGCACCCACAGTTGTCCTCACTGTCAGGAAATTCCTCCTAAGTTCTAGGTTGATGAGTTTCCACCCATTGTTTCTTGTCCTGCCTTCAGGTGACTTAGAGAATAGCTTGGCCTCCTCTTCTTTGGGGCAGCCCTCAAATGTTGGAACTTTGTTATCATGTCACCACTAGTCCTTAGGATAGAATCAGCTGGAAGGGACCTTGGAGGTCTTCTAGTCCAGCCCTCTGCTCTATCCCATTTCAGACAAATGGCTGTCCAGCCTCTTCTTAAAAGCCTCCAGTGATGGAGCAACCACAACTTCTGGTAGCAATCTGTTCCACTGGTTAATTGTTCTCATTGTTACGAAGTTTCTACGCTCTAATTGGTAATTAAAGGGGGAAACTTTTAACCTTACTGAACAATGAAACAAAAGTACGCGATAAAATTGCAAACGTGACAGATAAAAGCATAAAGGTATAATGAATTTAGAATTAAAAATAAGAATGTTAGACTATAAAACAAGATATGAGAATATTTAAAGAAAAAGGAATGAAGTTAAGATTAAATTGAAAATGGATCTAATAAGTGTAAAGAAAATAAGAATATTGGAGAAAATTTATCGAAAATGGAAGTAATTATATGATATAGAATTGAATGGGAAAGATAAATATATATTAAGGTCACGTTTGTATTGAAGTGTAAATACCTGCAACCACATTGTTCACTGAAAGAGATGTTTTTAAAATGTAAAAATAAAAAAAAATGATTGCAAAAAAAGAATAAGTTTAATTCCAGGTTTCTTCTCTCCTGGATTAGTTTCCATCCGTTGCTTCTTGTCCTACCTTCAGGTTCTTTGGAGAATAATTTGACCCCCTTCTTCTCTGTGGCAGCCCCTCAAATATTAGAAGACTGTTCTCATGTCCCTGCTAGTCCTTCTCTTCGTTAAATGGGACATCCCCCATTCCTGCAACCATTCTTCATGTGCTTTTAGCCTCCAGCCCCCTAACCATCATTGTTGCTCTTCTCTGCTCTTTCCAGGGTCCCCACATCCCTCAAATTCGCTCTGGTGTGGTCTCTCAACATGGATATATTTATCTTCGCTTCCGCCCTCCTGCCACACTCAAAAATGTCTCGGCCAGTGACACGTTCCAGTTGTTTCCCCCTGTTTTTTTTTTCCAGAGAGGGCGATCCTTTCAAAAGCCACGCAGCATCCCTGCCCCTTCCCCACTTCCCTTTCCAAGGGTGCAAATTCCATGCACAGAACTGGGGAGGGGGTGGGGGGAATATCTAAGACCCTAAGCTGTCTTCTGGCCCCCTCTGCAGCCTCCCAATTGCACTGCATGCACAAAGAGGGCATAAAGGATCCACGTGTGAATCTAGGGTGTGTGTGTGTGTGTGTGTGTGTGTGTGTCTAAAATTCAAGGTAAAGATCAGAGACGGGAGGGCGTCTGCCTGGAATTGCACGGGGAACTTTTCCTTTTTTCTTAAAAAAAAAAAGATTTTTATTGTGTTTTCCACCAATACAACTCAAATCATAATCACATTTTCAACAGCGTTTTGACATCTACAAATATTGTTAACTTATAAGTCTTAATACACAATGTTTAATATACAACTATCAATAACTATTATCTTTGTCAATAATGGATTCTATCATATATTCTTGTATATTTTACATATTTACAAATCATTTTCTTAAGGTCTCTTACAGTTAGTCTTCACATCTCTTTTTTTATATATTTATTTTATTTATTTATTTTGATTTGTCAATTGTTTACAAGATAATAAGTACAAGTGTATACATAGTTGTGAATATATGAAATGGGTACATATAAGAAAAATAAAAGAATAAGAGAAACAATAGGACAGGGACGGTAGGCATGGTTGGTGCGCTTATGCACGCCCCTACAGACCTCTTAGGAAAGGGGTGAGGTCAATAGTAGACAGTCTAAGGTTAAAGTTTTTGGGGTTTGGGGAAGAGACTACAGAGTCGGGTAGAGTATTCCAGACATTGACCACTCTATTGCTGAAGTCGTATTTCCTGCAATCAAGTTTGGTGCGGTTTACTTTGAGTTTGTATCTGTTGTGTGCTCTTGTGTTGTTATGGTTAAAGCTGAAGTATTCATTGACAGGTAGGACATTGCAATGTATGATTTTATATACCATGCTTAAGTCGGACCGAAGACGGCGTAATTCGAGGTTTTCTAGTTTTAGAATTTGAGTAAGGTGGCGTAAGGTATTCTATAACGGGTAGAAGAGTGGAGAACTCTTCTTGTGAAATACTTCTGGACTTTCTCAATTGTGTTAATATCACATACGTGATAAGGATTCCAGACTGATGAACTGTATTCGAGTATTGGTCTAGCAAATGTTTTGTATGCTCTGGTTAGTAGTGAGATATTACCAGAGAAAAAGCAACGTAGGATTAGGTTAACAACTCTTAATGCCTTTTTGGCTATGTAGTTGCAGTGAGCTCTAGCACTTAGATCATTAGAGGTGAGTATTCCCAGGTCCTTTACAGAGCTTGGGTCATCAACAAGATCTTGACTATTCAGCTTGTATTTTATTTTCTGATTTTTTTTACCAATATGTAAGACAGAGCATTTATTTGTTGAGATTTGGAGTTGCCATATGTTAGACCATTCAGATACATGTTTATATGTGTGTGTGTGTGTGTGTGTGTATATATATATATATAAACAATACAGAAGCCTGATGATGGCAGATGAGATTCTGCCAAAACGTTGCTACAACTTTAAAAGCACAACTATAATGACGTGGGAAAATACCCGAACAAAGCTGAATACCATACATGTAAGTACCCGAGAAAACTTAAGAAAATATATATATATATTCATTCATACCATTTGTGCCAGATTGCATAATACTTGCAGTCCTCTTTCTCTTTCATTTTTAATGTGAGCTTGTCCATTTCAGCACATCCCATTATTTTTTTGTTGGACTAATTCCTCACTCAGGATATTAGGAGTTTTCCACATTTGTGAGAAAGCTATCCTGGCCACTGTTAAGATATGTAGAATTATATATTTTATCTTTCAAGTTCCCAATTGCAGAGACGCAACTTTGCAGGAAGAAAGGGGTTCAGTTGCCATGTATGATGAAAAAAAAAAACCCAACAACCACAGAAAAGTGGTTTTGCAAAGAAAAGAGAAAAGATGCTAGAATGGCATTGAGGTACCAGGCTTGTGGTGGGGGGGCGGGAAATGAACCCATGGGTTTTGCACCCTGGTTCTGTCCCGGAGTTGTGGAATGACATGTGTTAAATTCACCCCTACACACACACAAACACAAACACACACACACATACACACACCCACACCCACAGAGCATATTCTCTTTCACACACATCCCTCCAGTTTCCTTTTTTTTCCCTTCAAATTTATTTTTATTTTTATTTTTGTACACATCTCTTCACGTGAGCAACATGATTCCAGATTACTACAGTTTCCTGTAGGCCACGCATTTCATCCTTATTTCAATTCAATCAATCAGAATAGAGCTGGAAGGGACCTTGGAGGTCTTCTAGTCCAACCCCCTGCTCAAGCAGGAGATCCTCTACCATTTCAGACAAACGGCTGTCCAATCTTTTCTTTAAAAGTCTCCACTGATGAAGCACCTACAACTTCTGGTGGCAAGCAGTTCCACTGGTCCTCCCTGTCAGGAAATTCCTCCTTAATTCCAGGTTGCTTCTCTCCTTGGTTAGTTTCCATCTGTTGCTTCTTGTCCTGCCTTCAGGGGATTTGGAAAATAATGTGAACCCTGCTTCTTTGGGGCAACCCGTCAGATACTGGAAGGCTGCTCTCATGTCACCCCCTAAATAGTTGATAAACTTGCAAGATTCATTTTTCTTGCCACGTACATGTATACATCTGAGCTGGACTGTGTTGTTTCTCTGTGTCATAGCATATATGTGAGTATATGCATAAGTTTTGTATTTATTTATTTATTTAGCCATGTTTATGTAGCGTATATTAGAGGTGGAGAGCTGTATGCAATTAAATTTCATTTTAATGTATGCTGATTAGTGTACATTTAAAGTGACAATAAAAGTTATTCTATTCTATTCCATTCCATATATTGTTCTATTATTGTTCTATTCTATTCTATTCTATTCTATTCTATTCTATTCTATTCTATTCTATTCTATTCTTTCTCTATTCTATTCCATATTTTCTCTTCTATTCTCTTCTACTCTACTTTGTTCCATTCCATTCTCAAATTCTATTCGATTCTATTCTTTCTCTATTCTATTCTATATTTTCTGTTCTACTCTACTCTACTCTACTCTACTCTACTCTACTCTACTCTACTCTACTCTACTCTACTCTACTCTACTCTACTCTACTCCATTCCACTCCAATCCACTCCACTCCACTCTCCTCTCCTCTATTCCTTATTCTGTTCTGTCCTATTCTGTTCTATTCTATTCTCTTTTCTATTCTATTCCATTCCATCCCAATTTATTCTATTCTGTTTTATTCTATTCTATATTATGTTCTATTCCATTCTACATTCTATTCTATTCTAATTTTATTCTATTCTATTTTCTGTTCTGTTCTATGTTCTATTCTATTCTTTTTTATTTATTCATTTATTCTGTCATGTTCATGTCATGTATATTGGAGGTGGTGGCCTTTTGAGAGCTGCATGCAACAAAATTTGATTTTAATGTATGACAATTGGCATACGTTCAAAGTGACAATCAAGTTATTCTAAGTCCAGCCCTTCTTTTCTCTACACTAGCCAAACCCCAAATCCTGCAACGGTTGTTTCATTAGTTAGAAATTGTGTGTGTGTGTGTGTGTGTGTGTGTTTTTAAACAGGGAAACGTGGATTGCTTCGGTTCTTGCTGCTTCTGTGGTGAAGGAGTTTCTGAGCTTCTTGTCTGGGGCTTTGGTTTTACTTCTCCATTTCGGGTTATTTCCTTTCCGCACTTCCTGTCACGAGGAAACCAGCAGCAGCTCAAGACACAGGATAGGAATGAGAACAGTGGCTTCCTCCCCTGTGGGGTGGGTGGATGGGTCTTTTAAGTAGAAGGTGTTCCTCGACTTACAACAGTTTCATTTAGTGACTGCTCAAAGCTACAACGGCACTGAAAATAATTGGGAACCTCGTTTCCTATTAGGAAAATAAATTCACCTGTCTTTCTGTATGCTGCCCAATCTCAGAAAATAAAAAAACGTGGGGTGGAAACTGGATAACTTGCATAAATGCTCCTTTGTCAAATCGACCTTTTCCGCCTGAAACCTAACTCATTTTCTGCCAAAGGAAATGAAAATGGTTTTGGTTGAAGAAATAGCTAACGAAAACTTCGCGGGCTTCTTTGGATCCACTCAACAGCTGACGTTCCTTGGACATTTCTTTTTGCACCAACTCAGGAAGCTCAAAGTGCCGAAGGAGCTGCTGATCCAGTTCTACAGAGGAATGATGGAGTCTGTCATCTGCATCTCTATAACTGTCTGGTTTGGTTCTGCAACCCAACAGGAGAGACACAGACTCCAGAGGGTAATTAGGACTGCAGAAAAAACAATGGCTACCAACCTGCATTCCATGGAGGACCTGTATCCTGCAGGAGTCAAAAAGACGGCTGTGAAAATATCTACAGACCCCTCACATCCTGGACATAAACTGTTTCAACTCCTTCCCTCAAAACGACGCTATAGAGCCCTGCACACCAGAACAACTAGACACACGGATGGTTTTTTCCCAAACGTCATCACTCTGCTAAACAAATAATTCCCTCCACACTGTTCAACTATTTACAAAGTCTGCACTACTATTACTGTTAATCTTCTCCTCGCTCCTTGTCACCCATCCCCTCCCACTTGTGACTGTATGACTGTAACTTTGTCACTTGTATCCTTACGATTTATATTGACTGTTTTCTTAATATGATTTGATTGCTTATTGTACCCTATGACTATTATTAAGTGTTGTACCTGATGATTCTTGACTCTTGACGAATATATCTTTTCTTTTATGTACACTGAGAGCATTTGCACCAAAGACAATGAATTCCTTGTGTGTCCAGTCACACTTGGCCAATAAAAAAATTCTATTCTATTCTATTCTATTCTATTCTATTCTATTCTATTCTATTCTATTCTATTATTTGTACCCTATGACTATTATTGTATTGTACCTGATGATTCTTGACTCTTGACGAAAGTATCTTTTCTTTATGTACACTGAGAGCATTTGCACCAAGACAAATTCCTTGTGTGTCCAATCACACTTGGCCAATAAAAAAATTCTATTCTACATGTTTCTCAGACCTTTTCTTGCCGCTTTCTTTTTCTACTTAACTCTTGTTTGCAGGCAACTTTTTCCTGAAGTAGGTTTCTTGGCGTAAACAAATTATTCCACCTTTTTTTGTATTAGACTAATGCACTGTTATTGTGAATTGCACTTTTTCATTTTGATCATGCTACTTTTCCTATTAGTTGAAATTTGAACATTGGTAAAATATATATATATATACGCACAGACTTAAAATCCGGAAGTCTTCCGCACCAAGCTAAACAGAATCATTTGTTGAACAATTGAAATAGATGAGATTTTTCACATTTTTTAAATTATATAGACTGTTACTAGGTGTTACGTTTCAAACAAATTCCTGGTGCACTACTAGAAAGGCAGTGGGGATTATGATTTTTTGAAAACAATTTTCTCCATAAATGTGTAACCATTTGTCGTTGCCAGATTCTTTGTTGCAAAATATGAATTACACTTTTTAAAATGTGCTTTAAAAGTACTCAGGGCTTATTTAAGGTAGGACATTTCGAAAGGAAGCTGTATTCATTTTGCAGAAATATAAATTGAAAAAATGCTGTGATGCAGAATAGAGACAATAATAAAACACTGAGAAAAGCAAAACCCCCAAAAAGCGACTTACGACCATTTTTCACGCTTACAACTGATCAAATTCAGACACTTGGCCACCGACTCGTAGTTATGACCGTCGCAGTGTGAGTCCCCTTCTTGTGACCTTCTGACGAGCGAAATCAACCGTGTGATGGATTTCACAACCACAGGGATTTCCTTAACCACGGTGGCAAAGAAAGGTCGTTAAAACGGGGCCAACCTCCTTTAGCAAGGGCCTCGCTTAACGACAGACATTTGGGGGCTCGATTGCAGTCGTAAGCCGAGGACTTGCTTTTAATCGGACACGACAGGCCTTCCTCCAGGGATGGAGGAGCGGGGCTTTGTCGTTGTGGTCACACTCAACAGCTGTCCTTGCTTCCTTGCCATGCAATGGTTTCCTTGACGGAACGCTAGGTTGCAGGGACTCCTCAAGGTACGATGGTTGCTTAGCGACTTTGAAGTTAGGACAGGCCTCTGAAAAGCTACCATGTTTCCCCAAAAATAAGACCCTGTCTTATAATTTCTTCGCCACCAGAAAGGGCACCAGGTCTTATTTTCGGAGGATGCCATCCACTGACTAACCTCACTTGCGCACCTCACCCCTGGCCTCCTTTTCGCTGTCAAAGGCCTTCAGGTACTTCTTCTGTGACCAGCAAGGCTTTCCTGAAGGCCTCTGCAGCTAATATCAGAGCTCAGGATCGATCCAGAGCTTTGTTCTCAGCTCCAGAGGACTTCAGGAGAGCCTGGCCAGCCTTGCCGGCTGCAGAAGAAATGGGCCATCCAGGCAGGTGTCGGGGTGTGTGAGGCCTGGCTACACCTGTCCAAAGGTAAGTAGTAGGGCAGCTCCACTCCTCCCCGCATCCCCACCCTAGCTTCATTTTTACCCGTCCACTCTGGAGTGGGTAGGATCTTAATTAGGGCTTATTTTGGGGGGGGTAGGGCTTATATTGGGCTATACATATATCAGGATATACTCCTGGTTTCCCAGCAAAAAAACTGCCTCGCAAACAACGGGTCTGTTTACGGACCACAGTGGCTGATTAAATACTGAGGGATTTGTTTTATCAGCACTGCAAAAACAGATTTAAAATTGGGTCTGGTCACATAGACCGCTTTATGATGGTCATGTCTCAGTTACCGACATAAGTTGAGGACTGCCTTACAGAGTTTCTCATTTCCTGGGCTCATCCCACAAACCAGAACTTTTCTCAACTTTTCTCTCAATTCTAAGATAAGGTGGACTTCAACTCCCAGAATCCTCCAGGCAGCGTAATGTCACCCAGCATGGCTGGCTGGGGAATTCTGGGAGTTGAAGTCCACAGATCCTAGATTTGCAAAGGTTGAGAAACACTGCCATAAACTATGCCAATTGCTTGCTTTGCCAACACATTGTGCCATAAAACTTAACTGCTACTACGATTACTATGATTTAAGGCAGCCACTCACTCCAAAGTGTTCTGGGCAGCTTGCAACGTTGAAATATACAAATAAAAACAGTTAAAAATATAACCATAAAGCCTATAATTCAGATTAAAAAGCTGTGGCACTGATCGATTTGCCATAGGTGGTTGAAACATGGATTGTAGTAATCCTGACAGAGTTATTTTGATACAAGATGGGTGGCAAATGACAATAGAGATAGATAGATAGATAGATAGATAGATAGATAGATAGATAGATAGATAGATAGACAGATGAGAAAGAGAGACAGAAAGATATATAAGAGAGAGAGAAAGAGAGAGAGATGGTTGGACGGACCATCGGTAGGTAGATGATAGATAGATAGATAGATAGATAGATAGATAGATAGATAGATAGATAGATAGATATAGATAGATAGATAGATAGATAGATAGATAGATAGATGACAGATTGCAGATGATAGATTTATTTATATATATACACACAGAGAGAGATGATAGATAGATGAGAGAGAGAGAGATACATAGAGGATAGATAGATGAGAGATGATAGATGGATGGATAGATAGATAGATAGATAGATAGATAGATAGATAGATAGATAGATAGATAGATAGATTATACACACACACACACACAGATGATATATAGATGAGAGAGATGATAGATGAGATTAGATAGATAGATAGATAGATAGATAGATAGATAGATAGATAGATGAGAGAGAAAGAGAGACACATAGATATATGAGAGAGAGAGAGAGAGAGAGAAAGAGAAAGAGAGAGAGAGATAGATGGACGGACCATAGGTAGGTAGGTAGATGATAGATAGATATAGATAGATAGATAGATAGATAGATAGATAGATAGATGATAGATAGATAGATAGATAGATAGATAGATAGATAGATAGATAGATAGATAGATAGAGATGATAGATTGATTATATATACACAGAGAGAGAGAGATGATATATAGATGAGAGATGATAGATGAGATATGATAGATAGATAGATAGATAGATAGATAGATAGATATAGATATATAGATATAGATATAGATATAGATATAGATATATAGATATAGATATAGATATAGATATAGATATATAGATATAGATATAAATGATAGATAAAATTGTTCAGCCCACCACAGTTGGCTGGGTTCTTGCTTAGCAATGGTTTCATATGAAAACCTAGCTAGAGACCTGCTTCGCACGTCAAAGCAAAGCACGTTTGCCATCCACATAGCTCCCTGACCAATGGTTGGGTTTGCACAGGAAGATTAAGGTGGTACCAATAGCAGAAACTATTTGTAGCGCAGGCTTGACCTGTGGGGTCCTGGGTGCTCTCTGAGCTGGGTGGTTTTCTTGCATACGTTTCAGGACCCAAACCAGGTAACATCATCAGTGCTAGAAGGGAGGGGGGATTGCAGAGAGGAGGAAGAGGAGGAGGAGGAAGAGGAGAAGGAGAATTGTGGGGTCCTTGGTGCCAGAGGTGGTGAATTCAGCCAGTTCTGACCAGTTCTGTAGAACCCAGTAGTGGAAATTTGGAGTCGTCCGGAGAACTGGCCAATCCCACCTCTGACTGGCCTTGCCAACCCCATCTATTCTCTGCCTCCAAGTCCCAGCTGATCGACTGGGTCTCCTTTGGTTGCCCTGCACAGGAGAACAGAGCTGGAAAGCAGGTTAGTGGGGTGGGGAGGGGGATTTTGCAGTAACTTTCCCCTGCCGCACCCACCCAGCCACGCCCACAGAACCGGTAGTAAATTTTTTTTGAATACCTGAAGGATCCAGTGGAGAATTGATATATTTGATAATAAATGTTTTAACAGCAGCTAGAATTGTATTTGCTAAAAACTGGAAAAGCGAAAAAATTCTGATAGGAGGTGATTAAGAAAGTAATGGAATGTGCAGAAATGAGTAAATTGACATTAGCAATTAGAGAGCAAAAAGATAAAGTATATTACAAAATCTGGGATTTATTTTATCAATGGCTAGATAAGAAAATAGAGAAGTAAAATATATTATAATATAAATAAAACATAATAGTAAAGATAATGCAATGATGTTATAATTGATTACAATGAAATGAATATTATGAGCTAGGTTTTGTAAAAGTTGAGATTTGCTCGAAAAGGATGACATGAATTTGAGTCTAATAATGATTTGATAATACCATAATATTCTATGCAGAGTTGATTTATACAATATGAATTTTAATTTAAATCTAGAAGGGAAAGACGGTTGATTTTGTACACAAAAGATATGTACCAACTGACACACTGTACAATGGAAAGATGGTTTTATTTGAAGTTTTATGTTTGTATTCGTCAATGTTTGTTGTCAAAAATAAATAAATAAATAAATTTTTTTTGAATCCCACCAGTCTGGTGCCCTCTGAGATTGATAGCTTTCTTGCAGATGTTTCACGACCCCAATAGATAACATCATCAGTGCTAGAAGAAAGAAGATAAAAGTGAACATACCACTTTAAAACCAACTCTGCCGCTCCAGTCCCCACTAATAATTAAACACTGCCATTTCAGATGTCACATCTGACTTCCAATCCAGAATCCAGTCCTAATCCAGAAACGAATCCAGAACCCAGAAACTAATCAAGGAGAGATCCAACCTAAATATAAGGGGAACTTTCCCAACAGTGACAACAATGACCCGGTGGAACGGCTTCCTTGCAGAAGTTGAGGCTGCTTGATCTCTGGAGATCGGGCAGCCATTTCTTTGAAAATTTTATATAGGGTCTTTTGCTTGTGCAGGGGTTGGACTAGAAGACCTCCAGGGTCCCTTCCAACTCTTGTCATCCTGTTATTCCTTTGATGTGTGGCGTTCCTGTGAGGAAGGGGGGGGGGCTCGAACCAGCATGCGGAATTGCCAAAGACATCTGGATTTTAGGAGCGAAGGGAAGGCAAAGCTGACCTTTGAAATTCTCTCCTGCGAAACTGACCTTTGGCCCTCCAGGCTGGGATGGAGAATTTTTTTTGAACTGGTCTCTGTTTGGGAGAGCTTTCGCTTTCAGCCCACCCACCCATGGAGCCCTTCTCAGCACAACCCGTGGAAAACTCTGACCTTGGCTCCACCGGGGAGTTTATTTGCACCCGAGCCTCCTCTGCAAACGAGCCTTTGTTTGTCCTGGGGAGGAAGAAATTTCTCCTTCATTCCAGGTTGCTTCTCTCCTGGGTCAGTTTCCACCTGTTGCTTTTCCTCCCACCTTCTGGTGCTTTGGAGAATAAGTTGACTCCCCTCTTCTTTGGGGCAGCCCCACAAATATTGGAAGACGGCTATCATATCTCCACTCCTCTCCTCGTTGCGGAAGACCTTATGCCACCAGACTCGAAATTCTAGACCTAGAAAATCTAGAACTACGCTGCCTTCGGTCTCATCTAAGTATGGAAAATAAAATCATACATTGCAATGTCCTACCTGTCAATGAATACTTCAGCTTCAACCATAACAACACAAGAGCACACAATAGATACAAACTCAAGGTTAATCGCACCAAACTTGATTGCAGGAAATACGACTTCAGCAACAGAGGTGGTCAATGTCTGGAATCCTCTACCTGACTCTGTGGTTTCTTCCCCAAACCCCCAAAACTTTAACCTTTAGACTTTCTACTATTGACCTCACCCCTTTCCTAAGAGGTCTGTAAGGGGGCCTGCATAAGCGCACCAACGTGCCTACCGTCCCTGTCCTATTGTTTCTTTTATTTTTCTTACATGTATCCATGTATTCATAACTATGTTTTTACTTATACCTATTATCTTGTAAGCAATTGACAAAAATAAATAAATAAAAATAAATAAATAAATAAAATGTTCCCCCTAGTCCTCCTTTTCATTAAACAGAATAGCATAACAGAGTTGGAAGGGACCTTGGGGGTCATCTAGCCCAACCCCCTGCTTGAGCAGAAAACCCTATCCCATTTCAGACAAATGATTGTCCAATTGTTGAAGACACGGTTGTTATGTGCATCGGACTTCTCTCCTTGGCTTGGCTTGTCCGAAAGTGGCAAAAGTTGATCACGGGACACAACCGTCACAAGGATGAGTCAATTGCCAGAGGCCTGAATTTTTGACGGTCGCTAAAACGGTCGTAAGTGTGAGAAAACGGACCCAAGTCCCTTTTTTTTCCCAGCGCCGTTCTAACTTCGAGTGGTCACCAAACCAATAATGGGAAGTCGAGAACCACCTTGATCGAAGGTCTCCCACCCAGAGCAGTGTGTGCGTGTGTGTGTGTGTGGGGGGGGTTGGACTAGATGACCTCCAAGGTCCCTTCCAGCCTTAAAACAATTCTGTTCTGTGTTTCAGGGATGGGAGGGCTGAACCAGGAAAGCCGAGACCGGCCAGCAGTAGGGGAAAGGCAAAAGGTTGCCAGAAGAATGCGGGGGGGCCGCCCCCTCCCTGCCCCAGGAAACCGACCGAGGCCGAGACCGCAAAGCTGTGGCGGGTGACACTTTATGACAGGCGAGGGGCCTTCACTTCCCCCCAGAGCCTTCTGCTTTCTGGAGATTAGCTCTCGGCTCCCGGAAGAGGCACCTCGGCCGGCCTCCTCTTCCTCTCTGGCTGGGTGCTGGGTGGCTTTGGGGGACTGCGGGCCTGTGATACGCAGGCTTACAGAATTACAGAACAACAGAGTTGGAAGGGAGGTCCAGAGGTCTTCTAGTCCAACCCCGTTAGAATACAGAATAATAAGGGTTGGAAGGGACCTTCAGAGGTCTTCTAGTCCAACCCCCTGCTCAAGCAGGAGACCCTGACAGAATTACAGAATAACAAGGGTTGGAAGGGATCTTAAGAGGTCTTCTAGTCCAACCCCGTCAGAATACAGCATAACAGAGTTGGAAGGGACGCCAGAGGTCTTCTAGTCCAACCCCGTCAGAATATAGAATAAGAGTTGGAAGGGACCTTAAGAGGTCTTCTAGTCCAACCCCGTTCAGGCAGGAGACCTTTACAGGATTACAGAATAATAAGGGTTGGGAGGGACCTTAAGAGGTCTTCTAGTCCAGCCCCCTGCTCAAGCAGGAGACCCTTACTTGTTCAGTTGGGTTTTTTTTACGGTCTTTCACTTTTGTGGTTCTGAGAGACACGACAGGATTGCAGAGGACATGGCATCCCCCCAAAATATTTTAAAAGTTTCTCACTTGATTCTTTCTAAGATTTCTCTATTATTCTCTCTATATATATTATGTATCATCTCTCTATTATATCAGAGTTGGAAGGGACCTTGGAGGTCTTCTAGTCCAACCCCCTGCTTAGGCAGGAAACCCTACATCACTTCAGACAAATGGTCATCCAATCTCTTCTGAAAAATCTCCAGTGATGGAGCACCCACAACTTCTGGTGGCAAGCAGTTCCACTGGTTAATTGTCCTCACCATCTGGAAATGTCTCCTTAGTTCAAGGTTGCTTCTCTCCTTGACGAGTGTCCATCCATTGTTTTTTTAACCTGCCCTCAGGTGCTTTGGAGAATGATTTGACCCCATCTTCTCTTGGAACACTGCTGTCATGTCTCCCCTAGTCCTTCTTTTAATTAAAGTGGACATACCCAGTTCCTGTAACTGTTCTTTGCATGTTTTGGCCTCCAATCCTCTTTATTGCTGTTTTCTGCAGTTTCTAGAGTCTCAACATCTGTTTTTACATTGAAGTTGAATGCCGAATTCCAAGTGTGGCCTTACCAAGGCATTATAAAATGGTATTAACACTTCACCTGATCTTGATTCTGTCCCTTTTTCTATCATCTCTCTCTATTCTCTCTCAATCTATTCTCTCTCTCAATCTATTATTTTTCCTCTTTCTCCTTCCATATTATCTATCCTCTCTCTCTATTATATCTTTTTCTCAATCTATTCTCTCTCAATTATCTATTTTTCTCTTTCTCCTTCCCTATCTATGGTATTATCTATCATCTTTCTCTCTATTCTCACTCTCTTTCTCAATCTATTCTCTCTCATCTCTCTTTCAAAACTAGTTTTTTCTTCCAATTATCATCTGTCTCTCTATTCTCACTTTATTACCTTTCTCAATCTATTCTCTCTCATCTATCTATTCTCTCTCTTAATCTGTCATCTAACCATCCATCCATCCATCCATCCATCCATCATCTATTAAATTTCTATGCCGTCCATCTACAAGGTGTCTCTGGGTGGCTTGCAAATTATAAAAACGAGTAGAAATAATTAAAAAAATTAAACAAACCAATATGAAAATAATATTAAAATCTGAGCTAAAAAATTTGTAGGCTGCTTGGAGACGCCTCCGAATGAGATGGGCGGCATATAAATCCAATAAATAAATAGCTATATGCATACATACATACATACATATATACATAAATTCATGTAGCTGAATTTCTATAGACAGTGATTCCTGTATCTTGGGTTTGCTTTTCTGGGTCTCAGCACTCTGTAGGAATGAGCCCTCTTAGATGATCTTACGATGTCCCGGCTAAACTTGGGAAAATGGGTTAGTTCAATCACCGAGAGTCCTGGGTTGTGTAAGCATCACAACTGGGAGGTGCTGAGATTTTTCTCACCTCTGAAACTATTCCAGTAATATTTTGGGAACTTCCAGTCACATCTGATGGGCCTGTGCAATCAATGGGAAGCCTGTGTGTGCAGGGGCAACACACACACACACGATGTAGGTAGAAGAGGGGAAGGACTTCAATTGCAGCTTTCGTGCCTAAGATCTAGAACTCACCGTCTCCTGGTGATTGGCCCAAAGTCACCCAGCTGGCTTTCGTCCTAAAATGAGACTAGAACTCACCGTCTCCTGGTGATTGGCCCAAAAACACCCAGCCAGCTTTCGTGCCTAAAATGGGACTAGAACTCACCGTCTCCTGGTGATTGGCCCAAAGTCACCCAGCTGGCTTTTGTGACTAAGGCGGGACTAGAACTCATCATCTCCTGGTAATTGGCATCAGGAGCTGGCTTTCATGGCTAAACACCCTGCCCCAGAGTGAATCAATTACTGGATTCTGCTCCAGACAAACCTGGTAGAACTTCTGCCACGGGTAATTGGACTAGAAGACCTCTAAGGTCCCTCCCAGCCCTATGATTCTATGTCTAGGTTTCAAATTCTGTCTATAGTAGTGGTGGTATTCAGTCAGCTGGGACTTGGGAGGCGGAGAATAGATGGGGGCAGGGCCAGTCAGAGGTGGGATTTGCCGGTTCTCCGAACTACTCAAAATTTCCGCTACCGGTTCCCCAGAACTGGTCAGAACCTGCTGAATGCCTCCTCTAGTCCATAGGCAGGGGTGGGATTCTACCGGTTCGCACCTATTCGCTAGAACCGGTTGTTAACATTCTAAGCAGTTCGGACAACCGGTTGTTAGAGGAAATTACAGGGCTAATCCTGTAAGGAAGGCAGGAAGGAAACATTCTGGTGTTGCTTACAGAAACTGCCTCTCCATTAACCCTCATTACATTCTTGGCAGGGTTAGGGTTAGGGTTCTAGCACTGATGATGTTGCCTAGTTGGGTCATGAAACGTTTACAAAAAGACAATCAAGTATAGAGAGTACCAAGAACTTTAGAATCATCTCCTCCTCCTCTTCCTCCTCCTCCCCCCCTCCTCTTCCCCACAGACCTCATTCCCTTCTAACATTGATGGTGTTACCTAGTTGGGTCATGAAACGTTTACAAAAAGACAACAAAGTACAGAGAGTACCAAGGATTTGACAGTCCTCCCTCACAAACCTTCTAGCACTGACGATGTTCTCTAGTCAGGTCATGAAACGTCTGCAGGGGGGGGGGAAACCAAGCACAGAGCACCAAGGACCCCTCATTTCAACCCTGCGCGACACCCATTTCCCTTTATTGGGGTTCGTCTTCATGCTGGCACCGTGTTCAGGGCCAAACGAGGGGCTTCTGCTTCCTGGTTAGATAGGAAAAACTTTTATTTTCCATTTCCATTTCGTTTTCCCAACCGATTCCCGTCATGTCCTTCGAGACAAAGCGGGACTCTGCCAGGTTTGACAAGCCATTTTCACCCTGAAACTGTATTTCGTTCACTAAATCCAGGATGGGTTGCATTTCCCGACAGAAGGAAGAAACGGTGGGGCCAGAGAAATCTTGGTCCTGAGGTCCAGACGTCCCGCAGAGTCCATTGGGCAGGGAAATCAACTGAGGCTCTCCAGGCTGGTCTTAATTCTTTCCATCTCGTGAAGGAAGCTGTAAAACTGGGGCAGGGTTAATTCTGGAAGGAGAAGGACCAAAACGATCAGGATTAGCTACTAAAGTTGGTCCGAAATGGTATATAGCAGTGGTCCCCAACCTTTTTTGTACCAGGGACCAGTTTCAAGCAGAAACACTTTTTCAAGGACCGGCGGGGGGGGGGGGGGAGATTCTATTTTCCATTCCCAAAACTTTTTGTTTACCCTACAACTAGCATTAAAGACACCTGACTGCAGTCTCTCTAGTTCTAGGTCTTGCCCAGCTGTGTAGCTACAAAATTTCATGCAGATGTTTCTCTTATCTCTGTTTGGTGAAAACAGGAATTGAATGAGGAGCATTTAGTCCGTGTGTTTTCCCTAGGAAGCTCCTGTAGTCCTTGTTTAGGGATCATTCAGAGCTACGATGGACCTCTAACATCCAGCCCAGGAAGAAACTGCTTCAAAGAAGCCCGTTCACCCCCACCCCGCCCGCCCGCGTGCGCGCGGTTCAATCCAGTGCTCCGTTCTGCCTGCCTGCGTTTCTGGTTGTTTCGGAGCAGCTTCGGCTGAGTAAAAGAGGCGAATAGTTATTATTCTCAGCCGAAGCTGCTCCGAAACAAACGAAGGCAGGCAGGCAGGACGGAGCACTGGATTGAACCTGGATTGATTGACGGCGGGGTGGGGGTGAACGGGCGCTTCGGGGGGAGCTGCGCCGACAGGAAAAGCCACCCTGCCGGCTCCTTTGAAGCAGTTTCTTCCTGGGCTGGTGGAGGAGTGAGAGAGCGACTGAGAGAGGAACGAGGCGGGAGGAAACCGAAGCCGCTGAGCCGCTGAGCAGGACAGGCTTCGGTTGCTTCCTCCCTCCCCTTCTTTCATTTGTGTCCTTGATCCCCGATCCCAGCAGCATTCACCGAAGGCGAAGAAAGCCGCCATTTTTATTTTATTTTTTTTTCTTTGCGGCCCGGTACAGAGTGATCCATGGACCGGGACCGGTCCACGGCCCGGTGGTTGGGGACCCCTGGTATATAGGATCTCCTGCCTAAGCAGGGGTTTGGACTAGAGCAGTGGTCACCAACCACTGATGGACTGTGAGAAAATGTTGGTGGTCCGCAGAGAAACGTCACCCCCAAAGCAAATAATCCAGGCTGCGTGGGAACACAAGGCTGCACCGCCCACATGGCCCGCGGGAACACAAGGCTTGCGCCACTTGGCCCTTCCCCCCCTCCCCTCACTCCCTCGTGTTGTTCGCAACGCAAGCGACACAAGCCTTGTGTTCCCGTGGGCCTTGTGGGCGGCGCAACTCGGATTCATTGCTTTGGGGGGCGGGGGGACATTTCTCTACGGACCACCCAAATTTTCTCACAGACCATCCGTGGTCTCTGGCCCACTGGGTTGGCGACCACTGCTCCGGAGGCCAGAAATGGGCCCGTTTCCGGACTTCTGGAAGCTCATTTTTTTTGCCCTTCCCCAGCCTCCGTGCAGGTGCTGTACTTACCTGGCATCCAAAATGGACCACGTGGGGGTCTCCTGGGAAAGGGTAGGGGTGGGTGGAGCCAGCCAGGGGTGGGATTTACCGGTTCGCTGAACCGGCTATTAAAAAGTGATAAAATTAGCTACCGGTTTGACTGAACCGGGGCGAACCGGGTAGCAGCCACTCCTGGTTCTGTTGTAATTACCAAGGGTCATCAAACTAATAAGTCGTAAGTCAAGGTAACACCTGCATTTTCTGCAGCTGGCTGGGCTCTCCTTCAACGCCTCCCTCTCTCTTCACTTTCAGCGTTTCCCCACAGACAATGTTGGCTTACTCACCTAGGTATACTGGTTCCAACCGGCTGCCTTTCTTAACCACCAGCTTCAGCTACAAGGAGATGAAAGGTCGTGAAAAGTGGGGTGACTTACAGCAAAGGAGGCAGATGTTAGAAACCCCCCAAAAAGATTCCCCCCTGGAATCTCCCACTGGGGAATACTTGGAAGATACAAGGGGGGGAAATTCAAGATTCAATCAGAATCGAGTTGGAAAGGACCTTGAAGGTCATCTAGTCCAGCCCCCTGCTCAGGCAGGAGACCCTTACAGAATTACAGAATAACAAGGGTCGGAAGGGGCCTCAGAGGTCTACTAGTCCAGCCCCCTGCTCAAGCAGGAGATCCTATACTATTTCAAACCAAGGGCTGTCCAATCTCTTCTTGAAAACCTCCAGGGATGGAGCACACACAGCTTCTGGTGGCAAGCAGTTCCACTGGTTAAGTGTCCTCCCTGTTAGGAAGTTTCTCCTGAGTTCCAGGTTGAATCTCTCCTTGATTAGTTTCCATCCGTCGCTTCTTGTCCTACCTTCAGGGGCTTTGGAGAATAGCTGGACTCCCCTCCTCTTTATGGCAGCCCCTCAAATATTGGGATACTGCTATCATGTTCCCCACAATCCTCCTTTCCTCTAGACTAGCCAAAATTTATTCTGTATTTGCTAGAATATGGGGAAGGGAAGTTTGAATATTTGTCCATTTGGGGGAAAATATGGACAGAAAAGAGCTTATAGTCCTTGATTTACAACCACAACCCACGCCCCAAATTTCCACTGCTAAGCGAGTTGGTGGTTAAGTCCTTTTTGCCCCCTTTTACAGCCTTTCTTGCCACCGTCACTAAGTGAATCTCTGCAGTGGTTAAGTTAGTCCCACGACTGTTCAGTGTGAAAAAAAAAAACATTGGTGCCTTTTTTTTTTCCCAGTGCCGCTGCAACTTCGAACAGCCACAAAAACAAATAGTTGTAAGTCAAGAACTACCTGGGTATAAAGGGGGAAAAAAAAAAATCAGCATCTGGTTTTTGATGGCGTGACCACGGGAATGCTTACGACAGTCGTAAATGTAAAAAGTTCCTTTTTTTTTAGTGCTGTTGTGTAACTTCGGTCACTAAACCGAACTGTTATAACTCAAAGACTACCTGTATGTATTCTCCAACACTGGAAGTTTTTAAAAAGATGTTGGATAACCATTTGTCTGAAGTGGTATAGGCAGGGGGGTTGGACTAGATGACCTCCAAGGTCCCTTGGGGAAGGGCAAAGTCTGGCTGGGCAGAGCAGGAGAAAGGTAGAAAAAGGGAGAGGGAATTCAGAGGAAGACCCAGGCCCACCCCATCTTTATCCTAGGGCACGCAGGGAGGAACGGAGAAGGGAGCAACGTGGGTGGTGTAGCTTATGGGGGAGGAAAGGGCCCTGATTCCCTTCATTAGCCATACCTGGGAATGAGAATTTAAAAGAGATCCAAGCAGAGTGCAGTTTCTGCTGGGAACAAACGTGAGTTTATCTTGTGTTGACTTTGCTTATCTGTATTCCTGGCGTCTTCCCAACCAGGTTGAATTACCGCCCTTCCTTCACGTCTGGAATTCTTGCTCCTGCCCTGCCGGACTAATTACCTCATTTTGCCTTGATTGGACTTTTAGTTACAGTTTTTGTTGACCAAGTTTTGGATTTGATTCGCTGCAGCCAAAAGCTGTTCCTGGGAGTTTTTCTCCAGCCCAGAAGGTAACCAGGACATTGGGGGCAAAGTTGGAGCTAATAAAGGGACTCTTGTTGATTATCTGACTGTGTTGCTTTTGTGCCATGCCCCTTTGGATCATGACACCCTTCCCCAAAACCGTCTTACCTGAAGGAAAATGCTTCCTACTTTCCCCAGCTCACTGCTTCCGGCCGTCACTATTCAGGAGAGAGAGAAAAAACAGCAGCAACAAAATGTTATACAAAGGGATTGGCAAAGGCCACCCCGCTCTGCCCGCACCCCAACCCCAGAAAAGAACTGACCTCCAAATTTCCACTCCATGTCTATTAGCTGGTTAACCATCAGCGTCTGCCCCACAGCCAGGCGCGAGAGGGCAGGATAATTTTCCTTCCACTGGGATGAAGGCAAAAAGACAAGGGTGGAATAAGCGATGGTTTGAATACAGGGTTCCACTTCATGGAGTTTGAACAGGGGTTCCCCAAACCTGCCGACTTTAAGACTTGTGGATTTCAACGCCCAGAAACTTTTAAGTTGCCAAGTTTGTAGACCTCTGGGTTTGAAGAATGCAAGGGGATTTCCCTGAAGCTGAGGAACAGCTGGGACTAAGTTTTATATTTTTGTTTTATCCGAATAAGTGAATTCACCATCATTGCAATTGCAGGCACAATTTCAGAACAGAGTAACAGAGTTGGAAGGGATCTTGGAGGTCTTCTAGTCCAACCTCCTGCTCAAGCAGGAAACCCTACACCATTTCAGACAAACAGCTGTTCAATCTCTTCTTAAAAACTCCCAGCGATGGACCATTCACAACTTCTGGTGGCAAGTCATTCCACTGATTTAATTGTTCCCCATGTCAGAAAATTCCTCCTTATTTCTAGGTTGAATCTCTCCTTTTTCAGTTTCCATTATTCCTTGTCTGGCCTTCGGGTGCTTTAGAAAATAGTTTGACTTCTTCCTCCTCTCTGGGCAGCCCCTCAAATATTGGAAAACTGCTCTCATGTCTCCCCGGTCCATCTCTTCACTAGATTAGCCAGGCCCAGTTCCTGCAACCGTTTGTCATATGTTTTAGCCTCCAGTCCCCAAATCATCTTGGTTGCTCTACTCTGCCCTCTTTCCAGAGTCTCAACATTTTTTTTTTTATATCGTGGCAAATTTCCATTGAAACCTGCTGGCTGCGTTCACACAGTGCAGTAAGTAAGGATGGTTTGTTTACAGCACTTACCTACAGTGTAAAGAGTTAAGTCAACTGGTTTGATTGAACCAAACCCAAAATTAACTTGCCAAATAACCACAATGTGATTGTTCACGCAATGATCCCACAGACTTGCGTGATATTTTTAACCTTAGAATAATGTTTCTTTTAAGATGGATGGACTTTGACTCCCAGAATTCCCCAGCCAGCATGTTTTAAAGTTCTTAAAGTTGTCAAAGTTGAGAGACACGGCCTTCTAAAACTACCTAGGAATTTTCCAGGGAGAAACCACATTTACAGATACTCCTTTTTACAGCCAGAAAATAGGGGGGGAAAAAAACTAAGGTTCCAAGTTTGTAAAAAAAAAAAGACTTGGATTCCCTCTGCAATGTTGTAGGGGGTGGTTTAAAATGCAAATGTTGATCCTGGCCCCTGGATGAAAGCGCTTACCTGTTCTTCAAAATACCTGGCCTTTTCATCGCTCAGCCCTGCAGGAGAAATTGAAGATGGTCAACTGGAGCAGTAAAGCCCCGGTAGCCCTTCAGACGGAGAACTTAAGAGAGAGACCTACCCAGGGTGATAAGATCTGCTCCGACTTGTTCTGCAGTCAGCCTCCTCTTTAAGGCACCTGGAATAAACATTGTGTAAAAAAAAAAGGGAGACCAGTTGACAAACACACGAAAGGAAAGATAAGGCAGGGACTGACCTCTATGACCGCAGAGGTGATTTATGGGGAAAAAAACCAAGCAAAAACTAACTTGAGCCATTGGGGGTGCTTGCAAATTTGCACCCCAAATTTTTACAATTTTATTTTGTTTCTATTTTTTTTGTTTTCTTATTTTAAGTTTACTTTGTTCTGTTTCTATTTTTTTGTTTTGTTATTTGAAGTTCGTTTTGTTTCATTTCTTTTTTTATTTTACTTTATTATGCTATTTGATTTTGATTTCTATTTTTTTATTTGATATTATTTGATTTCTATTTATGTTATTTTATTTAAAACATTTATATAGCTGCCCAATCTTTCAAAGAAATCTGAAGATTATTTTATATTTTACTTCATTGCTACTTTTTATTTTATTTTTACTTAATTATTATTTCATTGTACGCTATATTTTGTTTCATTGCTATTTTTTTATTTGGTTATATCTCTTTTTATTTTAATTTACTTCAAATGTTTATATAGCTGTCTATCTTTCAAAGAACTCTGGATGAGTCCCAATTAAACATGGAAAGACATATAAAATCATATTGAAAGTATAAAACTAAATCAATTGAAACAAGAAAGCTAAATTCCAGCCATTCAGGATGCTTGCAATCCACTCCAAAACTGGCTTATTTTTTTATTTTATTTTTTAATTTAATGTTTCTATTTTATTTTTATTTTACTTTACAGTAATAAACAATACCCCAATCAAGGAATTACCAACTCAGACAAACAAGCAAACAGTAAACAATTGAATCAAGGAACCACCAAGAAAAAACCGTTTCCATCATCACTGACAACAAAAGACATTTGTATATAAACAAGAGAGCAAACCCTCCTTCTAACACTGATGATATCACCTAGTTGGGTCATGAAATGTCAACAAGAAAACTACCAAGCTCAGAGACCACCAAGGACCCCACAGTTCAACCCTGGGCTACAAATATCCTCTTCGATCAATATTCTTATGTGTAGTAATCATTTTTTCTTCTTCTTAGCCTCCTATCAGCTCTCTATTTCTTAGCAGCAAGACTGTTTGCTTCTTCTTATAATGTCTGAGAGATTGTACTAGAGGGAAAGAAATTCCATTATAATCAGAATTTCATGACGCCTTCTGAATATCAGTGGAAAGAACTGGAGTTATGCACCACTGGTGTGCTGTCACTCAGAAAAACAATCCCGAGTTCACTTAATTCAATTTTAGCCTTGTAAACGTTTTATCTTTGATTTTTACTTTAGGCTTGTCAAAACCGTATTTTGTGAACTCCATTCTTAACTATGCTTTTTAATACCATTTTATATTACTTTATAATGTGGATTTTTGAACTGCTCCGTTGGTTAAGAGTGATTGGCAATGTAGAAATTAGATAGATAGATAGATAGATAGATAGATAGATAGACAGACAGACAGATGAGAGAGAGATGTTAGATAGATGGATAGATAGATAGATAGATAGATAGATAGATAGATAGACAGACAGACAGACAGATGAGAGAGAGATGTTAGATAGATGGATAGATGGATAGATAGATAGATAGATAGATAGATAGATAGATAGATGGTAGATATAGATAGATAGATAGATAGATAGATGGATAGATAGATAGATAGATAGATAGATAGATAGATAGATGATAGATAGATAGATGATAGATAGATAGACAGATGAGAGAGAGATGTTAGATAGATGGATAGATAGATATGGGTAAAATGGGACTAGAATTCACTGTCTCCTGGTGATTGGGCCAAAGTCACACAGCTGGCTGTGCATAAAGCAGGACTAGAACTCCCAGTCTCCTAGGGATTGGTCCAAAGTCACCCAGCTTTCATGCTTAAGGGGGCACTAGAACTCACAGTCTCCTGGTGATTGGCCCAAAGTCACCCACCTGGCTTTCATGCCTAAGGAAAAACTAGAACTCCGTCTTCTCTGTGTTTCTAGCTGGTGCCTTCACCCAAAGATCAAAGTGGCTCCCAGAGCGGTTCTCCGCCCCACCCGAGACCTACCACAGACCTGGGGAGGGGGGGTGTCTGCTCCACACTTACCACTGGGTACCAGCAAGAGACTTTTGACGATACTCTTCAAAGGGCCGAGGCTGATTTTATTCCCCGTTGCAAACTCCGACAGGTTAGCCAGGAACCTCTCCACCTGTCAGGCACAAAAGCAAAGACGTGTTTTGCTCCAAGTTTCACACTTCCCTTGCACACGTACATGTTGTGGCCCTCCGTGGCCATCGGAGCTGGCCGTAGATGTGGACAGTGAGGAGGTTGGGGAGGACCGTGGGCCAGTCCCGGAGTCTGGAGAAGGCTCTGACGAGGGCTCTGCCTCGGAGGCAGAGATGGGCCCAGGGCTGTACGACAGTTATCAGCTGTCTTTGGAGTCGGAGATCAGTGGGGAAGAAGAACAGATGGAGCCTATTCCCAGTGTGCACATGCACAGAGCTGCCAGACGAAGGGAACAGCTAAGGAACAAGGGTCGACTCAGGAGTAAAGGCTCATTTGGACTTTATTCCCATAGGGAATAAAGAGAAGCAAAAGGGGAGTGGGATTTGCAGGAGACAATTAGTTCAATTCATGAGGGTGAAGATCTGTTCCTGACTCCTTGCTAAGTAATTGCTGCTACAGCGTGGCGTTTGGAATCTATCAGCCTGGCAACTCTCCAAGCCCGATCAAGGTCTGTGGTTGTAAATTCACCCTTGCAAGACTGTTTGCCAGGACTTTGCTGGATGCGAATGAGATGAATTCACATGAGCCTAAATAAAAGGGGTTTTGTCGGGATGAGGAATCGGCTTCGTGGTTTTGGGAAGCCCGGGTCAGAACAGTACATTAAGTGAGTCTCAGAGGGAGAAGCTGCCCTGCTCAGCTCAACTCCATGGGTGTCTCCTCGGAGGAAGCCCCATAGCTGTCGATGGGTTTTCCCAACAGGATCCCTTTTGAGACCTCTTTCCGAATCTCGTTGCCCTCCAGGTGATTCGGAAAAGGGGGAGGAAGGAAAAAGGCCAGCAGAACTGAGCACCCAAGGGACGCCTCGGCTTACGACCACAATTTGGCCCCAAATTCTGCTGCTAAGCGAGATACTTGTTAAGGGACTTCTGTCCCATTTTACGGGCTTCTTTTGCCCCTGTTGCTAAGTGAATCACTGCAGTTGTAAAATTAGTAACACTGAATGTGGCTTCCCCATTGACTTTGTGAAAAGGCTGCAAAAGGGGAAATATGTGTGTGTGTGTGTCTCTCTGTGTGTGTGTGTGTGTGTGTGGCATTCAGCTTTGTTCGGGTATTTTCCCACATCATTGTAGTTGTGCTTTTAAAGTTGTAGCCTACAACTACAATGACATGGGAAAATACCCTGAACAAATCTGAATGTACATGGTATCGTAAAAACTTAAGAAAACATATATACATATTATATATATAAAAGCGAAATACCCCTCACGCATCATCACAAAATCTCCCGAACCGCAAAGCCTACAAACTTGAAATTTGGCCCATATGTCCCTCATGGCTTCTAGGGGCTCACTAAGAAAGGATTTTTCAAAATGACCATCAGGGCATTTAGAGTATTTCCTATATTATTATTATTATTAACATGCTCTGATGCTAAGGAGTTCTACTCACGCACCTGAAAAAAAAAAGAAATCTCTTCCAAATGCAAAACGCAAGCAGAGGAGTTTTCATTTTAGTTTCGGTTTCAGACCACCAAGCAGCTTTAGCACAGAACAGTTGAGCTAAGCCACGACCAGGCTCCTTGCTATATATGTGTATATAATATATAGATATGTAAGTATTTTGTGTGTGTGTGTATGCACACAAACGCGCGCGCACACACACACTCTCTGAAATTCTGCTCCCAATTGTGGTCGTAAGTCGAGGACTACCTATAATGCTATTATTGAAAACTTTGTGATATAGAAGAAATATTTTCCACGTTGCCCATAAACTGCCTTCATTCGCACTAGAAAAAACACCAGCTGGTCTTCATCCAAGGGGGCGGGGGGGTCAACCAACCCTCCTTTTTGGATTACTTGCCCTCCCCTCTCCCCTTCTTCCCCTTCCCCAAAGTGGATTACCTCTTTGGGTTCTTGCAGGAATTGGAAAAGCACCTCCAGGAGGGTAGAAAATTGCTGGGGAGGAAAAGGAAGGAAGGCCGTCATTCAACCAGAAAAGCTTCATGCTTCCCTTCCCTCCTTAAAACGAGCAGCATATAAATTTAATAAACAAAGAAATAAAGGAGAGAGAGAGAGAGAGAGAGAGAGAGAGAGAGAGAGAGAGAGAGAGAGAGAGAGAGAGAGAGAGGAGAGGGAGGGCTATAAGTGCAGGGGGGGTCCAACTGACAGCCACTTTAAGACTCATGGACTCGTGGATGATACGATTATAAATTATGGATTGTGCAGAAATGAATAAACTTACAATGGAATTGCAGGAGAAGGAAGAAAAAGAATATTATACGGTCTGGGAAAAATGGTATGTTTGGTTAGATAACAAGAATAAAAAATAATGCAAAATGTAAATGATGTGTTTATGTGTATGTGTATATATATGTGTGTGTGTGTGTTATGTATGTAAATGAAAACGGATTTGTTTTTTAAAGGTGAAAAAACTCAAAAAAAAGTATTCTTTTAGAAAAAGACTCATGGACTTCGACTCCCAGAATTCCCCAGACAGCACAGATTAGCATTAGGGATATTTATAGTTGGCTGGCTCAGGGCATTCTGGGAGTTGAAGTCCACGAGGCTTAAAAAGTAGCCAAGACTAGAGACCCCAGGCAAGCGGCAAAAGGTACCCAGGCTAGAAAGCGGGAAGTCATGAGTTCAAATCCCGACCCTAGCCTTCTGGGTGACTTTGCGTCAATCATCGGGAGGCTACGAGTTCTAGTTCTGCCTTCAGGCATGAAAGCTGGCTGGATGACTTTGGCCCAATCCCCAGGAGACGGTGAGTTCTAGTCCCACCTAACCATATCTATCTATCCATCCATCTATCTAACATCTCTCTCTCATCTATCTATCTATCTATCTATCTATCTATCTATCTATCTATCTATCTATCTATCTATCTATCATATCTATCTATCTATCTATCTATCTATCTATCTATCTATCTATCTATCTATCTATCTATCTATCTATCTATCTATCTATCTATCTATCTATCTATCTATCTATCTATCTAACATCTCTCTATCTCTCTATCTCTATCTATCTATCTATCTATCTATCTAACATCTCTCTCTCTCTCTCTCTCTCTCTAACTCTCTCTCTCTCTATCTATCTATCTATCTAACATCTCTCTCTCTCTCTATCTATCTCTCTATCTATCTATCTAACATCTCTCTCTCTCTCTCTCTATCTACCTATCTAACATCTATCTATCTATCTATCTATCTATCTATCTATCTATCTATCTATCTATCTATCTATCTATCATCTCTCTCTCTCTCTCTCTATCTATCTATCTATCTATCTATCTATCTCAATCAATCTATTATCTATCTATCTAACTATCTATCTCTCTCTCTCTCTCTCTCTCTATCTATCTATCTAACATCTCTCTCTCTCTCTCTCTCTCTATCTATCTATCTATCTATCTATCTATCTATCTATCTATCTATCTATCTATCTATCTATCTATCTATCTATCTATCAATCTATCTAACATCTATCTCTCTATCTCTCTCTCTATCTATCTATCTATCTATCTATCTATCTATCTATCTATCTATGCATGCCTTAGGCATAAAAGCCAGGTGGGTGACTTTGGGCCAATCACTCCCTCTCAGCCCAACCCACCTCACAGGGTTGTTGTTGCAGGGAAAACAGGAGGAAGGTGGTGTTTTGGATGTGTATGCTAGCCTGGGTGATTTGTAAAAATAATAAAGGTGGGATATAAACAAACAAACAAACAAATATTACCCTCTACCCCCTTCTGCCCTCTGCATTCACAAAATGGCTGCCGGGGAGCTGCGGTCAGCAGCCCCCAAAACAGCCGCACGGACAAGAGAAAGGATGACTCAGGCCATGTGCCAAACCACAAAGTCCCAGAATTGAACTTTAGTGCCGCTAAGTTCCCCCGGAAGACAAACTCTGCTAAAGTTTTTTTTCCCCACAGGTTCTTCCTCGCCCCCCCCTGCCCTTCCTTGTCTTCTTCTCCCCCTCTTTTGGGGAGAGGGCAGGTGGGCTCTGGTCATCCAAGCCCACCCTGGTCGGCAAGCCCACCCAAGTCCTAAGACAACGATGGTGAACCTTTTCGGCACTGAGTGCCCAAACCAGAACACGTGTCCATGCGCATGTGCTGGAGCACCGGAAAACCAAAGACAAGCTGGCCAGTGTGCGCGTGCCTCTTTTGCGGAGGATTTTGGGCCTGTTTCTCAGGCCATTTTCGGGCCAATTCCATGTAGTTTTTGGCCATTTTTCAGGCCGTTTTTGGGCCGTTTCTCAGGCCGTTTTTGGGCCAATTCCAGGCTCTTTTTCAGACCATTTTCTGGCCATTTTCCAGGCCTTTTTCAGGCCATTTTTCGTGCTGTTTTCAGGCTGTTTTTTAGGCTGTTTCCAGGCCGTTTCTCGGGCCATTTTTCAGGCCATTTTTGGGGCTGTTTCTCAGGCCATTTTCAGACCATTTTTCAGGCCATTTTTGGCCGTTTTCAAGCTGTTTTCAGACCATTTCCAGGCCGTTTTCCAGGCTGTTTTCAAGCCGTTTTTCAGGCCATTTTCCAGGACATTTCTCAGGCTATTTTCCGGGCTGTTTTCAGGCCGTTTTACGATCTATTTTCGGACTGTTTTCTGGCCAAAAACAGCCCGAAAAATAGCCTGAAAAAGGCCTGTTTTTTGGCTGATTTTCGGGCTGTTTTTCCAGTGCTCCGGCGGCTGTGAAGACTAGCTGTCCAGCACTCATGTGCATGCCAGGAACCAGAAGAGCAGCTGGCAATGGTGCATGCCACCTCTGGCACACGTGCCATAGGTTCGCCCATCATGGCCAGTTTCTCTTTCAATTTCACCAAAAGAATTCAAATTTAAAGCCAAGACCATTTTTGTAGCCCTGGGTTGAACCATGGGGGGTTCTGGGTGGTCTCTGAGCTTGATCCTAATCCCGCTATACAGGTAGTCCTCGTTTAGTGACTGAGGTTACAACGGCACTGAAAAAAAAGTGACTTAGGACTGTTTTTCACACTTAACGACGGTTGCAGCGTTCCCAAGATCATGTGATCAAAATTAAGATGCTTGGGAAACTGACTCGTACTTATGACCGTTGCTATGTCCTGGGGGGTCATTTGGTCCCCTTTTGCGACCTTCTGACAACCATCACAAATAGAGATAGTCCTCGACTTACAACAGTTCATTTAGTGACCGTCCAAACTTACAACGGCACTGACAAAAGTGACTTATGTCTTTTTTTCACGCTTATGACTATTGCAGCGTGATCACATGGGTGGGGGGTCCACAAGATCAACATTCAGACCCTTGACTCATATTTATGACAGTCACAGTGTCCCAGGGGGATCATATGATCCCATTTTGCGACCTTCTGACAAGCAAAGTCAATGGGGAAGCCAGATTCGCTTAACAACCGGGTCACTAACTTACCAATGGCAGTGATTCACTTAACAACGGTGGCAAGAAAGGTTGTAAAACAGGGCAAAACTCAACTTAACCAAAGTCTCACTTAACAACATAAATTTTCAGCCTCAATTGTGGTCATAAATCGAGGACTATCCATATTGGAAGCTTGGAACCCACGTCCAGTGGAGGTAGCGGGTCGATCCTCGGTAACCCGAGTTTAAACATGCTTGTGATAAACACCTATCCATCATCTGACAAAGACCTAAATACATTTTAATATATTTATAATAATAAACTGATTAAAAAGAAAAAGAAAACCTCAAAAGGCAGACCGGGTGGACCAAGGGGTCTTTTTCTGTTGTCACTTTTCTATGTTTCTGTGGCTGTTTGGGGGGAGACGTTTCGTGACCCAGTTAGGTAACATTATCAGGGCTGGAAGGGAAGTGATTTTGCTCTGCATGTTCCCTATTTGGGTGGCAAAACAATTTGCAAGAAAACAATTAAGTTCAGACAGCACCAAGGACCCCACAGTTCCTGCTCCTCTCCACAACCTCCTCCTTCTAGCACTGACGATGATCCTTAGTTGCCCCATGAAACGTCTTCAAGAAAACCACCCAGCCCAGAGAGCCCCCTTCCTTCCTTCCTTCCTTCCTTCCTTCCTTCCTTCCTTCCTTCCTTCCTTCCTTCCTTCCTTCCTTCCTTCCTTCCTTCCTTCCCCTCCTCTCCCCTCCCTTCCAGCACTGATGATGTTACCTAGTTGGGTAATGAAACATCTGCAAGGAAACCACCAAGCTCAGAGAATAACCTCACAGTCCTCCTCCTCCTCTCTTTCACTCCACAAACCCCATACCTTTCAAACACTGATGATGTTCCCTAGTTGGGCCATGAAACGTCTGCAAGAAAACCACCAAGCCCAGAGAGCACCAAGGATCCCACAGTTCTCTTCTTCCTTCTCCCCTTCTTCTCCCTTCCTCCTTCCCTCCCTTCTCCTCCTCTCCCCTCCCTTCTTGCACTGATGATGTTCCCTAGTTGGGCCATGAAACGTCTGCAAGAAAACCACCCAGCCCAGAGGGCACCAAGGACCCCATGACATAAAGCCCAGCCTGGCGCAAAAGGCACTAGGCCCATCAGATGAGAGGCCTCCATCCCCAATTGCAAATCAAGGCAAAGTGCTATATATCTCCAGGACCTCTTGAAGAGACGACACAGGCCAACAAATCGTGGTTTAGGGCAGAGGAATGTCTGAATGCCCTGCCTGTTGGCACAGAGCCTACGGTTGCAACCAGCTTGGCCCCATCACTGCAGGATGTTTCACTTCGATCAGATCAGATCAGATCGGAGTAGATCAGAAAAGTGGGAGATGAGCTTTGGCATCCTGCTAGCATAGATGACTGGGGAATTCTGGGAGTTGAAGTCCACCCATCTTAAATTGGCCAAGTTGGATGGCCAGGGAATTCTGGGAGTTGAAGTCTACCCGTCTTAAATTGGCCAAGTTGGACAGCCAGGGAATTCTGGGAGTCGAAGTCCACCTGTGTTAAATTGGCCAAGTTGGACGGCCAGGGAATTCTGGGAGTTGAAGTCCACTGGTCCTAAATTGGCCAAGTTGGATGGCCAGGGAATTCCGGGAATTGAAATCCATCCGTATTAAATTGGCCAAGTTGGACGGCCAGGGAATTCTGGGAGTTGAAGTCCACCTGTCTTAAATTGGCCAAGTTGGACGGCCAGGGAATTCTGGGAGTTGAAGTCCACTGGTCTTAAATTGGCCAAGTTGGATGGCCAGGGAATTCTAGGAATTGAAATCCACCCGTATTAAATTGGCCAAGTTGGACGGCCAGGGAATTCTGGGAGTTGAAGTCCACCTGTCTTAAATTGTCCAAGTTGGATGGCCAGGGAATTCTGGGAGTTGAAGTCCACCTGTCTTAAATTGTCCAAGTTGGACGGCCAGGGAATTCTGGGAGTTGAAGTCCACCGGTCTTAAATTGGCCAAGTTGGACGGCTAGGGAATTCTGGGAGTTGAAGTCCACTGGTCTTAAATTGGCCAAGTTGGATGGCCGGGAATTCTGGGAATTGAAATCCAAGTATTAAATTGGCCAGTTGGACGGCCAGGGAATTCTGGGAGTTGAAGTCCACCGTCTTAAATTGGCCAAGTTGGACGGCTGGGGAATTCTGGAAGTTGAAGTCCACCCGTCTTATATTGGCCAAGTTGGACGGCCAGGGAATTCTGGGAGTTGAAGTCCACTGGTCTTAAATTGGCCAAGTTGGATGGCCAGGGAATTCCGGGAATTGAAATCCACCTGTATTAAATTGGCCAAGTTGGACGGCCAGGGAATTCTGGGAGTTGAAGTCCACCTGTCTTAAATTGTCCAAGTTGGATGGCCAGGGAATTCTGGGAGTTGAAGTCCACCTGTCTTAAATTGTCCAAGTTGGACGGCCAGGGAATTCTGGGAGTTGAAGTCCACCCGTCTTAAATTGGCCAAGTTGGACGGCCAGGGAATTCTGGGAGTTGAAGTCCACCCGTCTTAAATTGTCCAAGTTGGACGCCAGGAATTCTGGGAGTTGAAGTCCACCGTCTTAAATTGGCCAAGTTGGACGGCTAGGAATTCTGGGAGTTGAAGTCCACTGGTCTTAAATTGGCAAGTTGGATGGCCAGGAATTCGGAATTGAAATCCACCTGTATTAAATTGGCCAAGTTGACGGCCAGGAATTCTGGGAGTTGAAGTCTACCTGTCTTAAATTGGCCAAGTTGGATGGCCAGGGAATTCCGGAATTGAAATCCACCGTCTTAAATTGGCCAAGTTGGACGGCCAGGAAATTCTGGGAGTTGAAGTCCACCGTCTTAAATTGGCCAAGTTGGACAGCCGGGGAATTCTGGGAGTTGAAGTCCACCAGTCATATTGTTGCCAAGGAGCTAATCCCAACTGGGGTGGTGGTGGTCATCTAAGCCAGGGGTCTCCAACCTTGGCTACTTTAAGCCTGGAGGACTTCAACTCCCAGAATTCCCAGCCAGCTTGCTGGCTGGGGAATTCTGGGAGTTGAAGTCCTCCAGGCTTAAAGTAGCCAAGGTTGGAGACCCCTGATCTAAGCCCTTCGGAAGGAGAAGGAGCCCCCTCCGGGAAGCAGCCCCCACCCCTGCCGAAGGAGACGCCCCCTCCCACGCCTTCCTTGACCAGAGGAGGAGGGGCTGCACGTCAGGGCTCGACTGCATTGCCAAGAGACCCCCGCCTCCTTTCCTCCCGCCCCCTCCCCAACCGTGGCTCTCCCACCCAACCGGGCTGGGGAGGGGGTCTCCCTCTCCGGCCGGTCTCTCCCGAAGCCCCCACCCACCCCCTCCGCCCCCGAGGGACGGAGACCCCCCGCGCCCCGCCACCTGCGCGCTCAACCGGTTGAGCAGCTGCAGGTCGGCGCTGACCGCCTCCGGCACCGGCTCGCGGGTGAAGTTCAGCAGCCCCATGGCCCGGCTCGGCTCGGCTCGGCTCGGCTCGGCTCCGCCTCCCCGCTCCCCAGAAGTCGCTCCGCCCCAGAGGTCCGGCTCAGCTGAGCATCAGCGCCGGCACTTTCGAGCCCGGCAAGGCGGCTGGCCGCGCCCCTCTCCGGCGGCTGGAAGCCCGCAACGCCTCCTCTTCCTCCTCCTCCTCTTCCTCCTCCTCTTCCTCTTCTTGCGCCTTGCTTTCCTTGGCCCCGGGGGTGGAATGAGACCTCGCCCCCCGCCGCCGCCAAGGATGAATCAGAATCAGGATAGAGCTGGAAGGGACCCTGGAGGTCGTCTAGTCCAGCCCCTGCTCAAGCAGGAGACCCTGACGGGATTACAGAATGACAAGGTTGGAAGGGACCTTAAGAGGTGTTCTAGTCCAGCCCCTGCTCAAGCAGGAGACCCTGACAGGATTACAGAATAACAAGGGTTGGAAGGGACCTTAAGAGGTGTTCTAGTCCAGCCCCCTGCTCAAGCAGGAGACCCTGACGGGATTACAGAATAACAAGGGTTGGAAGGGACCTTAAGAGGTGTTCTAGTCCAGCCCCTGCTCAGGCAGGAGACCCTGACGGGATTACAGAATAACAAGGGTTGGAAGGGACCTTAAGAGGTGTTCTAGTCCAGCCCCCTGCTCAAGCAGGAGACCCTGACGGGATTACAGAATAACAAGGGTTGGAAGGGACATTAAGAGGTCTTCTAGTCCAGCCCCTGCTCAAGCAGGAGACCTGACGGGATTACAGAATAACAAAGGTTGGAAGGACATTAAGAGGTCTTCTAGTCCAGCCCCTGCTCAAGCAGGAGACCTGACGGGATTACAGAATAACAAGGGACATTAAGAGGTCTTCTAGTCAGCTTCCTGCTCAGGCAGGAGACCTGCGGATTACAGAATAACAAAGGTTGGAAGGGACATTAAGAGGTCTTCTAGTCCAGCCCCCTGCTCAAGCAGGAGACCCTGCGGGATTACAGAATAACAAGGGTTGGAAGGGACATTAAGGGTCTAGTCAGCTTCCTGCTCAGGCAGGAGACCTGACGGGATTACAGAATAACAAGGTGGAAGGACATTAAGAGGTCTTCTAGTCAGCCCTGCTCAAGCAGGAGACCTACGGGATTACAGAATAACAAGGTTGGAAGGACCTTAGAGGTCTTCTAGTCCAGCCCCTGCTCAAGCAGGAGACCTGACGGATTAAGAATGACAAGGTTGGAAGGGACCCTGGAGGTCTTCCTAGTCCACTCCAGTAACCGGTGCCCCCCCCACCCCTCAGGCTAAGAGCCTCGCTGCTTTGCTGGCAGACTGGAAAGTGTGAATGGGCAAGGAGGAGCCCCCCGTTTGGCCCTGGGAACCAGATCCGTTTGGGGTTCTGTGTTGCTCCAGGGGGTGGGTGGGTGGGGGGAGGAGAACTGTGGGGTCCCTGGTGCTCTCTGAGCTGGTTGCTTTTTTTTTTTTTTTTGCAGACATTTGGTGTCTCGACTAGGGAACATCATCAGTGCTAGAAGGGAGACGGGTTCGTGAAGAAAAGGAGGAGGAGGAGGAGAAAGGAAAGGACTATGGAGTCCTTGGTGCTCTGAGTTTGGCTGTTTTCTTGCAGATGCACAAGCAACAGAACATAATGAGCTGATTTCAATAAACTCAGAGAGAACTTGGGAAAGATTCCATGGATGAAAATCCTAAAGGGTAAAACAACTCAAGAATCTTGGGAAACTCTAAAAAGTATGACCATAGAAGCCCAGACCAGCACAATACCACTGAGAAAGAAAAACAAGAAATCCAAGAAGAAACCAGCATGGCTGCACAAAGTTCTCTCTGGCAAACTGAAAGGAAAAAAGGACAAGTACAAAAAAATGGAAAGAAGGACATCGAATCTGCAAAGACGAAGTCAGGATAGCAAAGGCTCAGAACGAACAAAGACTTGCAACAAAAGTCAAAGATAATAAAAAAAAGTTTCTTCCAACATATAAATAACAAGAAAAAAATCAAGGAAACAGTCGGTCCACTAAAGAGAGAAGATGGCAAGGAAGTAACAGGCAACAGAGAGAAAACAGAACTGCTTAACTCATTCTTTGCATCCGTTTTCATGCAAAAAGAAACTATAGCTTAACCCACCTAAAACATAACTGTAAAAGACAGACCAGAAATAAAAGTTAAAATAAGCAAAAAAATAGTGAGAGAACACCTGTCTGATCTTGATGAAAACAAATCACCGGGCCCTGATGGATTACATCCCAGAGTTTTAAAGGAGCTGGCAGAGGTCATCTCAGAACCACTGCATCATATCTTTCAAAAATCCTGGAGCACCAGAGAACTACCAGAGGAATGGAAAAAAGCAGATGTGGTTCCCATCTTCAAAAAAGGAAAAAAAACAGACCCAGGAAACTATAGACCAATCAGCCTAACATCAATACCTGGGAAGATACTGGAAAAGATAATAAAAAAAACAGATCTGCCAACATCTAGAAACAAGTAAAGTAATAACTAGCAGTCAGCACAGGTTTTTTAGAAACAGATCATGCCAAACCAATCTTATTTCATTCTTCAACACAGTGACTAAATTAGTAGATCAGCAAAATACAGTGGACATAATATATTTAGATTTCAGCAAGGCATTCGACAAAGTAGACCGCAACCTACTTCTTAGTAAGCTAGAAAAAGTGGAATAGATAGCACCACCACAAGATGGACTTGCAACTGGCTGGCAAACCGTACTCAAGGAGTAGTCCTTAATGGATCTAAGTCTACATGGAGGGAAGGAAGCAGTGGGGTGCCACAAGATTCTGCCTTGGGCCCAGGACTCTTCAATATCTTCATTAACTACTTAGATGAGGAAATAGAAGGGGAACTTACCAAATTTGCAGATGATACTAAGCTGGCAGGAATAGCTGACACCCAAGAAGATAGGCTCAAGATCCAGATGGATCTTGACAGATGAGAACACTGGGCCGTATCTAATAAAATGAAATTCAATGTAGAGAAAAGTAAAGTCCTACACTTAGGCAAGAAAAACCAAAAGGACACATATAGACTGGGTGAAACCAGGCTCAATAGCAGTAACTGTGAGAGGGATCTTGGAGTCTTAGTGGACAACCAGCAGTGTGCAGCAGCAGCAGCCAAAAAAGCCAATGCAATCCTAAATTATATTAACAGGGATACAGTCGAGATCAAGGGAGTACTATTACCACTCTGTAAAGCCTTAGTAAGACCACACTTAGAGTACTGCATCCAGTTTTGGCCACCACATTATAAAAAAGATGCTGAGACTCTAGAAAAAGTACAGAGAAGAGCAACCAGGATGATGCGGGGACTGGAGGCTAAAACATATGAAGAACGATTTCAGGAACCGGGCCTGGCTAGTCTAGTGAAGAGAAGGACCAGGGGAGACAGGATAGCGGTCTTACAATATTTTAATACAGGAAATAGGTACGAATAAATGGGGAACAATAGTACAGGGACAATAGGCACAATGGTGCACATGCGCGCCCCTTCCAGACCTCTTAGGAATGAGTATTCTCCCCTTTCCTTTCCTTCCTTCCTTCCTCATGCTCCCTCCCTTCTTTTTTCTCCTCCCTCCATTTTTTTCTCTTCTTCCTTCTCTCCTTCCCTGTTCTCCTTCCTTCCTTCTTTCCTTCCTTCTTTAATTTTTTATTTTATTTATTTATTTGATTTGTCAATCGCTTACAAGATAATAGGTATAGGTATAAACATGAGTAAGAATACAGGAAATAGGTATGAACAAATAAATGGAGACAATAGGACAGGGATGGTAGGCGCGATGGTGATGGTGCTCTTATGCAGGCCCCTTACAGACCTCTTAGGAATGGGGTGAGGTAACATATACACTATATATATATTATCCATGTGGATCAGTGTCAGTCTGGATCACGAGGAGGGGAGGCAGGACATGGACGAAGAACCAGAATTGTGCTTTGGGATCTCTCCAAGTCAGTTTTGAAAACAGAGGCACATAATCTGAAATTACAGAATAAAAAAAAATCCACACATAGTTTTAAGGGAAGTCAAGAAACTGAGTCAATCAGTCAAGAGCTGGAAGGCACCTTGGAGGTCTTCTAGTCCAGCCCCCTGCTCAAGCAGGAGACACTTCGGATAGGTGGCTGTCCAGTCTTTTCTTAAAACCCTCCAGAGCACCCACGATTTCTAGTGGCAAGCTGTTCCACTGGTTAATTGTTCTCACTGTCAGGAAATTCCTCCTTAGTTCTAAATTGCTTCTCTCCTTGCTTAGTTTCCATCAGTTGTTTCTTGTCCTGTCCTCAGGCACCTTGGAGGATAGAACAGAACAGAAAAACAGAGTTGCAAGGGACCTTAGAGATCTTCTAGTCTGACCCCTTGCTCAGGCAGGAGACCCTTACAGAATTACAGAATAATTTCAACCCTTTCTCCCTTCATCTGTACGGTTTTTTCTTCCCCTTCTCCTCCTGTCCTCTTCTTCCTCTCCCTTCTTCTTTCCTTTTTCTTCCCTTCTCTCCTACTGTTCTTCTGTTTTCTCCTCTCTCTTCCTCATTCTTCTCTTCTCCATTCCTCCTTGTTCTTCTCCTCCTCCTCCTCCTCCTTTTCCTTCTTCTCTCCTCCTCGTCCCCTCCTCTACCTCTCCTCCTCTCCTGCAGTTCTTCTATTTTCTTCTTTCTCTAATCATTGTTCTATACTGTTTCAGACAAGCTTCTTAAAAACTTTCAGTGATGGAGCGCCCATGATTTCTAGTGGCAAGCAGTTCCACTGGTTCATTGTTCTCACTGTCAGGAAATTCTTCCTTAATTCCAGGTTGCTTCTCTCCTTAGATCAGTTTCCATCTGTTGCTTCTTGTCCTGCCTTTGGGGGCTTTGGAACATAAGTTGACCCCACTCTTTCTTTGGGGCAGATCCCTCAAATCCTGGTCAGCTGCTATCATGTCTCCCCTATTCCTTCTTTTCTCTAAACTGGCCAAACCCAAATCCTGCAGCCATTCTTCCTGTGTTTTAGCCTCCAGGCCAAGGGTCTTGATTCAAACTTGACAGCTTTTAAGACTTGTGGACTTCAACTCCCAGAATTCCTGAGCTAACATGACTGGAGGAGGAATTCTGGGAGTTGAAGTCCACAAGTCTTAAAAGCTCTCAAGTTTGAAGGCCCCAGGGTTAGATTAATGAAAAGAAGGACTAGGGGGTGACATGATAGTGGTGTTCCAATATTTGAGGGGCTGCCAAAAAGAAGAGGGGGGGTGGTGTCCACCTATTTTCCAAAGCTCCTTAAGGCAGGACAAGAAACAATGGATGGAAACTAACCAAAGAGAGACGCAACCTGGAACTCAGGAGAAACTTCCTAACAATGAGAACAATTTACCACGGGAACTGCTTGCCACCAGAAATTGTGGGTGCTCCATCACTGGAGGCTTTTAAGAAGAGATTGGACAAGGGTCTTCAAACTGGGCAAGTTTAAGACTTGTGGACTTCAACTCCCAGAATCCCTGAGCTAACATGGCTGGAGGAGGAATTCTGGGAGTTGAAGTCCACAAGTCTTAAAGCTGTCAAGGTTGAAGACCCCTGATCTATTACCTACCTATCTATCATCTCTCTCTCTCTCTTCTCTCTCCATACCTACCTACCTACTTACCTATCTATCCATCTATCTATCTATCCATCCATTTATCCATCCATCCATCTAACTAATTATCTATCTATCATCTGTCTATCATCTATCACAAGGGTCTTCAAACTTGGCAAGTTTAAGACTTGTGGATTTTAACTCCCAGAATCCCTGAGCTAACATGGCTGGAGGAGGAATTCTGGGAGTTGAAGTCCACAAGTCTTAAAGCTGTCAAGGTTGAAGGCATTCCCCCCCTTCCAGGCCTTTAATCATCCTAGTTGCTCTTCTTTGCACTTTTTCCTGGATGCTGAGGGCCACACACTGACGTTCAAAGACCAAGCACAGATGCGCAAGACATGCAGCCTCTATCTGGGCTCTGAGATCCAGGACCCCCCCCAAAAAAAAAAACTCCCTTTTCTGGCAGCAACCACCTTGGCCAGCCATCAACACCCAACCCCACCACCACACCACTTTGCAAGGCTGGCAGCCACTTCCGGCCTTTGTTTTAAGTGTGAAGATGAAATCCAGATTCCTTGTGAAACCCCCCCCCCCCTCCCTTCCTGTCTCCTATTCGTTTGAGGTGGGGGGAGGCAGAGGAAGAGAAAGAGGGTTTCCTGTGTGGTTGCAGTGGGGTGGGGGCTCCTTCTGGGGTGATCCCCCCCCCCCAGGCAGTAAAGGGGAGAGGGAGGTTTGGATGCTCAGCCTGGAGGGAGGCTTTTAAGGGACAAGAGGATTGCATGAGAAGTGGGGCAAATACATTATCTCCTTTTCTGGTTTGTGTGCACACACCTACATGTGCCTTGGGAGAGAAAGGTTGAGAGTGAAGGGTAGATCAGAAGAGGGAAACATTGTGGACCTGTGTGTGTGTGTGTGTGTGTTTGTGTATGTGTGTTGGAGGAATTGGATAGATGGGAATTAAGAGGGGATCAGAAGTGGGGAAAATTGTGTGTTTCTTTTGCATGTTGGTGTATTTGTGTGTGTCGTAGGCATTGGATAGGTGAGAGTAAAAGATGGATCAGCAGTGAGAAAATTGTCAGCCTCTGTGTGCGTGTGTGTTAGTGTGTTAGTGTATATGTGTTAGAGGAATTAGATATGTGAGAACGAATGGTGGATCAGAAATGGGAAATATTGTGTTTCTTTCTGTGTTAGTGTATTCTTGTGTGTCCTAGAGGGATTGGATAGGTGAGAGTAAAAGATGGATCTGAAGTGGGAAAATTGTCGGCCCGAGTGTGTGTGTGTTAGCGTGTTTGTGTATGTGTGTTTGTGTATATGTGTTAGAGGAATTGTATAGGTGAGAGTAAAGGGTGGATCAGAAGAGGGGAAAATGTGTGTTTCTGTTTGTGTGTTAATGTGTTTGTGTGTATATATGTTAGAGGAATAGATGAGAATTAAGGATGGATCAGAAGAGGGGAAAATTGTGTGTCTCTCTGTGTGTGTTAGTCTGTGTGTGTGTGTGTTGGGGAGGGAGAATTGGATAGGTAAAGAAAGTTTTGCAAAATGATGGGGTGGCACCCAGCTACATGTTTTCCTGGGGAGGAAGGGAGGGGGCTGCCCAAAGACCCCCTCCCCATCAAGCATTGAAATGCAGAAAGGCTGCATACTGTGGAATAATCCCCGCATATTCAGATCGCTTCCTGGAGTGATTCTGCAGGAAATCACTTTTCTGAAAGGCCTTTTTGTCATGAAGATCAGCCTGGAGGAGAAGGAAGAGAAAGAGAAAAGAGAAAGGGAGAGGAGGAGGAGGAGGAGGAGGAAGGGAAGCAAAAAGAGGAGAAACAGAAAGGGAAGGAAGAGGAGGAGGAGGAGGAGGAGAAAAGGAGGAAGAAGAAAAGGTGGAGAAGGGAAAGAAGGAAGAGAAAGGAGGAGAAAGAAAAAGGGAAGGAAAAAGAAGAGAAAGAAGGGGGAAAGAAGGAGAAAGGAGAAAGAAAAAGAAGGGGAAAGGGAAAGGAAAGGAGAGAGAAGGAGAAGGGGTGGGATATATATTTTTTGTAAACCCAGGCCTTTTTGCAAGAGGGAAAGCAATCTCCAGTGGGAGAAAATCCTCTTTTTTTGTCTAGCAAGGAAGAAACCCAAGTAGGACTTTGCCCCCCCACCCCTTCCCCCCCTCTTTGGAACCTGCCTGACTGCAAGTGGGGGGGTGGGGGAGGGCTATAAGGGAGGAGGGGGAGCCCTAATTGAGGGAAGTGACCTTGAGGCTACTTTGTCAGGCAAAAGACCCTCCTTAAGTGGGCAAAGCTGCCCCCTTCCTTGGAGGGCTTTGAAAAGGAACCCAGCCCCCACCTCCCCCAAAAGGGAGCTGTGGGGGGTTGCCCAAAGGCTGGCACAGTTGGCCTGCGAGGGCCCCCCCCTCAGGGCAAGGCCAAGGGGCTAATCTCTCCTGCCTCCGTGTATTTATTTGTTGATTTAAATGTAGGCATCAGCCATCTCAAGGGTCCCACAATTAAAATGTTTCTTTGAGAATTTTAAACACTTGGCTGGCCAATTCCTGGTGCCTCCCATCATCTCTAGGCCTCAGAATCAAGCTGGAAGGGACCTTGGAGGTCCTCTAGTCCAACCCCCTGCCCAGGCAGGAGAACCCTTACAGAATTACTGTAAGTGGAGAATTAATTAATTTCAACCCTTTCTCTCCTCATCTGTAAGGTCTTTTCTTCCCCTTCTCCTCCTGTCCTTTTCCTCCTCTCCCTTCTTCTTTCCTTTTTCTTCCCTTTTCTCCTCTCCTACTTCCATCTTCTTTCTGTCTCTTCCTCATTCTTCTCTTCTCCATTCCTCCTTGTTTTTCTCCTCCTCCTCTTCTTCTCTCCTCCTTGTCCCTCCTTCCTCTCCTCTCCTTCTGTTCTTCTGTTTTCTTCTTTCTCTCATCATTCTCTCCTTTTCCTCCTCTTCCTCCTCTCTTTTTATTTCTCCCCTCCTCATCTTTCTTATCTCCACCTTTTTCTCCTCCCCTGTCCCTCTTTTCTTCTCCTCCACTCCTTCTCTTCCTTTTTCATCTCCTCACCTCCTTGACCTTCTGTCCTTTTTCTTCTTTTCCTCCACTCTTCCTCCTCTCTTCCTCCTTCTCTCATTCCCCTCTTCCTCCTGTCTTCCTTGTCCTTCTTCATCTTTTCCTCCTCCTTCCTCCTTCCCCACTTTCATCCACTTCCTCCTTTTTCACCTCCTCTCCACGGCCTTCTCTCCTTCCCCCCCCATCTTTTTACTCCACTCATTCTTTCTCTTCTTCTCTCATTCTCCTCCTCCTTCCCACTTTCCTTCTCCTTTTTCACCTCTCATCCTTCTCTCATTTTTCTTTTCCTCCACTCCTTTTTCTTCTTTCTTTCTTTCTTTCTTTCTTTCTTTTTTTTCTTTCTTTCTTTCTTTCTTTCTTTCTTTCTTTCTTTCTTTCTTTCTTTCTTTCTTTCTTTCTTTCTTTCTTTCTTTCTTTCTTTCTTTCTTTCTTTCTTTCTTTCTTTCTTTCTTTCTTTCTTTCTTTCTTTCCTCCTCCTCCTCCTCCCTTACAGAGCTGTTGTGGCAGAGAAGTTGCAGAATTCTCTTTGGAAAAGAGAAATTAATGCCCTTTCAAGAACTGACATGATACGGATTTCTAAAAGTCTTGTGAATAAAATTTCAAGATTTGATACCTTACCTAAATCTTCCTCTGACCATAATCCAGTTCTTTTGGTACTTAAAAAAAGATCCTGAATTGTAGATTGAGATTAAATGAAAGGAGATGGTTAAAACCATAAAAAAGAAATTAAATGAATATTTTGATAATCACCTGGATAAAAGGGACAAACTTAATGAGTAGATATCAGTAAAGCGGTCATGAGGGCTACTTTATACAATATTATGGCCTAGAGAAGGTGAAATTCCAGGAAAAGATGCCAAAGTCACTGGATGAAATCAGAAAGAAAGAAACTGAATTGCAAAAGGCACCAATGGATTCTAAAATTTTGCACCCAATGAAAGGGTGACTTGAATTGGTGTCTAGCTTAACAGTTCCAGAATTAGGAACCAAACTGAATCATGTGAAACAAAAACATTTTGAGTTGCAAATAAACCAGGAAGATGGCTGGCATACAAATTAAGAACGGAAAGAGGAAAAAGAGAACGATGGAGAATAATCCCACGAAGGTGACAATGTAATAACAGATAAATGATCTTATTAAAAAGCCCCGTCACCATTTTTACTCCAGTCCTTACAACAAGCAAGAACTTGATATCCATAAAATAGATGATTATCTGCAAAGACAACATTTACCTAAACTTTCATAAGCCCCGTTGATCTGTGAGAAAAGAAGAATCATTGTCATACCCAGCAAGAAAGTTTCAGGTTCAAGTTTTACTTCTGACTTAGTTATATTTAAAATCCAATTTTTGATATTTTTCCAGAACTTTTGCGCAAATGGACTGGTCTACCACATATGGAAATATGTTCCCTGGACCCAGTTATATTTCCAGCAGTTTGGGGGGGAAGTTTGGGAACATCTTGGCCAGTCCCGCGGGTGACAAGTGCCAACGATACACCATTTTATAGAGGTTCTCTTTATACAAGGCTGACATAGTTAATTTGTAGTTTGTTTTCCAAATATGTTCCCACTCGTCTAATTCAATACTGTGGCCCACATTTTTTGCCCAAATTATCATATACTCCTTGACTGTTTCTTCTTTTAGTTTATAATCCAATAGATATTTATATATTTTACTAATCATCTTCCTTTCCTTGCCAAATTTTATCTAATTCTTGATAGGTCATGTTAAAACCGAATTGTTCTTTATCTTTTTTGTAATGCGATTATATCTGCGCATAGGGCCACCGTGATATCTCTCTTCCTAAAATTTGTATTTGATTCCTAGCCTTTAAATCTCCATTTTGATGTAATAAATCTTTATATCTTACAATATTATCAAAATCTAAAAGATTTGGGTGTGTAACTGCCTCCATTGTAGATAAACACAGTGGGACCTTGCAGTAACGTACTTTTTTTAATCTTTTCCCAAATATTTAGTAGCACATTCCTTATATAATGACTTTGAAAATGGTGTTTAGCTCATTTTCATTCCTTTGCACCCCCCCCCCAATATCTGGGGTGGTGGAAAAGTACAGGTAATTGTTGGCTTATAATCCCAATTGTGCCCAAAATTCAGAAATTTTAAAAAGTGAGTTTTGCCTGATTCTATGCCTTTTCTTGACACGTTTGTTTGTGAAATGCTGCAATTGTTAAATTAGTAGCACAGCTGTTGAGTGAATCTGATGACAGATTTAGGGAGTGGGAAGGGACCTTGGAGGTCATCTAGTTCAACCCCTTGCCCAAGTGGGAGACCCTACACCATTTCTGACAGATGGCAGTCCAGTCTCTTCTTGGAAGCCTCCAGGGATGAAGCTCCCACAACTTCCGAGAGCAACTTCTCTTCCATGGGTTGATTGTTCTCACTGACAGAAAATTCCTCCTTATTTTGAAGTTTCTCCAGTTGTCTTTGCTTATCGGGAGGTCACAAAAGTGACCCCGGGTGCACTGCGACTGTCATAACTGCGAGTCAGTTATCAAGCATCCGAATATCAATGATGTGACCCTGGGGATGCAGCCACGGTCATAAGTGTGAAAAACCTATGTTCATGAGTCACTTTTTTCATTGCTGTTGTAACTTAGAATACTTTATTGGCCAAGTGTGATTGGACAGACAAGGAATTTGTCTTGGTGCAAATGCTCTCAGTGTCCATAAAAGAAAAGATACATTCGCCAAGAGTCATCAGGTCCAACACTTAATGAGAGTCATAGGTACAATAAGCAATCAAATCATACTAGGAAACAGTCAATATAAATTGTAAGGATACAAGCGACAAAGTTACAGTCATACAGTCACAAGTGGGAGGGGATGGGCGATAAGGAATGATGAGAAGATTAACAGTGATAGTAGTGCAGACTTTGTAAATAGTTGGACAGTGATGAGGGAATTATTTGTTTTGCAGAGTGATGGCGTTCGGGGAAAAACTTGTGTCTAGTTGTTCTGCTGTGCAGTGCTCTGTAGCGTCGTTTTGAGGGAAGGAGTTGAACCAATTTATGTCCGGGATGTGAGGGATCTGTAAATACTTTCACAGCCCTCTTTTTGACTCCTGCAGGATACAGGTCCTCCATGGAAGGCAGGTTGGTAGTAATTGTTTTTTTCTGCAGTCCTAATTACCCTCTGAAGTCTGTGTCTGTCCTGTTGGATTGCAGAACCAAACCAGACAGTGATAGAGGTGCAGATGACAGACTCCATCATTTCTCTGTAGAACTGGATCAGCAGCTTCTTGGGCAGTTTGAGCTTTCATGTGGTCACTGAATCAAATTGTTGTAAAATGAGGGCCTGTATGGCCTCAAATTTAGTTTCCCAAATTGAGAGAGATCGGGATAAACTGGCAGTGAGTGGATAAATGGGGTTTGGGGAAAAAAACGAGTGGATTCCAACCATGTAGATCAAAGCTAAACAAAAGCTGACATGAAAAATCCTGGTTGATCTTTGAGCTTGCTTGTTTTTTCTCGCAGATGTTTCGTGACCCAACTAGGGAACATCAACAGTGCCGGTAAGGAGTGATGTTTGCCAACAGTTTTATATTCTAGTAGATAGCAAGCTCAGAGACCCCACCCCCTACCCCCAGGGACCCCTCGTGTCAACCCTGAACTACAAATATTCTCCCGCATTAAAAGCTGATACATTTGTGTTCGGTGTCTTGTGTAGGAATCGGAGAGCACCAAACGGTCTGGATTTTAATCCAATCGGTTCCTTGGGAAAAAGGAGCTTGCAGATTCCTGAAATCCTGAGAATCCAGCTAGTTTGTCTTTCCTGGGCTGTGTAAACCAGACCTTGCCCTGGGCGATTCCTATCCATTGGGCAACCCCCTCCCCCTTTTAGCCCCAGGCCCCGGCGGGCGCTAAATGCGGAATTTTAAAAACCCGGAGGTGCATTTCTACTGCCTGCTGGAAGCCAAGCAGCGGCTGTTCCAGGCCTTTGGCTTCCTGCCACGCTGGACCTGGAGATCCGAAGAGGACCTGCTGCTTGATTGCTGGGGATCCCAGAGAGAGTGGGGGATCCTTCCCCAGCCTGCAGCCTTCCACCCCCACTGGCTGCATTTCAAGGACGACTTTCGGTTTCGACTTTGCAAACCTGGTGGGCCTAGCTAGGATTGATTCTTAGGTGAGAACTTTGGGGGTTTCCATTTTCTTTTAATGTCTGCTTTTTTGGGGGCTACCTAAGTTTTGGGGGCTACCTAAGCAACCAAGGGACACGCAACCACTCCTGATGGATCCTGCTTGCAGTCTGCACCCCAAAACTTAACCTGAGTTAAACCTCTCCAAAGTGAGGGTGGGGGCGCCTTGCCTTTCTGGATTGCAAACTGAGGGGGAGGGCTCTGCCCATGTCCTGGGGGAGGGAGAGAGGAAGGCCTGGCAGGCAAATAAGAGGGAGGGGGAAATGCCACTTTCTTAGTTGCAAATCGCCCTTTTGCCTTTCCTTAAATCCTGCCTCCCCCACAGGCTGTTTGGGGGCTGGAGGAGGGGAGGGGGCCAGAAAGCCTCGCTGGGGCAGATGGGCAGCTCCTTCTCTCCCCCCACCCCAGCAGGGAAACGCATTCACCTGGAGATCCGCCTCTTTTGTCCTTACACCGGACCAGGGAGGATTACGGAGGTGGGAGGGGGGATGAGGTTGGGGAGGGGCCGGCCGTGGGGGTGGGGTGGGGAGGCGTGCTTTGCCATCCGATCCCCTCCCCTCCCGCCTTGGGGAGGGGGAGAAAAGGGGAGGGGTCGCCCAACCCTCCTGGCCCCGGGCTGGCCTTTCGCGCAGGGAATTGGGCGCAGCGCACGGAGGGTTAAATCTCGCCGCCCAGGTCGCCACGGCGCGGGGTTGGGCTTCGCTCGCTTCCGATTCGAAACCCGGGAAAAGAAAAACCAGGAGGAGAAGAAGAAGAAGAAGCAAAAGTCACGCCTGGCAGCGGCCGGAGAAACAGGTAAGAGCCGGGAGAGGCAAAAAAAAAAAAAAAAAAGGCAACCTGGCCGGCGGGAGGCGGGTGGAGGAGAAGGAGGAGGAGGAGGAGAAGAAACTCCGCGCTGCGGAGCAGAGCAAAAAAAAGAAAGAAAGCGAAAAGAGGAGCAGATCCGAGCCGGTGCAAACTTTTCCAGGCTGGGGGGAGAGGGGGGGAGGGCAACGACCGCCCTCCCTCCCCAGGCGCCTTCCCCAGGCGCCCCCTTTGATGCGGTGGGCGCCTGCTTGGCTGTGCCCTGCAGGGAGAGAACGTGGGGAGGGGGCACCCAGGCTCTGGGGGAGGCCCTCTCCCCTCTTCTGCCTGCCTGCCTCCCTCTTCACCCCCAGCCTCCAAAGCCCCCTCCCCCTGAAAACCCCCTCCCTCCTTGAAACCCCCTACAAAAATCCCCTCTCCCACTGAAAAAAGCCCTCTCCCCTCCCCTCTGCAAGCCCCCTCCCCATGCAAAACCCCCTCCCTCCCCTGCAAAATCCCCTGTCCCCCCTGAAAAACCCTCCCTCCCCCGCAACCCCTGCAAAACCCCCTCCCCATGCAACCCCCTCCCCCACCTGCAACCCCCCTCCCTCCTTGAAACCTCCCCTGCAAAATCCCCTGAAGAAACCCTCTCCCCCCCGCAACCCCCGCAAAACCCCTCCCCTCCTTGCCCCCCGCCTGGAGTCTGCTTTCCCAGGCTGCAAAACGGCCGCGGAGAAGCACTTTGGGCTTGTCCGGGCGCCGGCATCTCGGTCCGTCCAGCGCATCCCGGAGGTGGGAACTTTTTTGGGGGTGGGGGTGGCGGCCCGGCGAGCTGATTCCCGCCCTGCTGAGTTCCCCGGTCGTGAGTGAGTGGGTGGGGGGTGGGGGTGGAGCCCGACAACCCTGCCAGGTAGATCGCCGGAGGTGGGGGGCATTTCCTAGGGGAGGGGGCGATCATTCCGTGGGAAGCACGCTGCGGACCCCTTCCGGCATTCCTTGGGGGGTTCCCTCTGCTACCCCCCCAGCCCCCATTTTTCTGCCGGAGCTCCCGGTGGAGGGGTCAAAGCGTAGCCCCCACCCCTTGCAGGCGGAAAGGGGGTCGCTTGTCCCCCTCCCACCCCAGGATGTCCACTCCGGCCAGTAAGACGCGTGGGCGGGATGAGCCACGGCCGTAAGTGCGGGTGCGCGCGTCGTATCTCTGGCAGCCCGGCCCCACGCGGGTCCCGCTCGCTTCCCCAGAGCCCCGCGGAGTCCGTCTGGCCCGAAACGCGACTCGCATCCCGTGCTGGCCGTGGGAACGTTCCCCCCGAGCCTCGCTTTACGACTTCTCCAAGTTCTCCTGCACGCTTGGGGCTACTCGAGCGCATCGGGCCGGGCCAGAGGTGGGGGGTGGGGAGGGGGTTCCCCCACCACCCCCAGGCAAGAACGATGGGAGTTGTAGTCCAGCACCAACAAGGAGCCTCGAGTTTGGGGGGAGGAGGATGGGTCCTAGTGCCCCAGGGAGGTGGTTGTGTGTGCTGTGCAGTGCGGCTTTTTAATTTTTTTTAATCCTTTGTGCATCCTTTTTGGCTAGTTGGGAGGGCAGCTCCTTTGGCCGAGAGGTGGACTCTCTCCTGGCCTCACAATCAGGAGGCTGTGAGTTCGATCCTAGGTAGAGGCTAATATTTGGAACAGTAGAAGGTTGGACTAGATGACCTCCAAGGTCCCTCCCAACTCTGTTATTCTGTTATCTGGAAATCTGCTGGATGAGCCAGTCTTGTGCAGCAGCCCCCAAAAAGGCGACACAGTCTTGGATTGCATAAAAACAGAGGCATAGAATCAAAATGGCGTGAAGTTATTAGTACTGCTTTTGTAAAGCCCGAGTAAGGCCACACCTGGCATCCTGCATCTGGTTTTGGTCCCCACGTTACCAAAAAAAAGATGTTGGGACTTTTGGGGAAAAAGTGCAGAGAAGAGCAACTTAAGAGGATTGAAAGCCTGGAGGCCAAAAACACCGGAAGGTTGCAGGAATTGGGTTTGGCCAGCCTAAAGTAAAGAAGGCATAAGGGTAATAGTATTCCAATAGTATTCTTACCCCAAAGAGTAGGGGGTCGATTTATTTTCCGGAGGGCAGGACAAGAAGCAACGGATGAGAAACTAATCCAGAAGAGAAGCAACCTGGAATTAAGGAGAAACTTCCGAACAGGGAGGACAGTTAACCAGCGGAACTGCTTGCCACTTGTTTGAAATAGCATAGGTTCTCCTTGTTTGAGCAGGGGGCTGGACTAGAAGACCTCCAAGGTCCCTTCCAGGCCTATTCTGATGGATTATTGATGAGGAGGGAGGCCAGAGATCCAACAGCTTCTCAGCTTTTTCTCCAGAAGGAGCGCAACAATTCCCATGCGCCTGGCCACTAGCGCAGGGAGTCCTCGTCGTACAGTGATTCATTTAGTGGCCATTTGAAGTGACGTCCCCGAAAAAAGTGACTTATGAACGGCATCCCCATGAGATCAAAATCTGGGCCCTTGAAAACCGCTGTGGATTTTGGATTTAGGTCATGGGATCAACGTCCGTATCCTCTTCCCAGCCATCTTCCGAGAAAGTCAGTGGGGGGAAGGCAGATTTGGTTTAACGACTGCATGATTCGCTTAACAACCTGGGACAAAAAGAGCTCGGAAAATGGGCCCAAAGTCATTGGTCATCTACCCGGCATAACGGTGGACGTTTTGGGCGTAATTGTGGCTGCAAGTCAAGGTTTACCTGTACAGGTAGTCCTCAAGTTACAACCACAATCGAGCCTTGAATTTATGTTGTTAAGTGGGACAGTTGTTAAGTGAGTTTTGTTTCATTTTTTGACCTTTTTTGCCACCGTTGCTAAGTGAATCACCGCAGTTGAAAAATTAAATCACCTGAGACATTTGTTAAGTGAGTTTGGCCTCATTTTGTGACTGTTTTTGCCACTGTTGTTAAGTGAATCAATGTAGCCGATAAGTTAGTCACCAGAGACATTTGATATGTGACTTTTGACTCATTTTGTGACCTTTTTTTGCCACCGTTGTTAAGTGAATCAATGCAGCTGATAAGTTAGTCACTGAGACATTTATTAAGTGAGTTTTGCTTCATTTTGTGACCTATTTGGCCACCGTTGTTAAGTAAATCACCGCAGCTGATAAATTAAGTCATCTGAAACATTTGTTAAGTGAGTTTTGCCTCTCTCCCCAGGGAAAGTTTTGCCACAGTTGTTAAGTGAATCACCACAGCCAATAAGTGAGTAACCCGGTTGTTAAGTGAATTTGGCTTCCTTATTGGCTTTGCTCGTGAGAAGGTCACCAAAGGGGAATCACACGACCTCAGGAGGGTAGCGACGGCCGTAAGTATGAAACAATTGCCAAGCCTTTGAAATTTGATCACATTTGATCGCTGCAAAGCCCTTAAAAACTGCGGAAAAATGGGTTCTAAAGTCACATTTTTCCAGTGCCGTTGTAATCTCAAACGGTCACTAAATGAACCGTTGTAAGTCGAGAACTGCCTGGATGGATAGAATGACTGTTAGCAACCCAAGACGAAATGGATAAAAATGGCAAACGGTCTTAAAGTGGATTCTTTGCACCTTTAATGCATCAAAGCCACATCCTGTGCCTGCTTCCCCGCAGGGCCTGTGGCCTTTAGAGGCAGTCCTTGACTTACAGCCGTCCGTTTAGTGACTGTTCAGAGTTACGACGGCACTGGAAAAAAGTGACCTAGCACCGTTTTTTCACACTTAACGACCGTCGCACTGTTGCGATCAAAATTCAAGATGCTTGGCAACTGATTCTTACGACGGTTGCCATGTTCCAGGGTCACGTGATCCCCTTTTACGACCTTCTGGCCAGCAAAGTCCAAGGGAAAGTTAGACTCTCTAACGGTGGCAAGGCGGTCGTGGCGTCCACTGGGGGCCTCACGTGGTCCCCTCTGGCAAGCAAACTCCCCAGGGAAAGTGGATTCGCTTAACAACCAGGCAACTCACTTAACAACTGCTGTGATTTGCTTAACAATGGTGGCATAATTCTTCCCTCCTTTTCTTCCTCCTCTTCTTTTCCTCCTATTTCTCCTCCTTCTCCTGCTCCTCCTCCTCCTCCTATTCCTTCTACTCTTCTTCCTCCTCTCCTCCTCCTCTTCCTTTTCTTTTCTTCTTGTCCTCTTCATTCTCCTATTCCTTCTTCTCCTGCTCCTTCTCCTCTTCTCTTCCTTCTCCTCCTCTTCTCCTATTCCTTCTCCTGCTCTTCTTCCTCTCCTCCTCCTCCTCTCCTCCTCCTTCCTCTTCCTCTTCTTGTCCTCTTCATTCTCCTATTCCTTCTTCTCCTGCTCCTTCTCCTCTTCTCTTCCTTCTCCTCCTCTTCTCCTATTCCTACTCCTGCTCTTCCTCCTCTCCTCCTCCTCTCCTTCTCCTTCTCCTTCCTCTTCCTCTTTCTCTTCTTCTTGTCCTCTTCATTCTCCTATTTTTCTTCTCCTGCTCCTTCTCTTCTCTTCCTTCTCCTTCTCCTGCTCTTCTTCCTCTCCTCCTCCTCCTTCCTTCCTCTTCTTCTTGTCCTCTTCATTCTCCTATTCCTTCTTCTCCTGCTCTTCCTCTTCTCTTCCTTCCTCCTCCTCCTCCTCTTCTCTTCCTTCTCCTGCTCTTCCTCCTCTCCTTCTCCTTCCTCTTTCTCCTTGTCCTCTTCCTTCTCCTCCTTCTATTCCTGCTCTCCTCCTCCTCCTCCTCCCTTCCTCCCTCCTCTCCTCCTCTTCCTTCTCCTGCTCCTCCTCCTCTTCTTCTCCTTCCTCCTTTTCCTCCTCTTCCTCTTCTTCCTCTTCCTCCTTTGTTTATTCCTGCTCCTTTCTTTTCCTCCTTCTCCTTCTCCTCCCTTCCTCCTCCTCTCCTCCTTCCTTCTCCTCCTGCTCCTCCTCTTCTTCTCCTTCCTTTTCCTCTTCCTATTCTTCCTCTCCTTCTCCTTCTCATTCCTGCTCCTCCTCCCTCTCTTCTACTTCTTCCCCTTTTTTCTTTTTCTCCTCCCCTTCCTCCTCTCCTCCTCATATTCCCCCAGGTGCAAGGTTTGCTTTTTGGATCTTTGAATTCCATTTTGCACGGTCAGCTGTGTCTCCAGGGCGCAGGCCTGCAGTTGGCTTACCCGTTGAGGGTGCCATCTCTGTTTTGGACGCCCGCGAGGTCGCCGGCCATTGGCTTCTAGTTGATAGCCAGCCTTGGCCAGGGTGGAAGGTGCTGCTTTCTGGATGTGTCCATACCAGTAGCGTCGGCCTTCTCTCACCTTCTCTATAATTGGTGCCACCGCCAAAATGTTGAATGGAGTCATTTGTGATGTGGTCAAGAAGGGAGAGATGCCCGATATCCAACGGAGCATTCCCATTTCCATGGCATGGGGAGAGCTTTCGGTCCCTGTTGTTGCTGCCCAGCATTCAGGGCCATACAGTGAAACAGGGCAGATGGTTGTCTTGTAAACCTTAGATTTAAGACAGGCTGGCCTTCGTCTGTTACATCAGGGGTCCCCAACCACCGGTCCCCGGACCGGTACCAGTCCGTGGATCATTTTTTACCGGGCCGCAAAGCTTTGGCGCCACCATCTTGTTTCGACGGCGCTTCTGGGTTTTCGGTTGGAAAGTGACGTTTGGGTGCTCGCGCCTTAGTTTCGACGAAGGGGTGGTGGTGGCTTTGAACGAAGAGCCGTCCCGATGGCGGTGGAGTCTCGCGTTACTCAGGTACCGGTCCGTGGAAGAATAAATAATTGTGAAACCGGTCCCTGGTTCAAGAAAGGTTGGGGGCCACTGTGTTACATAACACACCCGTGAGTTCTTGCCAACGCATCCAGGCTGCATTCACCCTTGCTCGCCATATATATCTACCAATACGCATACATAACACACACATACACATGCGATAATATACATATACAAACATATACGAATGGAATGGAATAGACTGGAATAGAAAACAGAATATAAAATAGACTAGAAATAAGAATGAAATAATAGAACAGAACATAATTGGAATAGAATAGTACAGAACATGGAATAAGAATAGAATAGAATAGAATAGAATTAGAATAGAAAACAATATAAAATAGACTAGACTAAAAATAAGAATGAAAGAACAGAACAGAATTGGAATAGAACAGAACAGAACATGGAATAAGAATAGAATAGAATTAGAATAGAAAACAATATAAAATAGACTTAAAAATAAGAATGAAATAATAGAACAGAATTTGAATAGAACAGAACAGAACATGGAATAAGAATAGAATTAGAATAGAATAGAAAACAGAACGGAATAAGAATAGAATAGAATTAGAATAGAAAACAATATAAAATAGACTAGACTAAAAATAAGAATGAAATAATAGAACAGAATTTGAATAGAACAGAACAGAACATGGAATAAGAATAGAATAGAATTAGAATAGACTAGAATAGAAAACAGAATATAAAATAGACTAGACTAGAAATAAGAATGAAATAATAAAATAATAGAGCAGAATTGGAATAGAACAGAACATGGAAAGGAATAAGAATAGAATTAGAATAGAATAGAATTAGAATAGGACTGGAAGGGACCTTGGAGGTCTTCTAGTCCAGCCCCTGCTTAAGCAGGAGAACCTATACAATCTCAGGCAAGTGACTGTCTAAACTCTTCTTAAAATCCTCCAGTTACACACACACACACACACACACACACACACACACACACACACACACCATCTGGATAGAAGGGACTGAAGGGCTGATAATCTTTTTTTGCTGCCCTCACCACTCTGTGCTGCCTTCCTGTCCAGAGCTAACTGTTTCTGTCTGCTTCCAAACCAGACAGGAGCGCCATAGGGCAGGATGCTCTCCATCGTCCCTCTGTAGACAATGGCAAGGACGGGCGAAGGGAGGAGATGCACTTTTCTCACGCTACGCGGAAAATGCAGGCTTCTTCGTCTCACTCTTGAGTGACCAAGCCACCCTAATTGTTAGCTGCATGCCCAGAAACTTGATGCTGCTAACCACCTCCACCAGGTGAATCAGTAACACGCAGAGGTGTGTGGCTGTGCCTACCTTTTCTGAAACCAACAGCAATCTCTCTTAGTTTTTCCTACCTTTACAACGAGGCTGTTTTTGTTACACCGGTTCACCAAACCCTCTTCAGAGTTAAATTTAGGGACCAGAAGTGATCCACTGGATCTCTCTTCTTCTCTCTGCTGTGGTAAGGAAGCACCGGTGAGCATCAAACCAGCCGTAGATCTACTTGTGTCTGTTTGTCCTCTTTCCATCCCTTACGTATGTCAGTTTGTGTGGCTTGTTCACAGACCTTGTTCTAGGTGCCTTTGAGCTCTCTGAATTTGGTTGTTTCATTGCTGAAACTAGATAACATCCTCAGTGCTGGACGAGATGGGGGGTTATGGAGAGGAGGAGGAGGGTGGGGTCTTTGGTGTTCTTTGACTGGTGGTTTTCTTGACCCATCAAACCATGGTGGTTTTACATGACCCATCTGGTGCTAGATGGGAAGAGGGAGTTGTAGAGTGGAGAAGGACTCTGGCATCCTTGGTACCCTCTGATCTTAGCTGTTTTCCTGCCGATGTTTCATGACCCAACTAAGTAACATCATCATTGCTAGAAGGGAGTGGAATTTGCAAAGAGGAGGGTGATTTGGGGGCTTCTTGGTGGTCTCTTGCGTTTGGTTGCTTTCTAGCAGATGTTTCATGGCCCAGCTAGTGCTAGAGGGAAGGGGGTTTGGAGGGAGGAGGACGAGGAAGAAGTAGGGTGGGCAATTGTGGGATCAGTCTGTGGGTGCTCTCTTGTTCTCTTGCAGACATTTCATAACCCAACTAGGTACATCAGTGCTAGAAGGGAGTGGGGTTTATCCCCTATTTACATACTAGAGACTTGCCCTGTCCATCATGGTGGGAGTGTTTATTTTTTTTTAAAAAATGTATTTATTTGCATCCTGCCTTTTTATTTTTACAAATAACTCACGGGGGCTTCTTTGCCAAATTTTTTTTTTTTTTACGCCTCTTGGTAGTTTTCTTGCAGACATTTCAAATCCAGGTACTTTTCAAAAGAAAAACTGGACTTCCTTGGTTTGTTTTCCTGGAAAACGTTTCACTTCTCAACTGAAGAACTGAACTGAAGCTTCTTGGGTGAGAAGCAAAACGTCTTCGGAGAGAAACCAGAAGGTCCAGTTGCCTCTTGAAAAAGCACCTTTGGGGACAATCGTGGCCTGGATAATCAAGAATCTCCATAGACAAACTAGGTTACATCAACCTCACGCCCTTCTAGCACTGATGAAGTTACCTAGCTGGGTCATGAAATGTCTGCAAGAAAACCACTAGGCTCAGTTGCTCAAACGAACGTATGAATCCAAAGAGGGTAGCTTTCACAAAAGTATAAAATTCCATGCCTGCAATCCAACTTGGTGCTCAAAATCATTTCAATGATGCCAACGAAGTTTTCTCTAGCGTTCATCAAACAGAGATCTGCTTAAATACCGTGCATTCTGACATCTTTATCAAAAAGGCAGATCACAGACTTGGAAGGGACCCCTGAGGTCTTCTAGTCTAAGGGTCGCCAACCTTTTGGACCTCAGGGACCACCGAACCCATCATTTTAAAATCCCTCGGACCAGAGACCCTGGGAAAATCCCCCAAAATGTCTGCAGGAAAATCCCCCACCCCGTTTTCCTACCGATCGATCGTTCTTTACTTGGGATCGCAGGATACCGTCTCCAGCTCTGTTCTCAGGGGGAGAGAGAGAGAGACTTTTGGCTTCATGCAAGGAAAACAGCAGAAGCAGCAGAAGTCTTTCTTTCTCTCCCCCAAACTCCACCAGAAATTAAGTCTTTGCCGTTGCAGCCTCTCGGAGCAGGAGGCCTTGCAGGGTCCCAAAGACTCATTTCTGGCAGAGTTTGGGGGAGAGAAAGAAAGACTTCTGCGGCTTTCCTTGCCTGCAGCCAAAAGCAGAAGAAGCGGACAGAAGTAGCCCGGTGGTCAGGCCAGGCGTGTGGGGCAAGTGGGGCAAGTGGGGCAAGTTCCTCCCTCCGCCCTTTCCCCCCTCCCCTCACTGCCTTGTGTTGTTTGCAATTCCCACAGGCCATGTGGGCGGCGCAGCCTTGTGTTCCCGCCCAGCCTGGATTAATTGCTTTGGGGGAGACATTTCTCTGCGGACCACCAACATTTTCTCACGGACCACCAGTGGTCCCTGGCCACTGGTAGGCGACCACTTTTCTAGTCCAACCCCCAAGCAGGAGACCCTACACCATTTCAGACTAATGGTGGCCCAATCTCTTCTTAAAAACCTCCAGTGTTGGAGCATTTACAACATTTGAAGACAAGCGGTTCCACTGATTAATTATTCTCCTTAATCCCTGGTTAAAAGTCTGTCGAGATTCTCCGTCCTCCAAGTCGTGGTTGTCCCAAAGGTGCTTTTTTTTTCAAGAGGCAACTGGACTTCCTAGTTTTTTTTCTTTTGAAGACGTTTCGCTTCTCATCCCAGAAGCTTCTTCCCTTCCCCACCATTCAGTCAGAGCTGAAGAAGCTTCTGGGATGAGAAGCGAAACGTCTTCAAAAGAAAAAAAAAACCCAAGGTTAACATTAGCAATTAGGGAGCAAGAAGGAAGGGAGTGTTGTAAGATTTGGGATTTATTTTATGGATGGTTAGAAAGTAGAGTAAGAAATTAAAGGATGCGGTAATAATGATACACTGTATAGATCATTCTGAATAAGTTATAACATGAATATAATCTAGTAAGAGTTGGGATTTGCTTTCAACGATAGCTGGAAACTGAAATAAAAAAAAACCCTAATGACATTTTAATAATGATGTAATATGATATATAATGTTGACTAGAATATAACATGAATGTAAATTCAACAAGAAATGTATACAGATATTATTATGTCCATGGAAGGCAGGTTGGTAGTACTGGTTTTTTCTGCAGTCCTAATTATCCTCTGGAGTCTGTGTCTCTCCTGTTGGGTTGCAGAACCCAACCAGACAGTTATAGAGGGGCAGATGACAGACTCAACCATTCCTCTGTAGAACTGGATCAGCAGCTCCTTTGGGGAAGTTTGAGCTTCCTGAGTTGGTGCAGAAAGAATATTCTTTGTTGTGCTTTTTTGATGATGTTTTTGATGTTAGGTGTCCATGTTAGGTCTTGTGATATGATGGAACCTAGAAATTGGAAGGTCTCACTGTTGATACTTTGTTGTCTAGTATTGTAAGAGGTGGTAGTATGGGAGGGTTTCTCCTAAAGTCTACCACCATTTCTGCGGTTTTGAGTGTGTTCAGTTCCAGATTGTTCTGGTTACACCACCAGGCCAGCTGAACAACCTCCTATCTGTATGTGGGTTCATGGTTGTCTCAAATGAGACAAATCGTTGTACCTCTTCAGACCAGTAAGACCCTTTAGGTTGTGGAGGTGGAGTGAATTCACGGGCCGGGGCTGTCCATTCACCCTGGAACTCCTCCTTGGTAACTGCCTTGTCAGCTGCAGCCTGTTCTTCTTTTTCAATCTCTTCAGCATCGCCGTAGAAATAGAGATCAGGCATCACTTCCCATGGATGCTCACAGGAAGTAGTGCCACGCATTTGCAGGACTTCCCAAGCCAACATCCACCACATCAGACTAACTGAGTGAGCCCCCTTGTTGCTGCAGGGAATTAACATCCTGGTCCTTTCCATTACATTAGAAATGTCCACTTCCTGCTACTGTTCCTCGTATGTTTTAGCCTCCAGTCCCCTCATCATGCTAACATGCTTGTAAAGAAGGCACAGAAGAAGAGGCTGCACTTCCTGAGAATGCTCAGGAAGACAAACCTAACTCGGCATCTACTTCCGCAGCACCACTGAGAGTGTCCTGACATACGGCATCCTTGCATGGGATGGGAGCAGCTGTGGAGCGGACAAAAAAAAGGCTCTACAGCAGGGGTGTCCAACCTTTCACCTTCCCTGGGCCACATTAGAAGATGAAAATTTGGTTTGGGCCGCACATATAATAAATTATTATAAAATAATTATATAAAATTATATAATAAATTATAAATTATTTTTATTATTTATTATTAATTATTTATTAAAAATTATTTATTTTTTATTAATTTTCCAGCCAAATTTTGTGGGGGGGGGGGAAGAAAGCTCGCCCGCCTCGCGCCTACCTCTCCTCCTGCAAATGGCCCGGCTGGATGCGGCAGGACTGGAAGGCGAGGACCGGGAGGCTCGGTGCAGCAGCAGTGGCGGCAGCGGCAGAAGCAGCGGCGGCGGCGGGGGCAGAAGCGGCAGCGGGGGCAGAAGCAGCAGCGGCGGCACCCGCCTTTTCTGTTGCTGCTTGGCGTGGCGCTCGCCTCGCCCCGCCTCGCGCCTGCCTCTCCTCCTCCTCCTCACTGGCTCTTGCCAGAAGGTTGGGGTGGGCACTGGGCCGCATTACGAGGCGACCTGGGCCGCATGCGGCCCGCGGGCCGTGGGTTGGACAAGCCTGCTGTACAGAGAATCATTCAAACTGCCCAGAATATCATCGGGCTCCAGCTACCAGCCCTGCACGACACCTTCGCCTCTCGCTGTTTGAGGAAGTCGCACAACATTCTCAGCGACTCTTCCCATCCTGCTCACAATCTTTCTGAAGCTGTTGCCTTCTGTCAGGAGATACAGAACAATTAAAACTCGGACCACACGAGTTTTCTGAACAGCTTTTATCCCAGAGCTATAATTGTACTTAACAATGAACTTAAGAACCACCATCAGTGAGCTGTGGTGTGGAGGCTTGTGTGTGTTTTTAGGAGGCGGGGAATTTTGGCGGGTGGGTGGGGGGTGTTTGGGGATTGTCGTGTGTGTGCATGTTGAGTCTGGTCTCTGGGTGTTATGTGAATTTCATTGTATATACACTGTGTTTATGCATACAATAACAATAAAGAATTCAATTCAGAACCAATTCAATCAATCAAGCCTAGTTGCCTTTGTCTGCATCCTTTCTAGAGTTTTCACAATCGTAGTGACCAAAGCTGGTTAGATCAAGTCACGCTAAATCTCCTTTCCCTCTAACCAAGCACAGTTCCTGAGACCCAAAAAGTGTTTTGAACTTGAAATGTTCTACATATTTACATTTGTAATAATTTTATTTACTGTATTCTACTTATTTACTATATTATATTTTATTATATTATACTATACCGTACACTGAATTGCAAAACAATTTATTGTAGTAGTATTGTAGTATTCCTGTTTTTTTGTGTTGAAATAATCCTGATATAAGGTTGTATTTTATACTTCTTGTTAATAAGTTTAAGATACGTCTTGCATAGCATTTTTGGGCTAAATTATTTTGCAAGGCATACTATCATATCATTATATATTTTTGAAGTAAGTTGGGATGCTGACAAATTACTAAAGTGTTGATTTTACTATTAAAAAGAAGAAAAAAGGGGGGAAGGGTCTTGGGCAAATTGCAAAACTGGTGTGCGACCCTTCCTGAGTGAAGGGAAGCTGAGAAATTACTAAGCTGGAGAACAGACGTTTCCTGTTGCAGGCCCAGGTCTTTCCGGTGATAATGTGGTTATATCAAGGAAAGTGGGAAGGAAGGCTGGAGGAGGGCGGAGAGAGAGTTCAAGCCACATCCTTTTGGCTGGAGGAATTGAGTGAAGCATTCTGGGAACTGGTGGGCCTTTTTTTTTTAGGGTGGGGGGGAGAGAGTGTGGATGAATCCAGGGCTGGGGTCCCCAAACGTTGCCACTTTAAGACTGGTGGACTTCAACTCCCAGAATTAGCTGACTGGAGAACTCTGGGAGTTGAAGTCCTCAAGTCTTAAAGTGGCCACGTTTGGGGATCCCTGGTCCAGGGAAATGCCCCAAATTTAGGTTCTTCCAGCATCCCCGGGGAATGGGGTCACATGATCAAAAAATCAGGTTGCCTAGCGACCGGGTTGCAGCATCCTGGCTCCTGGGTTGCCATTGGCGACCTGCACAGCCAGCTTGAGACGAGCCAAGTCTGGGGGAGGAGAGGGGTTGGATTCGCTTAGCAGCTGTATGATTCACTTAAAGACCCCAGCGATTTGTTTCTGTGGTGTGGCGAAAATGGGGTAAGAGATTCGTGCGGTCGTTAAAACAAATCCGATTTCCTCCAGGGATTGTCGGAAGCCTGGCTTAGGAAGGTGCACAGATTACAGGGCCCGGATTTTGATCAGGTGACTGATGCTGCAGTGGCCGTAAGTGCGAGGACCGGTCATAAGTCGTGTTTCTCGGTGCCCTCACGTCTTTGAATGGTCTCGAAATGAAGGGCTTGTATTTTTCTGAGCCCTCCTATCCTTGTTGTGGTTTACCGGCCGCCGATGCAGACAGCAGCGGAATTGGACAGTGGGGAAGAACGGGGACCAGTCCGGGAGTCTGGAGAGGACTCAGATGAGGGACCTGCGTCCGATACAGAGGTGGGGCCAGGACCATCTGGGAGTGGGGTGCTGCCTCTGGAGCCTCCAGAGTCTGGCAGCAGCAAGGCAGAGGAGCAGAGGGAGCCTGTTCCCAATGCGCATATGCGCAGAGTTGCCAGAAGGCGAGACCAGCTGAGAGAAAAGGGGCAACTCAGGAGTAAGGCTGGAAGGTGATTGGCCGTCCCCTAAGGGATAAAAGTCAGGCCAAGATGATGAAACCTTTGCAGGAAGCAAAGTAGTTCGATCGGTTCTGAGTCCTCCTTGAAGCTCTGTGTACTCTGGTCGTTTTTTTCTGGCACTTCGGTTGGTTTCTTTTTTAGTTAATTGGATACTTCTGTTTTTGGCAGCATTCCACAGAACTGAAAGGTGTGTGCTTATCTTGGGGAACTGTTTGAGATTAGTTTCTGGCTGGAAAGGAAAGCATTTCCCAGTGTTGCAATAAAATAGGTTCTGCTTTTAAAGCAAGTTTGTGTTTAATTACCTTTGATGAAGTCTGGGTCAGAACAAGGCCTTTATCTGGGTCTCCGTTTCAAAAGGCGCCAATTTGTCTCGCAAAGCTCACTTTTCATTTAGCAATAGCACTTAGACTTATATACCGCTTTATAGTGCTTCACAGACCTCCCTAAGGGTTTTGCAGAGTCAGCCTCTTGCCCCCAACAATCTGGGTCCTCATTTTACTGACCTTGGAAGGATGGAAGGCTGAGTCAACCTTGATCCTGGTGGTATTTGATCTGCCAAATTGCAGTGGGAGTAGCTTGCAGTACTGCACTCTAACCACTGCGCCACCGAGGCTCAATTTAGTCGCAGAACGAATCCTACAGATGGAACCAATGTGCACAATGGCACCCACAATTAGCCCTTGACTTATGACCAGAAGGGACCCCCAGATTTCCGTTGCTTTAGCGAGACACTTGCTAAAATGAGCTTTGCCCCGTTTTACGACCTTTCTATCCACCACGGTTAAGCAAATCACTGCAGTTGTTAAGTTAGTAACTCAGTTGTTAGGTGAATTTGTCTTCCCCTCCCCCATTGACTTTGCTTGTTAGAAGGTCCCAAAAGGGACACTGCAACCGTCGTAAATATGAATCGGTTGCCAAGAGTCCAAATTTTGATCACGAGAAAAACGGGCAACGGTCATAAGTGTGAAAAAGATCATGATTCGCTTTTTCTCCCGTAATATTGCAACTCCAAACGGTCACTAAACAAACTGATGTAACTGAATGATGACCTCTCCCACTAAGCCAAGACAAGTTAAGTGAGTTTTGCTCCATTTGGTGACCGTGTTTGACCTGGTTGTTCAGCGAATCCTTGCTCTTGTTGAGCTCGTTCCATGGTCGTTAAGTGAATCTCGGTCCCCATTGCTCGTCGGAAGGTCTCAAAAGGGGAAACGCATGGCCCCCCAGGGACACCGCATCCATCATAAATACGAGTCAGTTGCCACCCAGCGGCCAAATTTGGATCACATGACTCCAGAAAAATGCCGCAACGATTGTAAGGGGGAAACACAGTCCTAACTCGCTTTTTTTCAGTGCCATTGCAACTTTGGTCACTAAACGGACAGCTATAAGTCGAGTACTTCCTGTATGTACTTTTATTTTTATTTTTTTAATTTAAGATAAACTTTATTAAAGATTATATATTTATATATAATCATTATAGTTTGTAGTTTATATATTATAGTTTATAGTTTATGTATCATTGTAGTTGTGCTTTTAAAGTTGTAGCAACATTTCGGCAGAATCTCATCTGCCATCATCAGGCTTGTGCATTGTGTTTGTCTGTGAGTCAGACTTTCACAGCCGTTTCTGTTTTAAATTTGGGGCTAGCCTACTGCTGTGCCAGAATGGTTTCTTCTTCATCCTGATTGGTTGGGAGTCTTGGTCTGTGTTTATTGGTCTTGGAGTTTGCTGTGTTCTGCTTGATTGGTGTTTCTAATATCTTCTGTCTGTGTTGTAGCATTTTTTTGTCTTGATTGTGTTTCGTGTATTGGGGGCTTTTAGCTTGGCTTGGCTTCGGGTGAATGGCCGGCTATCGTTTATTAGGAAGCTAGGTTTCATCTGGATGGCTGGCTGGGCTGTGGCTGGAGGTATCAGGGGTAAATAAGTATATATACACAATACTTAATATACAACATTTATGAAAAACATAACAAATAAACATAAAGCATATATATTTCTAATCAACTTAGACGTTGTGTTCTTTTCTCGAAAACAATTTTACTAATATTCATTTCCTATTTTTGGTAAATACTCTTAATCTAACCACTTTATTTTTCAATCCCTTATCTTTTTATTCCCTGGTTTTTATCCTTGATCCAATTGTACCATTTTTCCCAAACATTCCCAACATTTTTCCCAAATATTTTGAGTCTACCTCATCCCTTCAGTTTTTGAGTAAGTACATCCATTTCAGTGCAATCAAGAACCTTCTGAATTATCAAATTATTTGTTGGCATTTGGTCACCCTTCTAGCATTGTGCCAATGCAATTCTTGCTGCCATAATTATATGGAGAATTAAATATTTCATTTCTTTTGCGTAATGACCTTTTATCATTCCCAATAAAAATATTTTGGCCTTGAATTCTAGTTGAATATTTGTAATTCCTTTTATCCACATTCTAATTTCCCCCCCAGTATTTTTTTACTTTTTGGGGCAAAGCCACCAAGCGTGGCCTGTATGTACTTTGAAAGAATCTGCCCGGGCTGCCCCATCCAGAATTGGCTTCCATTTGCAATTTAATTCACTTTTGGCACCCAACGTTAGGCAAGTTGCGATGCCATCCGGGGCCGTTTGCACCCCTTTGCAATGAAGGTGGCATGCAGACCCAGCAGTGTGTGGAAATGATTGTGAGTCTCTGTGTGTGTCGTGTTGTGTTCTCAGCCTGAGCCTCTCTTTTTCTCTCTCTCTGAATATTCTTTGCCGGAAAATCCATTTAAACAGGTTTCCCCCCCCACCCACCTCTTGTATTTTGCAATCAGCCAACGGGAGGCCTGCCTGGGCAGATCCCTTTGTGATCCCTGCAGGATCAAGGCGGACACCTGGAGGCTTTGTTCCTCCCCCCCCTAATCCCCCCCCCCCCACATTTCCTTCTTCCCCTTTGGTTGGCCTTTCTGTTTTGGGACAAAAATGGTGACGGGGGGAGGCTGGGACATCCAGGGGTGTCCCTCTTTATTAAAATAATAAACTAAAAGTTTGGGGTTTTTTTGTGGGGGGGGGGGGGGATGACAGTTGAATTAAACCTGTTTTAACTTTTGGCAAGAGTTTGCAGACTTTGGCAGAAAGCCTTCCTCAATTGTAGCGGCGTTAAGATGAATGGACTTCAACTCCCAGAATTCCTCAGCCAGCCAGCCATGTTGGTTGGGGAATTCTGGGAGTTGAGGCCCACCCAATTTATGGATTCTAAGTTTGAAAAATACTGACCAATCTCCAGGGACAGGATACATGTCATAGCTGGGATTTCCCCAGCTGGCTTGCTTATTTAAGAAGGGTGGACTTTGAATTCCCAGAATTCCCCAGCCAGCCCTATTTTACACAGTTTACAGCGGCCAAGGTTAGAAAACCCTGGTCCGTCTAGGCCCGAAAAAAGGAGATTTTTTTCTCCTTTTGAGTTGAAGCATGCCGAGTAGGGAATTCTGGGAGCTGAAGTCCACCCATCTTAAAGCAAGCCGGCTGGGGAATTGTGGGAGTTGAAATTTGTCTCAACCTACAAAAAAAAACCTCTTTAAAATCTTGGAAAGTTGCAATGGTGGGGGGTAAATGTTCTCATTTGGGATCCAAGAAAAATGGGAGGTTGCTTTGCTACGATGAGTAACATGGGGCGAAGTTTGGTTTGGCTGAAGATTTGTCTTCCTGGAAAATTTCTCCTGCAGGTGAAGATGAAAAGGGAAAACAACATCATGTGGACGATGGACCTGACCTTGGTCAACGGGGACTGCAGCGACCCGGAGCCTCCCTCCGAGGAGGGCAAAGTGGCAGGTACCTTTGTGCCCAAGAGGTCATCAAGTGTTGGGGCAGCCTGCAGCCCCCCCCTCTCTGACCCTGGGGTCAAAGGTCAGGTTTTGGAGATGGGTGGGCTTGCCTTATCAGGGGGATAAGAAGGGGTGTGAAGGTAAGGGAGGCAGGGAGGGAGGAGAAGGGAGGGAGAGAAGAAGGAGACGGAAGGAGGAAGGAAAAAAGGAAGGAAGAAGGGAAGAACCCAAAGTTCCTTTTTCAAGAGGCAACTGGACTTTCTTTATTCCAGAAACTCCAGTTGCCTCTTGAAAAAGCAGGTTTGGAACAACCATGACCTGGATGACTGAGAATCTCCACAGAGGGAGAGAGAAAGGAAGGAGAAGAGAAGGGAAGGAAGGAAGGAGGATAAAGAGGAAGGAAGGAGGAAGAAAGGGAGGATAAAGGAGGGAGGAAGAAAAGATGATGGAAGGAGGCAGAAAGGAACGAGAATGGATAAAAAGGAAGGAAGGAAGAGAAGGAGAGGTGAAGGAAGGAGGAGGAGGGGAGAGTAAAAAGGGAGGGAGGGAGGGAAGGAGAAGATAGGGAGGATAAAGAGGAAGGAAGGAGGGGAGAGGGAGGGAGGATAAAGAGAGGAAGGAAGGAGAAGGGGGAGGGGGAAGAAAAGAGGAGGGATGGAAGTAGGAGGCAGGACGGAAGGAGAATGGAGGGAGGATAAAGAAAGGAAGGAGGGGAGGGAAAGAAGAAGGAAGGAAGAAGGAGAGGAGAGTAAAAAGGAAGGATGGAAAGGAAGGAAGGAGAAGCTAGAGAGGATAGAGAGGAAGGAAGGAGGGGAGACGGAGGCAGGATAAAGGAGGAAGGAAGAGGAGGGAGGGAGGAAGAAAGGAAAGGGGAGGGAGGATAAAGAAAGGAAGGAGAAGAGGGAGAAGGAAGGAAGAAGGAGGGAGAGAAAAGAGGAACAAACAAAAGAAGGAACAAAAGAAGAAAGGAGGAGAGAGATAGTTTGGGTGGAACATGTGTGCCATTTTCTTTCTCTGGAGAAATATCTCCCAACCTTGACAATTGGGAAGACCAGCTGCATGGGTGGGTGGGGGGAATCTGGGAATTGCAGCCCATCCTCAAGGTTGAGAAACACGATGGAGGCTCCCAGCATTGGAGGAACCACTGGCCTGTGAGGCAGTCCTTGACATATGACCACAATTGGGACCAGACCTTTTAGTGAGACGGTTAATTATCGCACCCAATTTCACAACCTTTCTTCGCTTTAACAACGGCTGCATAAAAGGTGATAAAATTGGGTGTGACTCAGATAATGGCCATTTCCCTTAGTGACAGAGGTGGTCGTAAAGCCGAGGGCCGCCTCCATTTTGTAAACCCAGGAAAGGCTGCTCTTGCTTGGCCAGGTGCCCGCAGACAGATGGAGGCACGTGGGGGCCTCTGACGGGCTTCAGAATGAGACGCCCGCAGTTGCAGAGAGGGTGAAGAGAAGGACGGGAGACCACCTGGAGATGTTTTGGGTGCCGGGCTGGGCCTCAGGCAGGCAGGCGTGGGGAATTCCAGGGCTGAAATCCTTTTGGAGAAGCCAAATTCCTGAATGGGCTTAGAACTGGGACGCTGTTGGGGGTTTCTGCAGAAGGGAAGTCACCTCCCTCTTAGTGACGGACGCTTCCTTTGCACAGATGCCAGTCAGGCGGAAAGCGTGACCTATGGGATAAAGGACGAGGAAGAGGAGGAGGAAGAAGAGGAGGCTGATGACATCCCCAAGCAAGCCCGAGAGGTGAGCCAAGAACAGGATGTGCTAATTTGATCTAGTCACGGGTTAAGGCACTAGGCTAGAGAAGGAGATTGTGAGTTCTAGCACTGCCTTAGGGATGAAAGCAAGCTGGGTGACTCTGAGCCAATGACCAGGAGACGGGGAGTTCTAGTCCCGCCTTAGGCATGAAAGCCAACTGAGTGACTTTGGGCCAATCACCAGGAGACTGTGAGTTCTAGTCCCGCCTTAGGCATGAAAGCAAACTGAGTGACTTTGGGCCAATCACCAGGAGACAGTGAGTTCTAGTCCCGCCTTAGGCATGAAAGCCAACTGAGTGACTTTGGGCCAATCACCAGGAGACTGTGAGTTCTAGTCCCGCCTTAGGCATGAAAGCCAACTGAGTGACTTTGGGCCAATCACCAGGAGACTGTGAGTTCTAGTCCCGCCTTAGGCATGAAAGCCAACTGAGTGACTTTGGGCCAATCACCAGGAGACTGTTGAGTTCTAGTCCCGCCTTAGGCATGAAAGCCAACTGGGTGACTTTGGGCCAATCACCAGGAGAAGGTAAGTTCTAGTCCTGCCTTAACCATGAAAGCCATTTGGATGACTTTGGGCCAATCACCAGGAGAAAGTGAGTTCTAGTCCCGCCTTAGGCATGAAAGCCAACTGAGTGACTTTGGGCCAATCACCAGGAGACAGTGAGTTCTAGTCCCGCCTTAGGCATGAAAGCCAACTGAGTGACTTTGGGCCAATCACCAGGAGACTGTGAGTTCTAGTCCCGCCTTAGGCATGAAAGCAAACTGAGTGACTTTGGGCCAATCACCAGGAGACTGTGAGTTCTAGTCCCGCCTTAGGCATGAAAGCAAACTGAGTGACTTTGGGCCAATCACCAGGAGACTGTGAGTTCTAGTCCCGCCTTAGGCATGAAAGCCAACTGGGTGACTTTGGACCAATCACCAGGAGACTGTGAGTTCTAGTCCCGCCTTAGGCATGAAAGCCAACTGGGTGACTTTGGGCCAATCACCAGAAGGTAAGTTCTAGTCCTGCCTTAACCATGAAAGCCATTTGGATGACTTTGGGCCAATCACCAGGAGAAAGTGAGTTCTAGTCCCGCCTTAGGCATGAAAGCCAACTGAGTGACTTTGGGCCAATCACCAGGAGTTGATGGGTTTCTTTCTTTGTTTTTTGGGGGGACAAATTTTATTGATTTTTAAAGACATGCAAAACATAGATACACAGAAACACAAAACATAAAAGCATAAAAAATCTCTTTTCTGAAAGTTGCTTAGTCCCGGGTTAAAACTCTTGATACAGACACAAATTCAAATTCATATTCATTTTATATACCATTCCATATCTTGTTAGCATTTTCAATTTTCTATATAACTTCTCCTCTCTTTTAAGTTTTCTCAATTTTATTTTATTTATCTCCTCTCAATTCGAATCATAATATTTATTATTCTTTGTCTGTTCTATTTCCAGCTATCCATTTATCTTTCTTCTTTGAAAAAAAACTTCTCCTGTACACTAAATGGAGAATGATGCCTTTATCTCTTTCCCCTATATTTATAATATTTAATATAGAACACATAACTTACATTGGGATTCTGTCTGGTACGTTCTAAAATTATACAGTATTATCAAAACCAATACAAATCTATTCATTAATATTGATATTCATTTATATCTTAAACATTTAACACATTATTTTTCAGTTAAATCACATACTTTTATGGGAGCACCTATTTTCCATAGTTATTCCCCCCCCCACGTCACATATTATAAATCATTATTTCATTACAATGTTCCCCGTTCTCCTACTTCAAATCTCTCATTTCACAAAAAACTTCACTAGAATAACATAGTCTAATCATTAATATTATCAATCATTTATATCTTGAACATTTTATCCATTTCAATTAAATATCATGCCTTTGTGGGAACACTTATGCTTTCCAAAATTATTCCCCCCCACATCACATATCTTAAATCATTGTTCCATTACAGTACTCCCCTTAACAAAATTTTCACTAAATTATACTAAATATTTTATCGCATTTTAAATTACATATTATTTCTAATTTTCTATGGTGATTTCTAAATACAAATATAGAAATGCAATCTTATGTACCTTTCTAGAATCCCCTTTTCAATAAATTATCCATTATCTCTAAAAAACTTTTTCTTCTTTACAACTTGCTCCCCACCATTAAGGCTTCTCATCCCTTCCTTTCTCCCTTGCTTCTTCTTCTCCTTGTCCTCTTTACCCCCTTGTCTCTCCACCTCCCTTTTATTCTGCTTTCCCTCTTTCTGTTGTTTCCTAACATAATGTCCCCTTTTCACCTTACTCTTCTCTTCTTGGGTTGTTTTTCCAGATCTTAAAGTCTTCTTTTCCTTTTTCTCTTTCTTTTTCCCTTTTCCGACCAAAGTTATTTGTTCATCAAAGATGGCTTCTTCTTTGTCCCCATCATCCTGTTGCTCATTCAGCTTTACATAAGTACAAACCGCCATTTCTAAAAATTGAAAAAGAGTGCCAAGGACATCTTTCCCTTCTTGCTTTTCTCTTGCATATTTTTGGTATACAAGTATCAGTCCTGAGTCGATGGGTTTCTGATGAGAGAAAGGATAGCGTTTCAAAGTCTCCTCTTGGGTCGGGGGTCCTTATGGAAGAAACGGACCCTCGGATCCTGACACTTTTCTCCCCTCAGGGGTCCCAGGTCCCGGTACGAGGAAGCTCTGGCTGGGAGAACAGCCTGAGACAGAAACCAGCCCGCCGGATCGTCTTCCAGGCGGGGCCCGTCTCTCAGGAGAAGAAAGTCAAAGAGGAAGTGGAAAGCATAGAAGGCTTCAAGGAACGGCACAAAATCCGGGTAGGGGTCTTCTGTCTGTTTGGTTTTTTTAATTCAAAACTCTTTGCAAAAAGCAAAAGAAGAAATATTCAGGTAGTCCTCGACTTACGATGGTTCGTTTTAACAACCGTTTGAAGTTACCACCAGCACTGGAAAAAAGGGACTTAGGACCGGTTTTCACACTTAACGACCGTTGAAGCGTCCCCGTCGTCACGGGATCAACATTCAGACGCTTAGGCAACGGTTTCATCTTTACCACGATCTGAAAGCTGGCTGGGTGGCTTTAGGCCAATCCCCAGGAGATGTGAGTTCTAGTTCTGCCTTAGCCGTGAAAGGGTGGGATTCCAAAATCCCAGCCACTGGTTCCCTGCCTGGTTGCCAGGTGGGCCAAGCCATGGTGGGCTTGGCCTACCGGAACTTCTGGGAGGGTCATTTTTTTTTTGTCTTCCCCAGAGTTCGGAGGCTTCCCTCAGGCTTCTGGGAGGGCGAAAATGGCCTTCCCGAGCCCTGGAGGCCCTCCGGAAGCTGGAAACAGTAGATGTGAGTTCTAGTTCTGCCTTAGGCGTGAAAGCCGGCTAGGTGACTTGGACCAGTCCCTCTCTCTCTCTCAGCCCAGCCCTCACAGGGTTGTTTTTGTGGGGGAAAGAGCAGTGTCAGGGCTCCAACGTGCGCCCCCGTTCAAATCACAAGTCTCGAGCCACGTCTCTTAGAGTAAAAAAGTTTGATTTATTAGGAATTGATATGTCGATGTTTCCTGGCTGCAGCCGACTGACACATCAGTCAGTTCACCCTTGACCCTGGCCTTCCCCCCCACCCCCTGGATTATATTGTCCAATGAGAGACATCCATAGCCAAGAGTCATCAATCAGGCTCTGCAGTAATAATCTTGCATGCCAACAGCTTCGGCTGCGAAGACGATTATCTGCGGCATTTAAGGAATGCACTGCTTTCTCCCACTCTCTTTTTCTGGCAACTAAAAAGACCAAAGGCATATTTTTTTAGTTGACAAGCAGGAGGAAGGTGTGCAATGAATACGTTCCCTGGCTTGAATTGTTCATAAAAATACTAAAGCTGGGGTATACATTAAAGAAATATGCCTATAATTAATGGATTTGGGGGGGGGGCATCGGAAAATGCATTTCTTCTTTGGGAGTGACGGTTTTGGGGGCTCAACCTTTCCGTTTCTGACGAGAGAAAGGATAGCATTTCAAAGTCTCCTCTTGGGTCGGGGGTCCTTATGGAAAAAACAGACCCTTGGATCCTGACGCTTTCCTCCCCTTGGTGGCGGGGTCCCAGGTCCCGGTACGAGGAAGCCCTGGCTGGGAGAAGAGCCTGAGACAGAAACCGGCGCCCCGGATCGTCTTCCAGGCGGGCCCGTTTCGCAGGAGAAGAAAGTCAAAGACGACATGGAAAGCATAGAAGGCTTCAAGGAACGGCACAAAATCCGGGTAGGGGGTCTTCTATCTGTTTGGTTTTTTTTTTTTTCATTCAAAACTCGTTGCCAAAAGCAAAGAAGAAAAATACGGGTAGTCCTTGACTTACGACGGTTCGTTTAGCAACTGTTTGAAGTTACAACAGGCACTGGGGAAAAAAATGACTTGGGACCATTTTTCACACTTATGACCATCGCAGGGGTCCCCGTGGTCATGTGATCAAACTGTCATCTTAGGATGGTTTGAAAGTCGGCTGGGTGACTTTGGGGCCAATCACCAGAAGATTTGAGTTCTAGTTCTGCCTTAGGCATAAAAGCTGGCTGTGTGACGGCCCATCAACAGGAGATGTGAATTCTAGTCCTATCCTAGATACAAAAGCCAGTTGGGTGACTTTGGGCCAGTCACCTGGAGACAGTGAGTTGTAGTTTGTAGCATAGCCGGCTGGGGAATTCTGGGAGTTGACATCCACAAGGGCTCAAAATTGCCACGGTTGGAGTTTTCTTGGTGTGTGCGAGGACCGTCTGTTTCTTGGTTCGAGGGTCGCTCCTTCCACCTCTTTTTTGCATGGGGGACTCAGTTTTCCTTTCCTTTCCAGCACTCCAAGAGGCTTTCTGGATTTATCCCGATAAACTACTCGGAAGAGAATTCCAGGCAGCAGGAGAATACCGAGGTCCAAAATGGTTGTGACTATCGACCAGCAAGAAGGATGCCAGAGTATCAGGTGGGAGTGAGCTCTCAAAGGTGGGCTTTGGGAGGGAATTAAAGGAGACACTTGTATTAAGTTAGTCTGCCAGTAGAGTAGAGTAGAGTAGAATAGAATAGAATAGAATAGAATAGAATAGAATAGAATAGAATAGAATAGAATAGAATAGAATAGAATAGATGAAGGGAAGGGAGACTGGAATGGAATAGAATACAACATAGAATATAGAATAGCATAGCATAGAATAGAATACAAAATATGGAATGGAATGGAATGGAATAGAATAGAATAGAAATAGAAAAGAATAGGAATAGAATAGAATAGAATAGAATAGAATAGAATAGAATAGAATAGAATAGAAAATATGGAATGAAATGGAAGGGAAGGGAAGAGAAAATATGGAATAGAATAGAATACAACATAGAATATAGAATAGCATAGCGTAGAATAGAATAGAATACAAAATATGGAATGGAATAGAATAGAAATAGAAAAGAATAGGAATAGAAAGAATAGGAATAGAATAGAATAGAATAGAATAGAATAGAATAGAATAGAAATAGAAGAATAGGAATGAATAGAATAGAAATGGAATGAATAGAATAGAATAGGAAGGGAAAGAATAGAAAATATGGAATAGAATAGAATACAAATAGAATATAGAATAGCAAATAGAATATAGAATAGCATAGAATAGAATAGAATAGTATGGAATGGAATAGAATGGAATGGAATAGAATAGAATAGAAATAGAGTATAGAGTATTGAATAAAGTAGAAAATAGAATAGAATAGAATTCTTTATTGCCCAGTGTGATTGGGACACACAAGGAATTTGTCTTTAGTGCAAGCGCTCTCAGTGTTCATTAAAAGAAAAGATACATTCATCAAGAGTCCAGAATCATCAGGTACAACACTTAATAATAGTCATAGGGCACAATAAGCCATCAAATCATATTAGGAAACAGTCAATATAAGTCGTAAGGATACGTGTTAAAGTTACAGTCATACAGTCCCAAGTGGGAGGGGATGAGTGATAAGGAGTAATGAGAAGATTAATAGTAATAGTAGTGCAGACTTTGTAAATAGTTGGACACTGTTGAGGGAATGAGTTATTTAGCAGAGTGATGGCGTTGGGGGAAAAACTCCCCTTGTGTCTAGTTGTTCTGGTATGCAGGGGCCTAGTTTACTTTACTTTATTGTCATTGCACCTCGTACAACGAAATTAAATACCATCATCAGTGTACATCATGACCATGAAAATAAACACAAACACACATCCTTCACATTCTATGCGTTGAATTGAAAATCTCTGATATTGCACTAATATTGCACTATGCAGTAGAATTCCATAGAGGTCCTGCCCTGGGATAGAAGCTGCCTCATTTTAAAGGGAATAATCGACTGAATTTTGTATGTTCTGTTGTAAACTCTTCCCAAGGGTTGATAAAGAGAGTCAGTTTGGGCTAGTGGTTTAGGCACTAGGATAGAAAGCGAGAGATATAGTGAGTTCTAGTAGTCCCCTTAGGCAGTGATCCCCAACCTTTTTGACGCCGCGGCCCGGTACCGGCATCAGCTGGGCGCCGCGGCCCGGTGCCGGCATCAGCTGGGCAACGCCATCTTTTTTATGAAAAAGTGCTTCCGGTGACCTCACCGGATGCACGTTTTCATCAAAAAGATGGCGGCGTATAGCTCGGTGAGCTTTTCCGGTAGAAATGGCTTTCTACCCGGAAAAGCTCACGAGCGCTGCGCCGCCATCTTTTTTGATGAAACGTGCTTCCGGTGAGCTTTCTACCCAGAAAAGCTCACCGGAAGCACTTTTTCATGAAAAAGATGGCGGCGCCCAGCAAGCCAGCGGCCCGGTAGGAGTTGTTCCACGGACGGTACCGGTCCGCGGACCAGTGGTTGGGGACCCCTGCCCTTAGGCATGAAAGCTGGCTGGCTAACTTTGAGCCAATCACCAGGACACAGTGAGTTCTAGTCTTGTCTTAGGTATGAAAGCTGGCTGGATAACTTTGGGCCAATCACCAGGTGACTTGAGTTCTAGTCTTGTCTTAGGTATGAAAGCCAGCTGAACGACTTTGGGCCAATCACTAGGTGACTGTGAGTTCTAGCCCTGCCTTAGGCATGAAAGCCAGCTCAGTGATTTTGAGCCTATCACTAGGCAATGGTGAATTCTTGTCCCATCTTAGGCATGAACATGGCTGAGTAACTTGTGAGCCAATCCCCAGGTGACTGTGAGTTCTAGTCCCACCTTAGGCACAAAAACCAGCTGGGTGATTTTGTTCCCAGGCCAGGGTGATGCAGGGGGCCGACTAGGCCACCTCCACCATGGCCGCCCCCAGCCAGCAACCAGGCAGAGAAGCGGTTGCTAAATTTTTGGAAGCCCACCCCTGCCCCTAACCCTAACCTGTTCAACCTTCCTCTTTTTTTCTGTTTGATTCACAGGACGGGAAAGGCTTTGGAATCGGGGAACTGGTCTGGGGGAAGATCAAAGGCTTCTCTTGGTGGCCGGCTATCGTGGTGTCCTGGAGGACCAATTCCAACCGCCAGGCGGCCCCCGGCATGCGCTGGGTGAAATGGTTTGGGGATGGAAAGTTTTCGGAGGTGAGCGTGGAAGGTGGGGGAGGACGGCAGAGAAGATGGTCAGTCTCTTTGGCTCTCCTGTCTTACACACCTACCATTTTCCTAAGCTGTAGTTTGTGGAATCAGAGGCAACTAGCTGGGTTCAGAGATGTTAAACCACGAATGATGGTTTATGGATCACTTGTTTTTGCAGTGTCCTTCCTTCCTTCCTTCCTTCCTTCCTTCCTTCCTTCCTTCCTTCCAAAAGTTGACTCAGTCTTTCGTCCCTCTGAGGTCGGTAAAATGAGGACCCAGATTGTTGGGGGCAAGAGGTTGACTCTGTAAACTGCTTATATAAATCTAAGTGCTATTGTCAACTCATCAAACATTCCTATGCCTGTTTTAGTAGTTGCCATTAAAAAAAAAAGTGGGGGGAAGGAAGGAAATCTGGGAGAGCCGTGCAGCAGTTTGGAAGCAAAAGTCCATTCCAACTCTTTATCTTTAAAAGGTTGTAACTAAACTACCAGAGCTTTTGCCCGCGAATATATTTAATTGGAGAACGTGAATGATGACACCCAGCCCCTGAAGGTGCTCAATTGGAGAATCTGGTTTAGGAGACCCCTCCCCGGGAGGGGGGGGAGACAGGGTCCCAAGGGAGTGTAAATTATGTAGACCAGAGTTGGCTTCATGCAGGGCAGGGCCAGAATGTCGCCTCTAATAAATCCTTTGAAGCTTTTTGAAGTTTGGCTCGAGAATCATGATTTCATTAGGGCGATCGCTGGAATCCTGACACTATTGCTATTGTTGCAGATCTCCACTGACAAACTGGTGGGGCTGGTATATTTCCGGGAACATTTCAACCCCACCACGTTTCAGAAGTTGGTATCCTACCGACAATCCATTCTCCACGTTTTGGAGGTAAGAATGGGATGGGGTGTAGAAAGTTGGCTTAGCGGAGAAGATGGTGGCTTAGCCTGTGTGGGAAAGGACAGGGGTGAGGCCCATCAGGGTGACAGCGTGGGTCGCTGTAGGCCAGCTGGCACCAAAGTAGCATCTGTGGAGTCATTGGTGTCCTCTGGTTCTCTTGCAGATGTTTCATGACCCAACTAGGGAATATCATCAGTGCTGGGAGGAAGAGGGATATGTGTAATGTAGGGGGCGGGGAGAGGAGGAGGAAGAGGAGGAGAGGGACTTTGGCGATTTCTGAGCTTGGCTGTTTTCTTCCAGACGTTTCATGACCCAACTAGGGAATATCATCAGTGCTGGGAGAGGGACTTTGGTGATTTCTGAGCTTGGCTGTTTTCTTCCAGACGTTTCATGACCCAACTAGGGAATATCATCAGTGCTGGGAGGATGGGGACGTTGGTGCTCTCTGAGCTTGGCTGTTTTCTTGCAGTCGTTCAATAGCCCAGCCAGATGATAGATGGAAAGTAAGAGGAGGAAAAATACATTGGGCAAAAGAACAGCCCAAGGATCTCTTGTATATAAATAGGAAGTAAAGGGATACAAATAAATACATAAAACGTCCCCGCCAAGAAGAACAGAGCAAGTCTCTAGTATATAAATAGGAAGTAAACTCCACTCCCTTCTAGCACTGATGATGTTACCTAGTTGGGTTATGAAAATGTCTGCAAGGGAATAAGACAGCACCAAGGACCCCATAGTCATTCTCCTCCTCTTCCTCCTCCCTTGCAGAGCTGATGATGTGCCCTAGTAGGGTAATTAAAGGTCTGCAAGAAAACTAACAAGCTCAGAGAGCCCTAAGGACCCCATAGTCGTCCTCCTCCTCCTCCTCCCCTTCTGGCACTGATGATGTTCCCTAGTTGGGTAATTAAAGGTCTGCAAGGAAACCACCAAGCTCAGAGAGCCCTAAGGACCCCATAGTCCTCCTCCTCCTCTCTCCAAACCCCCTTCCTTCTAGCACTGATGATATTCCTTAGTAGGGTCTGCAAGAAAACTACCAAGCTCAGAGAGCTCTAAGGACCCCCACAGTCCTCCTCTTCCTCTTCCTCGCCGTGAGGATGTTCCCCGGTTGGGTCATGAAATGTCTGCCAGAAAACATCCAAACATCAGAGAGCAGCTAGGACCCCACAGTTCAACCCAAAGCTACAGCTGTACATGGCTGCAGTAAAAATCGCCCTTGATTACCCTCGAAGGGACATTCCTGCCCCTCATTTGCTGATATATACTTTTGTGAGATTTGTGTGTGTGTGTGTGTACACACTGCCAAATCCAAACCACTCCAGGTGGGCTACCTAGCAATGCTTCAAAACCCATCCATGCTCCAGGCTGGGACACATTCCATGGGTGGGATTTGGGCAGATCCACCCTAGAACCTTCGCATAGGTCGATGGCCTGTTGAATGGGGAGGGGGCTTCTGGGCATTTCCTCCAGCTCTGCGGCCCCCAGCCCCAATCCTGCTGGGACCAAAATTCTTGCGCGTTGCAGGTTGCAAGCAGCCGAGCGGAGAAGACCTTCTCCACCGTTACCGGGGAATCTCTGGAGGAGAAACTGAAGCCCATGATGGACTGGGCCAACCAGGGATTCAAGCCCACGGGAGAGAAGGGGCTAAGACCCCCCAAGACATTAGGTAAGACCCCCCCACCCCCCACCCCGCCCCGGGCTTCCCCAGCAAAGGGCAGCGGGATTGTGGGCTGTAACCCTGCAGGCTGGGAAGCAGGGATGCCAAGATTGGTTACGTTTACTCACCTGGGTTTTGGGGGTGTCTCTCTGGGCACAATGAGGATATATCCACTGAATATAACTCCGTATCTGCAACAGGAAAGGCATCCGGCCAGTGAAACTTTCAGCTCCAGACTCCGACCCGCAAGGGATTATGGGGTCATTAAAAGAAGAGGATGATGGGTGTCGGGAATTGAGTATAGGTGATGATACGATGATAGGCGATTATGGGAATGGATTGTATGACTAAAAGTGACATTGGGAATGGATTATAGGCAAATTACAGGCAGTAGGAATTTTTTTAAAAATAATTTATTTATTCAATGTTTCAACAATTAAAAACAAATCTCCACATTTTGCAACGATACTGTAACAGTGTTTACGATAGTTATTAACATTTATATTATCCAATGCTGTATTAAATTCTTCCTCATTCTAAACATTGTTGTACCTAAATGCATATATATATTTATTTACACACACACACACACACACACACGTATATAATATTACTTTGTACTTTTTCATACATTATCATTTGACGTCTTTGCGTCTTCTCCTTAACCATTTGTACCAAACATCCCATATTTTATAATAGTCTCCTTCTTTCTTGCTTTTTCAATAACACTGTCAATCTGTCCATTTCAGCGCATTCAAATATCTTATTAATTATTACCATTTCTGAAGGAATTGATTATAGGCAATTATAGACAGTAAGAATTACAGATAGCGCTCCACGTACAACAATTTGTTTCATTCAATTTGTCCATTCAAAGTTACAACAGCGATCTATTTTTGGCAGATGTTAAACCGTTTCCCACCATCATCATAGAGGACTCGAGCCCCCCAGATCCTGCGCCGCCACCCAAGCGACCTAAGACCAATGGGTCTAGCAGTACCAACAGTAAGGAGACACCCGAGAACCGATCCAGAGGTGTGTGTGTGTGTGTGTGTGACTTCAACAAGGACTGTGGGGTGGGGAGGGGAGGAGCGGGGAGGGGGCTCCAGCATATATCGGATCCTTTGGCGGGAAAGATCCATGTGTGTTGTACCCAGAAGTTGTGGGGAGATCTTTTAGAGATGCCCCTTTGGTGCAGTGGGGGGGCTGCTACCGGTTCGCACTGGTTTGGGAGAACCGGTTGTTAAATTTTATGGCCAGATTGGTGAACTGGCAAATCCCACCCCTCCCCTCCTAGGACTCCCCCACATGGTCCGTTTTGGATCACAGGTAAGGGTAGGGCCCGTGTGGAGGCTCAGGGAGGACAAAAAACCAGGCCTGCTGGAAGTTTCAGAAGGGGCCCGTTTCCAGCCTCCCTGAGATCCTCCAGAGCCGAGGGAGAGCGAAAATGGCCTTTCAGAGACTCAAGGAAAGCCTCCGGAGCCCGGGAGGGTGAAAACGGGCCTCCCGGAAGTTCTGGAGGCCAGAAATTGGCCCGTTTCTGGCCTCCAGAGAGCCTCTCGAGCCCGGGAGGGTGAAAAATGGGCCTCCTGGAAGTTCTGGAGGCCAGAAATAGGCCCGTTTCTGGCCTCCAGAGCCTCCGGAGCCTGGGGAGGGTGAAAAATGGGTCTTCCGGAAGTTCTGGAGGAAAGAAATAGGTTTCTGGCCTCCAGAGAGCCTCCGGAGCCCAGGGAGGGTGAAAATGGGCCTCCTGGAAGTTCTGGAGGCCAGAAATAGGCTCGTTTCTGGCCTCCAGAGAGCCTCCGGAGCCCGGGAGGGTGAAAAATGCCACCCCTGCAGCCTGTTTTCGCTCCCAGGGTGGTGGTGCAGGAGGCTGACTAGGGCCAATGCTTGCGGACGTTTCATCGCCCTACTAGGGAATATCATCAGTGCTAGAAGGAAGGGGGTTTGTAGAGAGGAGGAAGAGGAGGAGGACGACGACTGTGGGGTTCTTTAGGGGTCTGAGCTTGGTAGTTTTCTTGCAGACTAGGCCACGCCCACCCAGCAACCGGGCCGAGAACCAGTGGTTAAATTATTTGAAGCCCACCCCTGCTTGGGGGGTGGGAATTCCTTTCCCTGCATATCTCCCATCAGTTGCTTACCAAACGTGTTTTGTGATCCTTTTGCAGAACGGATGGTTTCTGAAGCCAAAAATAACAAAACTTGCTTGGAAGGTAAGGAGCCTCTTTGACCTTCAAAGCGTACAAGTAGTCCGCCCACTTACAACTGCTTGTTTAGTGACTGTTCCAAGTTACAACGGCGCCGAAAAAAAGTGGCACCAGGACCGTTTTTTTCACAGCAGCATTTCCCCGTGGCCATAACGATCAAAATCCAGCCACTTGGCCACGGACTCGTATTTACGACGGTCGCGGCATCCCTGGGTTCACGTGATCCCTCCTTTTGCAATTGTCTGGCGAGCCAAGCCAATGGGGTCAAGCCAGATTCACTTAACGACCGTCTTACTAACTTAACCCACTGCAGGGTTTCGCTTAACATCCCTGGCCAAGAAAGGTCGCAAAAAAATGTGAGCAAACCTCATTCAACACACTGTCTCACTTAGCAACGGAAACGTTGTGCTCAATTGTCATAAGTCAAGGACCGCTTGTATCAGGTGGGCTGGTGTTGGAGGGGGGGGTGGAAGTCCCATGGCAAATACTCCCTTCCTGGAGATGTGGCCGACCAGAAATTCAGCCATGGGTCTGAGTCATTATACAAGTGCTAGTTTGCGTCTTCTGGAAACTTTTGAGTTCCTTTCCTCTGTTTTGGAAGGTGGAAAATCAGTTTCTTGGCATCTGGGCTCAAAAGAATGGATTGTTTCCATGTTTTGATAATGGGTAACATCTAAATCAGGGTTTCTCAAATTTGGGCCCTTTAAGATGGCTGGACTTCAAGTCCCAGAATTCCCGAGCCGGCTGGGGAATTCTGGGAGATGAAGTTCAGCCATCTTGGGGTTTGAGAAACACCGATCTAGGCAGCTGGCTGAGGAATTCTGGGAGTTGAAGTCCAGCCATCTGAAGGAGGTTTGAGAAACACTGATGTAGGCAGCTGGCTGGGGGATTCTGGGAGTTGAAGTCCAGCCATCTTGGGGTTTGAGAAACACCGATCTAGGCAGCTGGCTGAGGAATTCTGGGAGTTGAAGTCTCCCCATCTGAAGGAGGTTTGAGAAACACTGCTGTAGGCAGCCGGCTAGGGGATTCTGGGGTTGAAGTCCACAAAGCCTAAAAAGGTTTGAGAAACACCGGTCTAGGCAGCTGACTATGCTGGCTGGGGAATTCTGGGAGTTGAAGTGCAACCCTCTTCAGGTTGTGAAGATTGGAAAACACCACACTAAATCAAATCACACCAATGCTAAATGAGAACCCAACTGCATCGAATCGGCTGGCTGGGGAATTCTGGGAGTTGAAGTCCGCCCACCTTAAAGTGGCTTGAAAAAGACTGTTTTAAGACCGCTGACTATGCTGGCTGAGGAATTCTGGGAGTTGAAGTCTACCTATTTTAAGGAGGTTTGAGAAACACTGTTGTAGGCAGCCGGCTGGGGCATTCTGGGAGTTGAAGTCCACAAAAAGGTTTGAGAAACACCAGTCTAGGCAGCTGATTATGCAGGCTGGGGAATTCTGGGAGTTGAAGTCTATCCATCTTAAAAGGTTTGAGAAACCCCGATCTAGGCAGCTGACTTAGGGATTCTGGGAGTCAAAGTGCCCAGGACTTAAAGGGGCCGAGTTTATATTCAACTACACAGTCACCACCTATTTCTCTAGGCCTGTTTAGTTTTGGGGAGCAGGCAAGAGATGGGGAAAAAAGGGGGTGATATGTGGCTGTTCCTAAAGGCCTCAAGAACCCCAACCTTCCAAAATGAATGAAACAGGTTTTAAGTTCCTTTACTTGACTGGTGCTGGAGATTGGCTAAAGTCAGTGCCCTGGTGGATTCTGGGAGCTGAAGTCCAGAACATATGGAGAGCGGCCAGTTGAGAAGGCAGTTTATAGCAGGGTGTTCATTCCTGGCACTTTAAGACTTAGGATTAATCTCCCAGAGATCTCAGCCAGCAAAGCTGGCTGAGGAATTCTGGGAGTTGAAGTCCACAAGTCTTAAAGTTGCAAGGTTGGACACCCCTGGCCTATAGGATTGCTTATAGGGGGAGTCATATCCTGAACTCTCTTTGAACAGACAGCTGCCTGTCCTGTGGGAAGAAGAACCCGGTGACTGACCACCCACTCTTTGAAGGGGGACTTTGCAGGACGTGCCAGGTAAGTTGGGCACGAGGTGGGCAAGGGCAGTGCTTTCACCTGGCATCAGGTAAATCCCTTTGCTTGGCCAAGGCAGGACTTGGGATGGTTCGACTTTTGTTCAACTGCAGCTCATCTCGATAGGATGATGATGCTTCTTCGTGGCAGGAAAATCCTAAAAAAAAAAAAAAGATCGGGGATCCTTTCCTAAAATTTCGGCTTTTAGAAGCTCGTTTGATTTGTTATTTCGATCTACTTTGCTGCCCATCTCAAATCGTTAGGAAGTGTCATGCCCCTGTTGGGGACTGACTCTGAGGGAGAGGAGGAACAGCCGACAGGGAGTGGGAGTGTGGCTCCGACAGGTTGTGGTGGAGGAGGCTGGGGAAGGGCAGAGGCCGGCTGGGCAGTCAGAGGAAGACCCAGGGCCATCCCCTCTCCATCCTAGGGCACGCAGGGAGGAGAGGATAAGGGAGAAACGTGAATGGCGTGGTCTACGGGAGGAAAGGCCCTTGATGGGCCCTTCATGGGCTGCAGCTGTGAGAACTGGGACGGACATGCATATGGGCCAGTGCTGGAAACAAAGCATGGAAATATCTCTAGTCTGTCATTCCTCTCTCAAGTTTGGTGTCCTTCCCAGTGTGTGTTCCAATATCTGTGGACGTCTTCAAGCCCTTACCTTGCCTGATTCCCTTAATCGCTTCAGTGTGGTTTGTGTTGTTTTTACTCTTATAATTTATTTATTTATTTATTTATTTATTTGATCTGTCAATTGCTTACAAGATCATAGGTATAAGTATAAACATGAGTAAGCATACAGGAAATAGGTACGAATAAATGGGGACAATAGGACAGGGATGGTAGGCACGATGGTGCACTTACAGACCTCTTAGGAATGGGGTGAGGTCAATAGTGGTTAGCTTGAGGTTAAAGGAGTTTGGGGGTTAGAGGATGTAACAACAGAGTCAGGTAGGCCATTCCAGGCATTGACCACTCTGTGGCTGAAGTTATACTTTCTGCAATCAAGTTTGAAGCGGTTTACATTGAGTTTGTATCTGTTGTGTGCTCTTGTATTGTTGTGGTTGAAGCTGAAGTAGTCATTGACAGGTAGGACATTGTAGCAGATAATTTTGTGTGCTACGCTTAAGTCTAACCATAGGTGGCGTACTTCAAGGTTGTCCAAGCCCAAAATCTCAAGCCTGGTGATATAGGGCAGTGATCCCCAACCTTTTTTACGCCGCGGCCCGGTACCAGCATCAGCTGAGCGCGGCTCCCGGCACCGGCATCAGCTGGGCGGCGCCATCTTTTCATCAAAAAGATGGCGCCAGCGCCCGATGAGCTTTTCAGGGTAAAATGGCTTTCTCACCCGGAAAAGCTCATCAAAGATGCCGCTTATTTTTTGATGAAACGCGCTTCCGTGAGCTTTCACGGAAAAGCTCACCGGAAGCACTTTTCATCAAAAAGATGGCGGCACCCAGCAAGCCAGCAGCCCGGTAGGACTTGTTCCGCAGACCAGTACTGGTCCGCGGACCGGTGGTTGGGGACCCCTGATATAGGGTATTCTGTTGCGAGCAGAGGAGTGTAGTAACTCTTCTCGTGAAATACTTCTGAACTCGCTTGATTGTATTAATGTCTGATATACAGTGCAGATTCCAGGCTGATGAGCTGTATTCGAGTATTGGTCTAGCAAAGGCTTTGTATGCTCTAGTTAGCAATTCAATATTTCTGGAGGAGAAGCTTCGTAAGATTAGATTTACAACTCTTAATGCCTTTTTGGCCATGCTGTTACAGTGAGCCTCTGGCGCTTAGGTCCTTAGATATGAGAACTCCAAGGTGAGGATCATCCATGAGGTCTAGTTTGTATTTGGTGTAGCGTTTCCTCCTTTTCATAACTGCTTGTGGGGGAGTTTTTTTGTCTCCAGTCAAGGATATTTGGAGTTTTGAAGCCAAGTTGAAGGAATAAAAGGGGCTTCCCCTGTTTTTGTGACTGTGTTTAATTTGTATCCCACCCTGGGTCATCGCAGGGAAGTCTGGTCTGCAGTGCCACATGTAAAACTGGGCAAAAAATGCCAGTTTTCTTGTCTTTTCTTCATGTCACATGTGTCCTGTTTTGTCTCCTAGGATCGCTTTCTGGAACTTTTCTACATGTATGATGACGATGGATACCAGACGTACTGCACCATCTGCTGTGAAGGCAGCGAGTTACTTCTTTGTGACAGTGCCAGTTGTTTCAGGTGGGCAATTCCTCCCACTGGTTGCTGGCCGTTAAGAAAGGAGATAGCCAGCTGGATAGATAATGGGTAGTTAGATAGTTGATGGGATTAGATAGATGGATGGATAGATTGTTGATATAATGATGGATGGATAGATAGATGTGGATAGATGGATGTATTTACAGACAGACAGGATAGATAGTTGATATGATAAACTAGATTGATAGAGATATCGATGGATGGATGGATGGATGGATGGATGGATGGATGGATGGATAGATAGATAGATAGATAGATAGATAGATAGATAGATGATAGATAGATAGATAGATGATAGATGATAGATAGATAGATAGATAGATAGATAGATAGATAGATAGATAGATAGATAGATAGATTGTTGATATAATGATGGATTGATAGATAGATGTGGATAGATGGATGTATTTACAGACAGACAGGATAGATAGTTGATATGATAAACTAGATTGATAGAGATATGGATGGATGGATGGATAGATAGATAGATAGATAGATAGATAGATAGATAGATAGATAGATGATATGAAGACGAATTGGAGAACTCCCAGCATGGCCTTCTCCAAATCGAGGAAGAGACAATCGTTGGACCAGCTGAGGCCAAGGGTCAGTCCCGGAACCAGCGAAATCCGGGGGCTGGACAGGGGACAGACTGTATCTGTCCTCAATGTGGAAGGGATTTGCCCCTCTCGAATTAGCCTTTTTAGCCACACTAGATGCTCTTTTAGGACCTCTTTTCAGAGCACGATACCATCGGCTCTTGAGTGAAGGATGCCAATTTTAAAAAAAGGATGATATGATGATAGATATAGAGATATGGGTATATACATAATGGATAGATAATAGAGATAGATTTTCAGACAGATATAGAAAGATACATTATGTAGAATAAGTAGATAGATATATTATAGATGGAAGGATAGACAGATTGATAATAGTTGATAGGATATGATAGAAGTTGATATGATAATCTTATATTACATATATTAACCGCAGCAAGAATTTCATATGCTCAGCACTGGAAGAAAAACGCCACACCACCTGAAAGCTTAATAACAAAAAATATTTTAGAGTGTGTGGAAATGAATAAATGAACTATGGAATTAAAAGGGAAAGCAGACACAAAATACAATGCAGTATGGGAAACATGGTTTATTTGGATCGATAACAGATATAAGAATAGAAGATGTAAATAATGTATATAATAAGAGATTATGAAAGTATTGTGTATTGTAAGTTATGATAGGACACATAAATGTATATATAATGTCACAGCACTGTTTAATAACTATTAGTATTATGTATAAATGGAAAAAAAGCTCAATAAAGCATTAAATAAAAAAGTTGATATGATAAGATACATAGACAAATTGATAGTTGACAGGATAAGATAAATATATAGATAAACAGATAGATAATGGATTAGATGATGATATGATAGATACAGAAATATGGATATATACATAATGGATAGATGAGATAGATAGATAGATAGATAGATAGATAGATAGATAGATAGATAGATAGATAGATAGATAGATAGATAGATAGATAGATTATGTAGAATAGGTTGGTAGATATAGATGGATGGATGGATAGACAGACAGACAGACTGATAATAGTTGATATGATAAGATAGATTGATAGTTAATAGGATAAGATAATGGATTGATAGATAATGGATTGATAGATGGATAGATGATATGATAGATATAGAGAGGGATATATACATAATGGATAGATGAAAGATAGAGATACATTATGTAAAATAGGTAGATAGGTAGATATAGATGGCTGGATAGGCAAACAGATTGATAATAGTTGATAGGTATATACACACACACACACACACACACACACACACACACACACAGAGAGAGAGAGAGAGAGACAGAGACAGAGACAGAGACAGAGACAGACAAGACAGACAGTCTTTGTTATTGAAATTAGCTTGGAAACTGGTAGTGACTTACAACCATAATTAAGCCTGTAATTAAGCTCACATTTATGACAGCCGCAGTGTCCCGGGGTCATGACAAGCCAAGTCAATGGACCAGATCTCAGATTCGCTTCACAACCCTGTTACTCCCTTCACAACTGTGATTAGCTTTAACGACGGTGGCAAGGGAGGTTGTAAAACAGGCCAACGCTCCCTTAACGACTGTCTCCCTTGACAATGGAGATTGGTGGGCTCAACTGCGGTCATCCGCCAAGGACTGCTGCGGTCGTGCAATTGGGGCGGCCGCAACGCATCGTGGGCTTTGTTGTGGATTCTAAGATTTCTCCCCCGTCTTTTGCAGCTGCTTTTGCGTTGACTGTTTGAACACCTTGGTGGGACGGGGGACGGCAGAAGCTGCCCGGAAGGAAGAGCCGTGGAACTGCTACATGTCGGCCGAGAACAGCGTGGGCGGCCCTGCTCAGGCGGCCTGGGATTGGAATTACGGCTGAAGGAGTTTTTCACCAACGAGGAAGGGCAGGAATACGTAAGGAAGGGAAGGGAGAGAGAGTGGAGTAGAGTAGAGTAGAGTAGAGTAGAGTAGAGTAGAACAACAACAGAACAGAACAGAACAACAGAGTTGGAAGGGACCTTGGAGGTCTTCTAGTCCAGCCCCCCCCTGCTCATGCTGGAGACCCTATACCACTTCAGACAAAAGGTTATCCAATCTCTTCTTAAAAACTTCCACTTTTTTGGGTAAACAATTTTATTGGTTTTTAAAGACAAGCAAAACAAACAAAACATAAAAACATCCAGCTTTCTTTCATAAATGTACAAGCAGTGTGTCAGTTGGTTTACCAATTTTTTGTGCATCCATTTCGTAGTCTCAATTACAGTTACATCACATAATAACTCATATGATCAATCAAAGATTAAATACCCTAGTATCACTATTAAACAATCATTTGACTATAATTTTATTCATTCATACTTTGCGAGATAACTATAATTTACTTAGTTTATTTTATAACAATTCATATAATCCTACCCGATCTATCCTAAAAACATTTTATAGATATATCGAAAAATATATACCGTGTTTCTCCAACAATACGGCCACCCACCAATAGGAAGCCCCACCATGTTTTATTGGCATAAAATCAAATTAAGCCCCTCCCCAAATTAAGCCCCATATTAAACATGCGAAATGGGGGAGAGCGGGGGGCTTGCCGCTTTAGTAAGTACTTTTGTTGCATGCCCGGATATGGTGCTGCCTGCGTTGGTGGGGCACTTCATATCGGAGACCTTCCACCGTTGCTTCTCTCTTCTCCCTTGCTGCCCCTTCTCCCTTGCTGCCGTGGCGTTTGGCGCAGCCACGTGCGGCCAGTCAGGGCTCCTCCCTGCAACCGAGCCCTGAGGAGACTTGGCTTCAGGCGCTCCTGTCTTCCCTTTGCTTTCAAGGTAAAGCAAATTATTTTACAAAGCCTCCCCTGCCCGAGAGGGCAGCCCAACCCCATGTGGGGAGGCTAATTTCCGGGGCCTCTTCCGTTCCTCCCGACCTCCCTAAGCTGCGCGCTCTGACGCGCCGCTCCCTTCAGCCCAGCGAGCTCTTCCACCTCAAAGAAAGGCCAGGCGGGCGGCTGCGGGCAGCAGCAGCGGGTCTGAGCCACTCGCAGCGGAAACAGCCACCACCCGTAGCCCGACGCGGGAGAACGAGCGAGGTTAGCGCCTGCCAGCCCGGGCGAGATTTGGGAACGAGGGGCAGGAGGAGGCACGCACACACCCGCGGCTCACTTTCCCAGCTCTGCCCAGCCCTTACGGCTCTGGCGTGGCCCTGGCGGGCAGCGAGCGCCTCCCCGCCGGACCCTCCGCTCATCCTGCCAGGGCCGCGGGTGTGTGCGTGCCTCCTCCTGCCCCTCATTCCCAAATCTCGCCCGGGCTGGCGGGCGCTAACCTCGCTCGTTCTCCCGCGTCGGGCTACGGGTGGTGGCTGTTTCCACTGCGAGTGGCTCAGACTCGCTGCTGCTGTCCTGCAGCCGCCCGCCTGGCCTTTCTTTTTTTTCTTTTTAAAACTAGTTTTATTAATTTTTAAAACACACAAATCATCATTATTCATTACATATTTAAACCTTTTTTCATTGTAAATTTAACAAGTCAGATAAATTATGATTCTGTTTTAAACCATTTCCATATGACATACAAAAACCTCTTATTCAATTTCCCTTTACTTCTCTTTACTCTTATTCAATATCATTATTATTTCATCTATTTCTTTCTGATTTAGTTACCATTATTCTCATTCTATATTTCTGCAAGCTTTTACTAATTCTCCCCCAAAAAAACATATACACACAACACACAAAACATAAAAAAATCTTTTTGGAAAGTAACTTGGACCCAGGTATCTCTCTCTTCATGGACTTCAATTATATTCATGCTCATCTTACATATCATTACTTATTTTATTTACCATTCTAAGTCTTCTATATTAACTTCTCCACATATTTCACTCTTCTTAATTCTATCTTAATTAATCATCTTAGTTTGAATCATTATATTTGTATCTTTTGTCCATTCTTTATCATCCCTTTGTCTCATTCCTTATAAAAAGAAGAAAAGAAGTTTCTCCTGAAATCATTAATCAGAGTATGATGCCTTTCTATCTCCCCCTAAATTAATCAAATTAACCTTTAAAATAACATCCAATACCCAATCCGATTTTGCTTGGTACATTCTATCTAACTAGTACATCCAGAATAATTAAATACATAATTAGACAATAAATCCAGATATTAAAAACAAATACTATAATAAAAATTTTATAATAACATCAATACCATAATCTTATTAAACTCTTTAATTAAAACAGTATTCTAAACCTCCCTTATTATTAAATTTTAAAACCAACCATTATTAAACATTTTAACATTTTAATCTCTTATCAACTCTTAAACCATTACAATACTACCATCTCATCTTATGTACCTTGCAAAATCTTTTTGAAGAAATTATACTTTATCCATTATCCCTAAAAAAAAATTCCTTATTTCCATTTAATTTCAAAACATTGTAGCTTTTCTCCACCTTTTCCCTTTCTTTCTTCTCCCAACAAACCTTTCTACCCCACCTTCTTCTAGCCTCTGCCTTACTGGCTTCCCTTCTTTGTCGTGTTCCTTTTCCCTTTTGTTTAGTATCATCATATTGATTTTGCACCTTATTTTTCCCTTCCTTAAATGTTTTTTTAGATCTTAAGTCCTTTAGTTCTCTTCTTTTCTCTCTTCCTTCTTTCTTGATCAAATTCTGAGATTCATTAAAGATGGCTCCTTCCTTTCTTTCTTGTTCCTCTGCTGTCTTCATCTGTTGTAATGTTTGTTGATAGTTAGTAGCGCCATTTCTAAAAAAGGAAAGCTTCTTCCACACCATCTTTACCATTTTTTTGCTTGCTCATATTCTTTTCTCAGTTCCTCAACAGAAAAAGCCATTATAAATCTTTTCTTTTCTTTTCCCCTTCTTTCTTCTTACAACAACCAGAGTATTCCAAAGAAAATAATAAAAAAAAATAAAGCAGTCCCAAAGTTATCAGTCAGTCCAAACCAAGGCAGAGTTCTCACTTTCTCCTTCTGGGGTAATATCAATCAAAGAGAAAGAAAGTCCAATTCTGTTTAAAATCTTATTACAATATATTCTAGTCTTCAAATCCTTAAGGCATCTCCTCCAACAAAGTCTTAGCATACAAATATTTTCTTTTTAATCCTCTCTCTTCCCACTCATCGCTTAAAACCACTTTTCACCTAAAAAAATAGGTTTCTTAATATCCAGTTATTTATTCCGTAGGGAAAAGAGGGTAAGCTATCCTTTCAGCACCATCAAACTGCCGCTTTTTCCTCTTCTGGCAGGTATTATTCAGAAAGTCATACTTTTCAGGAATTTTATTAAATATGTCTTAGAGTCCTAGGAGCCAAGAAAAAACTTTTCCTTTCAAGCACTTTCTCCACTTCCTCCTGCGCATTCTTACCCGGCTGCCAGCTTCTTTGTGGCGGCCATTACGGTTCGCCGCTGCACCGTCACCTGGGAAAAGGGGTTCTACCGGTCGGGAGGGGGTCTGCAACACCCCCAAACCCCTCTCCGGATCCCCCTACCTTCAGTTGCCCTGCAGGGGCAGCCTAGCTCCTACCCGTCTGGGTCGGAGCCCCAAAGGACTAGCGCGGCAGGGATCGCGCAGCTTCGCAAATCCCCCGCCGCGAAGCCGACAAACCGGAAGTCCCCGCCTGGCCTTTCTTTGAGGTGGAAGAGCTCGCTGGGCTGAAGGGAGCGGCGCGTCTGAGGCGCGCAGCGTAGGGAGGTCGGGGGAGAAACAGAAGAGGCTCCCGGGAAATTAGCCTCCCACGTGGGGGTTGGGCTGCCCTCTCGGGCAGGGGAGGCTTTGTAAAATAATTCGCTTTACCTTCAAAGCAAAGGGAAGACGGGAGCGCCTGAGCTGCCAAGTGTCTCCTCAGGGCTCCGGTTGCAGGGAGGAGCCCTGACTGGCCGCACGTGGCTACACCAAACGCCGCGGCAGCAAGGGAGAAGGGAAAGCAATGTTGGCCCGAACCCGAAGGTCTCCCGAATATCCAAGCTGTCGCCCCCACCCACCCACCCGAGGATGCAAGGGGGAGAATTAAGTCACCCCCGAAAAGACGTCCTAGCCGTTTTTTCAAGGGTCAAAAAAAAAAAAAAAGGCCCGGCCTTATTATGTGAGAAACACGGTATATATATATTCGTTATTTTCTAAAATTCTAGATATTCTATTATTGTGTAAAATTATCTAACCGTTGATAGAAAAGGTCCCAAATTTTATAAAATTGTTTATCCTCTTGCTCTCTAATTTCAAATGTCAATCTACTCATTTCAGCACATTCCAATATTTTCAGTGATGGCAAACCTTTTTGTTGTGCGGTGAAAGCGCGCGCATGCTGGCACCCACAATGCAATGTGCCCCGTCCCCCTGCGCATGCATGCACAACACCCCCACCTTGCCTGCACTGCGTATCCGCATGTCTCCCAGCTGATTTTTGGCCCATCTGAGGCGCGAGGGAAGCCTCGGCAGCCTCAGGAGGCCAAAAAAACGGGCCTTCCGGAAATACCAAAGGGCCCGTTTTCAGCCTCCAGAGGGCCTGTGGAGCCTGGGGGAGGCTGTTTTCCCCCCTCCTGGAAGCTCGAGGGAAGCCTCTGCAGCCTCGGGAGGCCGAAAAATGGGCCCGTTTCATCACTTCTGGTATTTCCAGAAGGCCCGTTTTTCGGCCTCCCGAGGCTGCAGAGGCTTCCCTTGCGCCTCAGGAGGGGGAAAACCGCCTCAAACGGGCTGAAAAATCAGCTGGGAGGCACACTCATGCGCAGGGCAGCTAAGTTTGGTTGGGCCTCACGTGCCCGCACAAATGGCTCTGACTTCCACCTGTGGCCCGCGAGCCATAGGTTGGCCATCACGGACCTATATTATACGTTTCCCCCCTGAATCGGAGTAGTGTCAGCGAAATGAATAATTGTCCAGATTTACCTGAGGGTCAGAAGGTTACGGTGGTAACAAACTGACACAGTTGCTGGTGCAGGTTTGTGTGTGTGTGTGTATGTGTGTGTGTGTGTCAGTCACACATGCTCTTTTTTTTGCCTCACCCCATCACAGAAGGCACCCAAAATCTACCCTGCCATCCCAGCCACAAAACGGAAGGCCATCCGAGTGTTGTCTCTCTTCGACGGCATCGCTACAGGTGAGTCCTTGCTCGGATCTCACATACCCACGCCCAGGTAGGTTGGGAGGTCATGAAGAAGAGGGGTCAGGTTAGCGTTCTCCAGACAGGGGATTCCATTCCTTCAGTCCTCAACGGCGAGGACAATTACACCGGTGGAATGGCTTGCCACCAGAAGTTGTGGGTTGCCCCATCGCTGGAGCTTTTAAGGAAAAGATTGGACGATGAAATGGTCTAGGGCCGTGATGGTGAACCTGTGGCACGTGTACCACAGGCGGCACGGAGAGACATTTGTGCCGGCATGCGAGCTGCAGGCAGACTTACCTCACTGCACATGCGCGCACTTCACAGCTGACTTTTGGCCAATTTGAAGCCTTTTTTGGCCTCCTCGAGGCTCGAGGGAAGCCAGGCCAGTTTCATCACTTCCTGTATTTCCGGAAATACAGGAAATGATGAAAACGGGCACATTTTTCAGCCTCCAAAGACTCCAGAGGCTTCCCTCAAGCCTCTGGGAAGCCGAAAAAGGCTTCAAGCGGCCCAAAAATCAGCTGGGAGGCACGCAGTGCAGGTAAGGGGGTGGCGCGGGGAGGGGGGAGAGCATGCACACATGCGGAGAGGGCATGGGGGGGGCCTGCGCGCATTGCCTTCTGGGTGCTGGCACGCGCACATGCAATTTTCGGCACAGGAGCCCAAAAAGGTCAGCCACCACTGGTCTAGGGTCTCCTGCTTGAGCAGGGGGGTGGACTACATGACCTCCGAGGCCCCTTCCAGCTCTATTCTGATTGATGGATTGAGCGGGGGGCTGGACTACATGACCTCCGAGGCCCCTTCCAGCTCTATTCTGATTGATGAATTGAGCAGGGGGCTGGGCTACATAACCTCCGGGGCCCCTTTCAGCTCTATACTGATTGATTGAGCGGACTACATGACCTCCGGGGCCCCTTTCAGCACTATACTGATTGATTGAGTGGGGAGCTGGACTACATGACCTCCTAGGCCCCTTTCAGCTCTTTACTGATTGATTGATTGAGTGGGGGGCTGGACTACATGACCTCCGGGCCCCTTTCAGCACTATACTGATTGATTGAGTGGGGAGCTGGACTACATGACCTCCTAGGCCCCTTTCAGCTCTTTACTGATTGATTGAGTCGGGGGCTGGACTACATGACCTCCAAGGCCCCTTCCAGCTCTATTCTGATTGATTGATTGAGCGGGGCACTGGACTACATGACCTCCAAGGCCCCTTCCAGCTCTATCCTTCTTTAAAGCCAGTCTATATATATCACTAGCTGGATACCTGTCCTTCGCTACGGAACTATGTGGTGGGGTGTAGTTTTTTGGGGGGAGGAAAATTAAGGGGGCAAAAATTCTGCCTCTGCCTACCAGCGTCCATCGGTATTCATCTGGCTAGTGTCCTGTCCGTGGGTGAGAGAGTTGAGGGCTGTTTGGAAACTGAAACAGTATTTGCTGTGTGAGCAAGGAAGGGACAGCAAGGAGCCTGGGCGTGGCTTAGCTCAACTGTTCTGTACTATAGCTGCTTGCTGCTGTGAAAGTGAAACTCATCCCCTCTGCTTGTGTTTTGCCTTTGGAAGAAATTTCTTTTCAGGTGGGGGAGGGGAGTAGAACTCCTTAGCATCAGAGCGTGATAATAATAATAATAATAATAATAATAATAATAATAATAATAATAATAATAATAATAATAATAATAATAATAATGGTCTTTTCGAAAAATCCTTTCTTAGTGAGCCCCTAGAAGCCAAGAGGAACCTATGTGCCAAATTTCAAGTTTGTAGGCTTGACGGTTCTGGAGATTTTGTGATGATGCGTGAGGGGTATTTCACTTTTTATATATATAGATTTCTTCTCCCTTCTTTTATCAACCACCTTGTTTCCTTCCTGTAACTCACTACATTCGGTTGATAGTCATTTCATCTGGCGTGTACAAGTAGTCCTCAACTTCACTTAGTAACAGTTTGAAGTTACAACGGCACTGAAAAAAAGATTAAGCTAGGACTGTTTCACACTTACGACCACTGCAGCATTCCCTGGGAGTCTCGGGATCAAAATTCAGCTCTGGGCCACTGACTCGTATTTATGACGGTATCCCAGGGTTACGTGAAATCCCCTTTGGTGACCACCTGATGAGTAAGGTCAACAGGGAAGCCAGATTCACTTAACAACTGCAGTGATTCCTTTAACGACGGGGGCAAGGAAAGTCGTAAAACAGGACAAAAAATGTCACTTAGCAGCTGTCTCGTTAGCAGTGGAAATTTTGGGCTCGATTGTCGTAAGTTCAAGGACTACCTGTATATCTCCTTCTATCTACAGGTAGCCCTCGACTTACAACGGTTCATTTAGTGACTGTTCAAAAGTTACAACGGCCCTGAAAAAAAGGGACTTAGGATCATTTTTCACACTTAATGACCATTGCAGCATCCCCTGTGGTCGCAGGTTGAAAAATTCAGGCGCTTGGCAACCGACTCGTATTTTATGATGGTCGCAGAGTCCTGGGAGATCTCGTGATCCCCTTTTTGTGACCTTCTGACCAGCTGTTCTGACCCAAACCCTTGTCGAATAAAACCAACACGAACCAAAGGGAACAGAAACCTTTCAATGAGTCTTACGAATCCCCGGTTAAAAGGCTGCTGCAAACTAATTAACTTTGATAAGCACAAGCCTCGCCAAAACTGTGCTAGTCTGCCAAGAAAAACAGATAAGAAATAGTTCACAACACAAAAGAGCCTTCACGAGGCCAACTTAAGATTCTGTAATGTCCACGAGGCTGAGTTTCAAAACGTCTGTGCTTCCTGCAAAGAACCTCCGATTCACAGCTGGCTTTTATCTTCTTGAAGGAGGGGCCATCACCTTGCAGCCTTACTCCCGAGTCGCCCGTGCTGTTGTAACTGCTCTTTCCTGCGAGCAATCCTGCGTGCACGCTTTGCACTGGGCACAGGCTCCTTGGGAACCTCCTCATCGCTGCTGCCAGCCCCCACCATCTCCCAATGCAGCAGTCCACTCCCTAATGGTCCCGGCCCCTCACCTGAGTCCTCGCTCTCCTCAGACGTCCACACCTGCTGCCGGCTAGCCACAACACCAGCAAAGTCAGTGGGGGAATTTGGATTCACTTGACCGTGTGACTTGCTTAATCGCTGTTGTGATTCACGTCGCAACTGAGGCGAGAAAGGATGTAAAACGGGGCAAAATTCACTCAGCAGCCATCTCGCTTAGCAACCTAAATTTGGGGGCTACATTGCGATCGTAAACCGAGGACTACCTGCACACTTGCGTACCGGGTGGTGAAAAAATATATTTGCGGCGTTTTACCAGCACAAATATTACAGGGTCACCACGAGAAGGTGAGGGTGGCACATCGTTTCTCCCCCCCCCCTCCGGCGCAGCACAAGGTGGATTTTCCCCGGTCTGGGTGCTCCTCGGTAAGGCCTCGCCAAGCCCTCCCAAGGGATCCTTTTGTCACCCCAGACTTTTCTGCCTTCCCAGGTTACCTGGTCCTGCGGGATCTTGGCATCAAGGTGGAGAAATATATCGCCTCGGAGATCTGCGAAGACTCCATCTCGGTGGGGACAGTGCGGCATGAAGGAAACATCAGATATGTGCATGACGTTAGGAACATCACCAAGAGACACGTAAGGAATCCGGTGTTCGGGATGACATGTCTCAAGGCAGGACATTATTGGTGGGCTACTGGTGGAGGGGTCAAAAGAGGCAGCAGCCTAGAATCCCTTCATAGTCACAAGCAGACTAAGAGTCTATGGAGATTCTTAGCCCTCCAGGTCATGGTTGTCCCAAAGGTGCTTTTTATTTTTTTTCAAGAGGCAACTGGATTTTCTGTTTTTTTTTTCCATGAAGACGTTTCGCTTCTCTTCCAAGAAGCTTCTTCAGCTCTGACTGGATAGTTGGGAAGGGAAGGATTTATGCTCCTTGCAGGCAGCTGGTCATTTGCATCCTTTTAGAGGGTCCTTGAGGCCACTTGGAGGTTGGTCTGTGTCCTCGGGGTCACCTGAGAGGTGCAAATGGTTCCTGTAGTCTGCAATTTTTCCCACTGGGAATCTATTCCTACTCCCACCCCATTCCAATGGTGTTCATCCCAAACTGGATAGCTAAAAGTCTGTAGAGATTCTATGTCATCCAAGTCCTGATTGTCCCAAAGGTGCTTTTTTTTTTTTTTTCCCCCCCCAAGAGGCAACTGGACTTTCTGTGTTTTTTTTTTCTTTTGAAGACATTTCACTTCTCATGCAAGAAGCTTCTTCAGCCCATGACTGGACGGTGGGGAAGGGAAGGATTGATACTCCTTGCAGTCAGCTGGTCATTTGCATCCTTTTAGAGGGTCGTTGAGGTCACCTGGAGGTTTTATCTGTGTCCTCGGGGTGATCTGAGTAGTGCAGATGGTTGTGGAGCCTTCCTGGCTGCAGGATGTTTTCATGCCAATGGATGTGGAGAAGGTTCCACACCCATTTGCACCATTCAGGTGACCCTGAGGACACATACATATCTCCACGTGGCCTCAAGGACCCCCTCAAAGGATGCAAATGACCAGCTGCCTGCAAGGAGCATAAATCCTTCCCTTCCCCACCATCCAGTCAGAGCTGAAGAAGCTTCTTGGAGGAGAAGCGAAACGTCTTCAAAAGAAAAAAAACCAGAAAGTCCTGTTGTCTCTTGGAAAAAAAGCACTTTTGGGACAAGCAGACTTAAGTCAAATCATTCCTGATTTCCACGGAGCTTTAATTCTGTGAACCCTTATTTGCACTGATAACTTCTGCTTTGGGCAATGAAACATCTGCAAGAAAACAAGTGAGCCCCAGTGACCTTTATTTAATTCCAAGCAGGGCCTCTGAGCTTGGTAGTTTTCTTGCAGACATTTCATGACCCAACTAGGGGATATCATCAGTGCTAGAAAGGAGGAGGAGGAGGGGGAAACCTAGTGCTCTTGATGCCTTCTGAGCTTAATGGTTTTCTTGCAGATGTTTCATAACCCAGCTAAGTAACATCATCAGTAGTAAGGGAGTGAAGAAGGAGAAGGAGGGAAAACTCTGGGGGTCTTCATTGCTCTCAGAGTTTGCTTATTTCCTTACACTTATTTCCTGACGGAACTACAACATCCTGCAGTCACGCGATTGTATTTTATGATGGTTTTGCCAAAAACCTGGACTTGCTTTCCAGTTTTCAGCAAAAAAAACAAACCCGGCCCCTATCGAACCCGGGGTCCATATAACAATGTGGTCTAACGATGCTCCCAAAACAGGTCATTCACCTTGGGTCGTCTGTACGGGCGACTCGATTTAGAGCCCAAAGACTTACGGTCGTGATCCGTAAGCTCGTGTTAACGGTTGTAACATGAGGACTAGTGTTGTGGTTCAGACGGCAGCGGAATCGGACAGTGGGGAAGAAGGGGGACCAGTCCGGGAGTATGGAGGGGACTCGGATGAGGGTCCTGTGTCCGATGCAGAGGTGGGGCCAGGACCATCTGGGAGATATGTGCTGACTCCGGAGCCTCCAGAGTCTGGCAGCAGCGAGGAAGAGGAACAAGGGGAGCCTGTTCCACAGTGCACAGAGCTGCTAGAAGGCAAGAGCAGTTGAGACAAAAAAGAGGTGACTCGGGAGTAAGGCTTGGGAGGTGATTGGCCCTCCCATAAGGGATAAAAGTCAGGCCAAGAGGATGAAACCTTTGCAGGAAGCAAAGTAGTTCGATCGGTTCAGACTCATTCTTGAAGCTCTGGTTGGTACTTTGGTTGGTTTTTCTTAGTACTTTTGGTTGGCTTCTTTTCTAGTAAATTGGATACTTCCTGTTTTTGGCAGCAGTTCACAGACCTGAAAGGTGTGTGCTTATCTCAGGGAACTGTTTGAGATTCATTCCCGGCTGGGAATGAAAACAATTCCCAGCATTGCAATAAAATAAGTATTGTTTTAAAATGAAGTTGGTGAATAATGATGGTTTACAAAGGCCTGGGTCAGAACAACTACTTCCTTAAAGAAGGGACAGAGAACCCATGCCATAACGAGGGTCTCCCCTTGCAGATTGACGAATGGGGCCCCTTCGATCTGGTGATCGGCGGAAGTCCCTGCAACGACCTCTCCATCGTAAATCCCGCCAGAAAAGGTTTGTATGGTAAGCGGAGGCATTTGAGATCCCTTTTTGAGTTGGCTTTGCTCGGAATTCGGGACCCTGAGCCTCTCTTCTGACCCCCTTCTTTCACCCTTTCCGGCTGGCAGAAGGGACCGGCCGCCTCTTCTTCGAGTTCTACCACCTCCTGAATTACACCCGTCCCAAAATCGGAGAAGATCGCCCGTTCTTTTGGCTCTTCGAAAACGTGGTTTCCATGCGAGTCAACGACAAGAGGGACATCTCCCGTTTTCTGGAGGTAACAACTGTAATTCTGAGACCAAGAAACGGGGCCTTTTTTTTTAGGGGCTGCCACAAACTCTCTTAGTTTATTGCAGCTGAGGGCGTCCAGCTGCAATAAACTAAGAGTTTATTTATCTGAGGCTGAAAGATCAGCCACTGGTGAGTGTAAACCAGGGTTGGCTGGGCAATTTTGGGAGCTGTGGTCCAGGCAGCTTAGGAATGGCCAAGATGGAGAAAGACCGCTTTAGGGCCATTGTTCCCAAGGTTTTCCGGCCAATCTTTGTGGATTTTGTGGGATCCTTGGTGTTTTTGGTTGCTTTCTGGCAGACATTTCATTACCTGACTGAGTAACATCATCAGTGCTAGAAGGGAGGAATAGAATAGAAATTAGAATAGAAATAACAATAGAAATAAGAATAGAAATAAGAATAGAAATAAGAATAGAATAGAATTGAATTAACAATAATAAGAACAGAATAGAAATTAGAATAGAATTAGCAATAATAAGAATAGAATAGAATAGAAATTAGAATAGAATAGAAATAAGAATAGAATAGAATTAGCAATAATAAGAATAGAAATAAGAATACAATAGAAATAAGAATAGAATGGTAATTAGAATAGAAATGAGAATAGAATAGAATTAGCAATAATAAGAATAGAATAGAAATGAGAATAGGATAGAAATGAGAATAGAATAGAATTAACAATAATAAGAATAGAATAGAATAGAAATGAGAATAGAATAGAATAGAAATAAGAATAGAATAGAATTAGCAATAGAAATAAGAATAGAATAGAATTAGCAATAATAAGAATAGAATAGAAATGAGAATAGAATAGAAATAAGAATAGAATGGTAATTAGAATAGAAATAAAAATAGAATAGAATTAACAATAGAAATAAGAATAGAATAGAATAGAATTGAATTAGCAATAATGAGAATAGAATAGAAATGAGAATAGAATAGAATTAACAATAATAAGAATAGAATAGAATAGAAATTAGAATAGAATAGAAATTAGAATAGAATAGAATTAACAATAATAAGAATAGAATAGAATAGAAATGAGAATAGAATAGATTGAATGGAACATAGCAGAATAATAGAATAGAGCTGGAAGGGACCTTGGAGGTCATCCAGTCCAACCCCCCTGCTCAAGCAGGAGACTCGAGGCCATTTCAGACAAGCAGCTGTCCAACCTCTTCTTGAAAAGGCCTCCAGTGATGGAGCAGCCACAACTTCTGGACACAAACCATTCCTCTAAGTTAATTGTCCTCGCTGTTCGGCAGCTTCTCCTTAATTCCAGGTTGCTTCTCTCCTTGATTAGCTTCCCTCCGTTGCTTCTTATCTTCCCTTTTGGTGCTTTGGAGGATAGGTTGACCCCCCTTCTTCTTTGGGGCAGCCCCTCAAATCCTGGAAGGCTGCTATCACATCTCCCCCTCGCCCTTCTTTTCATTAAACTAGCCACACCCGACTCCTGCCACCATTTTTTCCCTACGTTTTAGTCTCCAGGCCTTCAGTCCTCTTAGTTGCTCTTCTCTGCACTTTTCCCAAAGTCTCAATCTCTTTAGTTTTGTAACGGGGTGACCAACACTGGGTGCAGAATTCCAGGGGTGCCCTTTGGCTCCATCAAACGGGACTAATATTTCACATGATCTTGATTCTAGGCCTCTCATTATACGACCCAGGATTGTATTGGCTTTTTTTGGCTGCCGCCGCACCCGGCTGGCTTGGGTTTCAGCCATCGTCCACTGGGACTCCAAGGTCCCTCTCCCAGTTCCTGTTTTTGAGCCAAGTTTTCGCTTAATCTGTACTTATACCTTTGGTTTTTTTTTTTTCCTGCCCAGATATTAAACTTTGCTTTTCTTCAACTTAAATTGCATTTTGCAGAGAGGAGGAACTGTGTGAGGTCCTTGGTGCTCTCTGAGCTGGGTAGTTTTCTCGCAGACATTTTATGACCCAACTCTACTGTTTCCCTGAAAATATTGTCTTCTTTTATTTTTTGTTTGTCACCAAAAAAGACACCAGGTCTTATTTTGGGGGGGATGCCATCCACTGACTAACCTCACTTGTGCGCACATTGCCCCTGGCCTCCTTTTCGTTGTCCGAGGCCTTCAGGAACTTCTTATTCTGTGGCCGGCAAGGGTTTCATGAAGGCCTCTGCAGCCAGTAATAGAGCTCTGGATCGATCCAGAGCTTTCTAATCAGCTCCGGAGGCCTTCAGGAAAGCCTGGCCAGCCCTGCCAGCTGCAGAAGAAATGGGCCGGCAAGGCAGGTGTCGAGGTGTGTGAGGCTTGGCTACACCTGTCCAAAAGTAAGTAGTAGAGCAACTCCGCACACCCTTATCCCCACCCTAGCTTAATTTTTACCCATCCACTCTGGAGTGGGTGGGATCTTAATTAGGGCTTATTTTGGGTGTATGTATAAAAATCAAGCTAGGTAGGATTTACTTTCAGGGTAGGTCGTATTTTCGGAGAAACACAGGGTAGGTAGCATCATCAAGGTTAAACCCCTTTCTTTTCTGTGCAGTGTAATCCGGTGATGATTGATGCAGTCAAAGTATCTGCTGCACACAGAGCCAGATATTTTTGGGGTAACCTGCCCGGGATGAACAGGTAAGAAAAAAAGTGGAGCCTTTGATCTGCCAAAGAAGTGACAGGGAGAAGGAAGTTTGCTCATTTGCAACCCGGGTCACCCCGTAGCAGTTCGGAGAGGCTGGGGTGTCCGTTATACAGGCAGCCCTCAACTTGACAAGCACAATTGAGCCCCAAAGTTTTATGTGGCTGGGAGAAACTTTTGTTAAGTGGGGTTTGGGGGAGCCCCCCCCCCCATTTTATGACTTTCCTGGCCTCCGTTGTTAAAGGAATCCCTTGCAGTCTTTCAGTTTGGGACACGGTTGTTAAGCGAATCCGGCTTTCCCCCGTGACTTGGCTTGTGAGAGCGATGCAAAAGGGGGAATCAAGTCACACACACACACACACACACACACACACACACACACACACTGGGGACATTGCAACTGTCATCAATACGAGTCAGTTGCCAGGTGTCTGGCAATTTAGATCAGGCGACCCTGGGGATGCAAGCAGTGGTCGTAAGGGTGGAAAACGGTCCCTTTAGTGACTTTGAACGGTCACTAAACGAACGGCTGTAAGTCAAGGAGTACCTGTACACTTGTGGTTTGGAGGGAGAGAGAGGGAGAGCAAGAGGGACCCTTTTAGGAAAGTAATGTGGGAAAAGGAGGCGGATTTGCACACTCGCAAAATGGCTCTTCAGCTGGACACGACCAAAGTAGAGGATGTTCACGATGTATTTTCTACTATTTCCCACAGGTAGGAGTGTGTGTGTGTGTGTCTTTGTCGTTTTTGTGCCAGTGAGAATGCTGCTTATTGAAATGTTAAGTGGAAACGGCTTTCCGTGGTTAGCCATCCACCCCTCAAAAAAAGCCTGTGAAGTTTTTCAGGAAACAGATGTGATATACTCTCCCTCTTTCTGTCTGCCTGTCTCTGTCCCTTTCCCCCCTCTCTTTTTCCCTCTGTCTCTCATCTTCTTTCTTTCTCCCCTTCTCTCTCCCTCTCTTCCTCCCCCCCATCTATTTCCCTGTCTCTCCCCCTCTGTCTCCCTCCCTCTCCCTCTCTGTCTATCCTTCTCTCTCCCCCCTTTCCCCCCTCTGTCTCTGTCTCTCACCCCCTCTGTCTCTTCCCACCTCTTTTTCCCTGTCTTCGTCTCTGTCTCCCCTTCTCTCTCCCCCTCTGTCCCTCTCTTCCCCCTTTCTTCCCCTCCCTCCCTACCCCTCCTCTCTCTGTGTGTTTTCTCATTACACACGTGTTTTTGACGTGTTTTCCTGTTGAGCGGAGCGTTCCCTACACCCTACAAAGTAAGAAGCGAGATGGGAAGTAGATTTCTTAGTGGGTTATACACACACACACACACACACACCATACAAGAATGCCTGTGAGATGTTTTGGAATACAGATGTGATCTTAGCTTGTGTTTGTGTGTGTGTGTGTGTGTGTTTTGGCCTGAGGGGTCCTTGGTGCTTTCTGAATCTGGTGGTTTTCTTGTATAGACGTTTCATGACCCAGCTAGGTGATATGATCAGTGCTGAAAAGGAGGGGTTTGTGGGTGGAGAGGAGGAGGAGGAAGGGGAGGAGGAAGAAGGGGAGAAGAAGTTGAGGAAGACAAGGAGGAGAAGCCTAGAGAGGACAAAGGACTGCCCAATCCTCTTCCTCCTCCAACCTTCCACCTTTCCATCGTTAATGACATTACCCAGTTGGGTCACGAAACGTCTGCAAGAAAACCCCCCAAGCTCAGAGACCACCGAGGACCTGCCCTTTCATTGCAACCCTGAACCACAAATGCTCTCCTCTTATTGGTCTCTTGTGATCTCCTTTCTCGGGGGGTGTTTCCTGCACCCTACAAACTAAACAGCATGACTTTGGGAAGATGTGGTGCCTGCGTGTGCGTGCGGATCGCAGAGTCTCATATAAATATTTTCTCTTTCCAGGCCTGTGGTGGCCTCCAAGGGAGACAAGCTGGAGCTGCAGGATTGCCTGGAGTACAGTCGGAGAGCGAAGGTAACCACCATTGACTACCCCCCAACCCACCCCCCAATTATTCTCGGCTGGGATAAAGGAGGCTGCATAATCGTTCCTGTTTCTGCCATGCCAACCTCATCCGGATGTCGCGATTGCTTGTTGACTTGCTGTTGGGGGTCCCCGGTGGTTGCCCTAATTCCGTGATGGCGAACCTACGGCACACGTGCCACAGAGCCATTTGTGCCGTGTAAGCAAGCTGCAGGCAAACTTTAACAGCTGATTTTCAGCCGGTTTGAGGCCTTTTTCAGACTCCCAAAGTCTTGAGGGAAGGCTTCTGCGGGCTTCTACAAGCTTTGTAGGCTGAAAATTAGGCCTGTTTTGTCATTTTCGGTATTTTCAGAAAAAACAGGAAGTGATGAAACGGGGCTAGTTTTTGGCCTACAAGGCTTGCAGAAGCCTACAGAAGCCTTTCTCAAGGTTTTGGGAGGCCAAAAAAGGCCTCAAACTGGCCGAAAATTAGCTGTGAGGCGCAGTGCAGGTAATGGGGTGCGCATGTGTAGGGACCGTGGGGGGGGCACGCATTGCCTTCTGTGTGCTGGCACGTGAGCATGCAAGGGCACACACAATTTTTGGCACAGGAGCCCAAAAAGGTTAGCCACCATTGCCCTAATTAAATCATGAGCCTCCAGCCAAACTTCAAAGAGAGTCCAAAAGATTTATTAGGAGTCCAAAAGATTTATTAGGAGCAACATGTCGGCATGATCCCAGTTGAAGCCAACTCTGACACACGTAATTCACGGTCACCTGTAACACTGTTTCCCCTCTCCCCTCTGGATGTGTCATACATCAGATTCTCCAATTAAGCATGTTCAAGGACTGGGTGTTATCAATCACATTCTCCAATGAAGGATTTTCGGGGGCAGAAGATCTGGTTGCCTAGCTACAATCTTTGTAAGATAAGCGTGGAATGTATTTTTGTTCTCTCCCCCCCCCCGCCCCTATGGCAACTCGGAAACAGGCATGCTTTACGAGTTGACATGTGGGGGGGGGGTTGGCCCCTCCCTTCTTTGCAGTCCAGAATCCTCGGTCCCCCTGATAGCCAAAGGAGACAGGAGAGGCAATCCTAGACTTACAACAGTTTGTGTAGTGACCGCTCGAAGTTACAAGCAGGGGTGGGATTCTACCAGTTCACACCTATTCACTAGAACCGGTTGTTAACATTCTAAGCAGTTGGGAGAACCGGTTGTTAGAAGAAATTACAGGGCTAATCCTGTAAGGAAGGCAGGAAGGAAACATTCTGGTGTCGCTTGCAGAAACTGCCTCTCCGTTCACCCTTATTACATTCTTGGCAGGATTAGACTTCCTGTCTCTGGAACCTCTCTGGAGTTTTTTCCCCCCTCCTTTGCTGGTACTTTGCTTGTTTTGGAGGGACCATTCTGTTAAGTTTGGGGAATAAGGAGACCAGACATCTGACCAGTGACTTCAACTCTTTAATAATAACAGGAATCAGAATGGAACAGAGCAAAGCTATGGGCAGCAGTAACCCTTTTATAGGGTTGGCTGCTACCTTATTAACCAATGAACTTGCAACAGGTTCAAACTATTAACCAATAAGAAGTGTTCCCAAAGTGGCCAATCAGGGTCTAGTTCTGGCCCAATCCCAAGTTGTTGTACAAGGACCAATCAAGTCTGCAGGTTTTCAACCCCTGATTTGCATTTAGAATATCAACTTTTATTGATTCACAACACATTCAAAGTTACTATGGCACTGAAAAAAGTGACTTATGACCCTTTTTCACACTTACGACTGTTGCAGCATCCCCAGTCACGAGAGGCCAGGCGAGGAGTTGCGTGCCTCAATGTGAGTGATATTGAGTTGGCCACGCCCAGTCAGTCACATGACCACTAAGCCACGTCCACCCAGCCACATGACCAAGCCACGCCCACCACCAAAGCCACGCCCACAGAACCGGTTGTTAAAAAATTTGAATCCTACCCCTGGTTACAAGGACCCTGAAAAATCATTTTTCGTATTTAGGACTATTCCAGTTGGTTGCAAAAAAAAATCAGCAGCCCCCCCCTCCACTCTCCATTAGGACTGCTATCTGCACGCCGACCTCTGTCCCCCTCCCCCCACAAAATGGCCGCCTTCACCTCTGCTTTTCTTCTTAAAGATGAAGAAAGTCCGCACCATCACGACGAAGTCCAACTCCATTCGGCAGGGGAAGAGCCAGATGCTGCCTGTGTCCATGAACGGGAAGGACGACGATTTATGGTGCACAGAGTTGGAAAGGTGAGGGATAGGCAGGGCAAGGGAACCCGTGACGGGGTGGGGGGTGGGGGAAGCAAGGGGTTGGAAAACACGTCAGTCCTGGAATGGCTCCCCTAGGGAAGACTGTAGGGCAGCTTTAAGATGAGTGGATGTCAACTCCCATAATCCCCCAGCCAGTTGATGGGGAGAGTCCAACTCCCAGAATTCCCCAGCCAGCATGCTTGAAGAGGGGAGGACTTCAACTCCCAGAATCCACCAGCCGGCATGCTTGAAGAGGGGAGGACTTGAACTCCCAGAATCCACCAGCCGGCATACTTTAAAATGGCTGGACTTCAACTCCCAGAATCCACCAGCCCGTTGATGGGGAGAGTCCAACTCCCAGAATTCCCCAGCCAGCATGCTTGAAGAGGGGAGGACTTCAACTCCTAGAATCCATCAGTTGGCATACTTTAAAATGGCTGGACTTCAACTCCCAGAATCCACCAGCCGGCGTTCTTTAATATAGCTGGACTTCAACTCCCAGAATCCACCAGCCGGCATACTTTAAAATGGCTGGACTTCAACTCCCAGAATCCACCAGCCAGGGTTTGCTTAACATCAGCAGTGTCTGTTTTATGACCACTGCATTCACCTAACAACCCTGCAAAAACTGGTTGCAAAATCCGGCACAGTCCTGCGTGGTGATCTTCACAACTTAACGACCAAAATTGCAGGCTCAATGACCATTATAAGTCCCTGTGCCTTCTACTTGGCAAAGTAGATGGATCAATTATTCTGCATTTAGTCTTTTCCCCAACCCGTTGCTCAGATAGATTGGGTATCCACACATTCTCATGCAGACCTGGGTATTGTCTTGCTAATTGAGGGGGGTGAGGGGTGATGATGTTTTTCTTCCAACCTATTTGGGGGAACCCCGGGTTTCAAGAGTCCCACTTTGCAATTTTCTGATCATTTTCTTGTCTTGTAAATCATTCCGCTGCTGCTGTTCTCTCTCTGTGTTCTTGAGATGTTTGGGAATTTCCTTGGCAATCTCTCCTTGGTGTGGTTTTACAGCCTGCGGAGGGTAGCCCATTTCTCTGTGGCTCTGTGAATAAATGCTCTCATTTGCCAGTACGAAATGCCAAAAAAAAAAAAGCTGTTACGGTTTCTACGATTGCCCTCGTGAAATCATGAAGCTTGAAAAGAATCCGAAAAGATGTATTAGAAGCAACATGTCCAGCACTAACCCGTATGAAGCCAACTCTGAGACACGTAATTTACTATCACCTATGACCCTATTTCCCCCCACCCCCCCTGGATGTGTCATAAATCAGATTCTCCAACGAAACACATTCACTGGGCTGGGTGTCATCAATCACGTTCTCCAATTAAGGATCTTCATGGGCAGAAGATCCAGTAGGCTAGGCTACAACATCCACAAGATAAGCGTGGAATGTGCTTCTGGCCTTCGTCTGCCTCACTGCTCTCTCAGGCCAAGGCCATTCCCTCACGCCTTCTTATGGCAATTCGGAAGCAGGCATAGGAAAGATTTACGAGTTGACCAAAGGAGGTGTTCCCTTTGTAACACAACCCTAAAATTCTGGGGCCCTTGTTGCTCTTTTGAGCTTGGTGACTTTCTTGCAGACCTTTCATGACCCAAACTAGGCAACCCTATCAGTGCTAGAAGGGAGAGGAGTTTGTGGAGAGGAGGGGAGGAGGATTATGGGGTCCTTGTTGCTTTCTCAGCTTCGTGGTTTTCTTGCAGATCTTTCATGACCCAGCTACGTAAAATCATCAGTGCTAGTGTCAGGATTCTGGCAGTGACCCCCCATTTAAATCATGAGTCTTGAGCCAAACTTCCAAAACTTCAAAAGGATTTATTGGGAGTTAACATGCCGGCACTGCCTGGGTGTAGCCGACTCAGAGACACATCATTCATTGTCACCCTTGACCCTGGTTTTCCCCCCACCCCCTGGGTGTATCATAATTCATATTCTCCAATGGGACACCTCCATAGCCAAGAGGCCTCAATCATGCTCTCCAGTTAGATTTTAGCACGGCAGAAACTTCAGTCGCCTAGTTACTATCTTTGAAAACATTTATGGAATGCACTTTTGGTTTGCAAGCTGGCGCACTGCTGCCCCCCTCCCTCCCTTTCTCTTGGCAACTCTAAAAAGACCAGAGAAATATTTTATGAGTTGACAGGTCTCTTTTCCACCCCCCTGCAGGATCTTTGGCTTCCCTCTCCACTACACCGACGTGTCCAACATGGGTCGTCACGCACGTCAGAAGCTGCTTGGGAGGTCGTGGAGCGTCCCGGTTATCCGTCACCTCTTTGCCCCCCTGAAGGATTATTTTTCCTGCGATTAGGCCGCAGGGATCCTGCGGTCTCCTGGGTGGAAGGAGAAGAGCCAAGACCCGCCCCCCTCCTTGACCGCCCCTCCCGTTAAAGGAGGCCTTCTCCGCAGAAAAATTATTTTCCATCCACGCCTTTCTTCCAAGCTTGTCCGACTTTTGCGTTTCCGTTGTGCCAACAACAACAACAACACAGATTTTTTTTTTGGGGTGGGGGTGGAACTGCAGAGAGGTAGCATTCACCCCTTGTCTTGTGCGGATGAGGAAACTGAGGCGGCTCAACCGGCCGCGAGAAACAAAGCGAAAACTTGAAACGGGAAAATGGTAGGATGCAACTCCAGAGAGACCCGTCTTGTCTGTAGCAATGAGTCAGCTTGCCTTGGGTTTCTCCCACTGTTCGCCCTGCGGGGGAGGGGGGAAAAAAACAGGAAAATTTCTTTATTTTTTTCTTTTTAAACTTTTTTTTTTTAAGAATGCAAAACTTGTGTGTGTGGGGGGGGTGGTTTGGGGAGAGACCTTTATAGCCATTTCGCAGCTGGATGTGAACATTCCTAGAGAAGACGCAAGCGATAATCGTCCTGCATGGAACAAAATGGAAGAAGAAAAAAGAAAGAAAGAAAGAAAAATGAACCGTGCCATACGCCCGTTATACTTTTAAATTGACACGATGCCTTTTCATGCAGAGAAAAATGCACTGGGGGTATTTTACGACAAAGAACGCATCTTCCACTTCGATTTACGCTGGGTATTTCTTTTTCTTTTTTAAAGAGCTGTGCAAGAGCATTTGCACAACCATGGTCCTTTCAGAGGCAGGGAAATTCCCAGCAGGCAGCGGAGGAGGAAAACGGGAAATCTACCAACACCCCCCCGAAAAAAAGACAATCTACAAATGTTTACTGCGGTTTGGCCTTCGCTCTTTGAAGAATCCAACCCATTGCAGAGAGGAAAAAAAGAGTTTAAAAGCTGCTACGAGATTCTCGCCCTAGAGCTGCCTTTTCCATGTTGGGATCCCAAGTGGGTTTCAATCCTCACCGATGCTGCTATTTTCATCGTGAATCTTGTTTTCCTTGACTGTCCGTTCTTCAAACCCTGATTTCAATAGACCAAGATCAAAAATTGGGCGGGAGAGTATCTAGGAGGGGATAAAGGCAACCCTGGGATTTGGTAGGGTCTTTTTTTGGCGGGCGCAGTTGCCAATCCGAAACTTTGCCACGATTTTTCGCAATCGCCATTCGCACGTTCGCCTTGGCCGGCAGGCTGCACATCAAAGCCGTCATGCCGTAACTCCAGACTTCCCAGCGCTTGTATGAACCAAACCACGAAAATCAATGCAGGAGACAAATTAACGCTCCGTTTTCGTTCTCTGCAACTGGGATGTCTGTCCAAAATCAGAGATATTTTTTTTCCTCCCCGATGAAGCAAACCCTCTTAGACACATTGGCAGAAACAGTGGAGGGGTGTGTGTGTGTGCCATGTTACTCTTTAACTTCCAACTTGCCATCAGATACAGGAGGCAGGGGTTTGGTGTCTTGGCTTGGGTGTCAAGATTGCCAAAGTCCCCTCAGAAAAAAATAAAGACTCTGGATTGTAGACGGTCGATTGTTAGGGAAGTTTTCTCAAGTCAGCCACAGAGGAAAATGGGACTATGGTCAAGAGCCATCACTGCTCCAGTTTGGTACATTTTCCCCCTGCAGGCAAATGGGAGCAGTGGTGGTCTCTCTTTTTTCTTTATCTTTACTTTTCCTTGTCAGTATTTGAGGTTGCCAAAGCACTGGCACTTCACACTATCCGACGACGCACCTTCTGCACACTCCAGAAGGTGTCACCTTAGCGGTGGGCGTGCAAAATGTGTCCAGCTATAAGTGGGTTCTGTGCCAAGAGGGATTGGCTAAGCCTGGCTCTCTGCCCACCTCTTTTGCCAGTCTTTGCCCAATGCCCGCTGGCAGTTCTCCAGCTGCTGCTGGCATCCCAATGGATCCCATTCCCGTAGGAATGACGAATCTCAGGAAGTTCCACTCAAAATGGACGCCAGTAATTTAAGGGCGGAAGGAGAGATTTCCTTGGAGAGGTGTGTGTGTGTGTGTGTGTGGCCTTCCTGAGCCACTGCAATCCCTGCCCAAATTGGGTGACGTGTGTGTGTGTGTGTGTGTGTGTGAACCTATGCATGTGCAAATGTTGGTGATAACCTCTGGGTGTGAGACAATCATTACTGTGTTTATATGTTAGGTGTGTTTGCTGGTTTGGGAACGGAATCCTTGGTCCCATGGGAAAAGTCTGCATGCCAAAAGGGAAAGGAATGAGGTCAATGGGGAATTCTGCAGCGCCCCCCACCCCCACCCCCAATTTGGAGGGGGGGGGTTCAGGGGAGGGGGGTGAAAGCGTGGGGTGCTTGTAGCTAGCCATTCGATGTGCCTTCTCCTTGTCCTTCCCCTTTCCATCTCCTTCGAAGGGTGTTGCAAATCTTTCATTTTTGGTCTCCGGCAAGATTTTTATTGGATCCCTTCTGGTTTTTGAGAGAATATTAAAAATCAATAAAAAAAAAAGATCTTGCCTTACTAAAAAGTAATGCCTTTTAACGCATTTTAAACTGAGAACATTTCAGAAATGTCATTTCCAAGATGTTGAAAAGACCTCTTAACATTGGTGCTATGGTTTTTATACTTTCCTAACGTCAAAACGATATGCTTTTATATAACCTTTTTTTAAAAAAATAAAACACTATCCTTTTTTCCCCCCTTTCTTTTTTTTAAAGAGCTTCTTGGGCCTGGAGCTCGGCCCCAAAATCGATGGCTGTAAGTGAGCCTTAAGTAAAGGGTGGGGGGAAACACCCCCTCCCCGTTTTTCTTTGGTGTCGTTACTGCTGGAAACGAAACGGTTTTGACATGCGTTTGCCTTAAAACATTTATCACGGTTTAATTAAAGTCAGTGTTTTTCTATAATAGAGTGTGGCCCGTTGTTTTTATTTGTGTGTGTGTGTGGGGGGGGGGGATTCGTAAATGGCCCAGCAGATACAGACAGTGGGTTGTGCATCCACTTCTGAAGATGAGGTCAAAGCCTTCGGGCAGGAGTGAATAAAACTATGGCAACTTTACAAGTTGTGCACTTCAACTCCCAGAATTCCTGAGCCAGGTGGCTCAGGAATTCTGGGAGTTAATGTGATGACCCAGAGTGTAACACAAAGGTAACAAAATCCAAAACGTAAATAAATAATCCTTTAATGCCTCCAACTTGGCCCCGCTGTTCAATAATTTTCAGTTGGAGATAAAACGTACTCAAAAAATAGTCTTCAAAAGAAAGCAACACAGTCCGAACTCGGTGAGCAGATAGAGGTGAAATAAAAAACCCCAAAACAAACTACAATTAAGGTACTTCCACAACGGACCAGGATAAGTAATTACCAAATTCAAGGAGATAAGGCAGTCTGTTGGAAGGAGGCCAGCCAAGACTTCAGACCAAAATAACACAAGCTTTGCTTCTGGCCACGCGGTGTTGCAATCGTCTTTTATATACTAGTCTCCCCAACTGCAACCAATGAGGGGGATCATGGCTGCTTCCTCTCTTGCAAGCCAAGTTGTTGCCTTCTCCGTTCCTCCCTGAGTGTCCTAGGATGCAGAGGGGATGGGCCTGGTTCTTCCTCTGCCCAGATGGCCTCTGCCTCCCGAGAGCACGACCATTGAAGTCCACAACTCAGTAAAGTTGCCATAGTTGTTCATCCCTTGCTTAGGGGAGGGCATGGCCCATTTCTGTCCTTCCTAAATTTGAGTTAAGAGCGTTTGCAGCGTGAGTACTATTATGAGGACACTGGGCCATATCTAACAAAATGAAATTCAACGTAGAGAAAAGGAAAGTCCTACACTTAGGCAAGAAAAACCAAAAGGACGCACATAGACTGGGTGAAACCAGGTTCAATAGCAGGAACTGTGAGGAGGATCTTGGAGTCTTAGTGGACAACCAGCTAAATAGGAGCCAATGTTGTGAAGCAGCAGCCAAAAAAGCTAATGCAATCCTAAGTTGCATTAAGAGAGGGAGACAACCGAGATCAAGGGAGGTACTAATACCACTCTATAAAGCCTTAGTAAGGCCACACCTAGAGTCCTACATCCAGTTTTGGTCACCACACTATAAAAAATGTTGAGATTCTAGAAAAGTACAGAGAAGAGCAACCAGGATGATGAGGCGACTGGAGGCTAAAACATACAATGAACGGTTGCAGGAACTGGGCCTGGCTAGTCTAGGGAAGAGAAGGACCAGGGGAGACATGAGAGCATCTCCCAATATTTGAGGGGCTGCCACAGAGGAGTAGGTGGTCAAGCTATTTTCCAAAGCACCTGTAGGCCAGAAAAGAAATAATGAATGGAAACTGAACAAGGAGAGATTTAACCTGGAAATAAGGAGAAACTTTCTGACAGAGCAATCAACCATTGGAACAGAAGTTGCCCTCAGAAGTTGTGGGAACGCCATCACTTGAGTTTTTCAAGAAGAGATTGGACTCCCATCTGTCAGAAATGGTGTAGGGTCTCCTGCTTGGGTGGGGGGGGTTGGACTAGATCAGGGTCTCCAACCTTGGCAACTTTAAGACTTGTGGACTTCAACTCCCAGAATTCCTCAGCTGGCTGAGGAATTCTGGGAGTTGAAGTCCACAAATCTTAAAGTTGCCAAGGTTGGAGACCCCTGGACTAGATGACCTACAAAGTCCCTTCCAACTCTAATTATCTGTTATCTATTAGGAGCAAAACACAGCACAGAGGCTTAGATATTTAACGGTGATTTATATACAAGAAATATACACAAATATATGTGGTAGGCAAATACCTTACAAGCAAGCAATCTTCTTAACTACATGGAGAATTCTGCAATGGATACTGGACACAAGGAGAGGGAACATGCCCTCTAATGGCTGCCTTCATATAGACACCCCTTAAAGAGGTAACACTTCTGTGGATCGATGCTATGCTGATTCATCCTTATTGCATTAGCCTTACAGCAACTGGTCAGCTCTTAAATCTCAATACCTTAACAGGAGATCTTTATGGAGATCCACGTTTTCCTTCAGTGGGTGGGAAGGGTGTAATTGGAGTGTGTGGGGTGGGTGGGTTGAGGTCTCTTCTCTTTGCAGGGCCTCCGGTCCATTTGAAGAGAACTGCAGGCGTTTGAGAGGGGTGCATATTGAATATACTGTAGAATAGTGTGGAAAGGGAACTTCATGAGGACAGTGGTGACACCCAAGCAGGAAAAGCCCAAAGGGAACATCAGGCCAGCCATAAAACAAATTTGCATAGGAAAAGAGGTTTAATAAAAGGTATTGAAAGAAGCCCCTAGACAAAAGCCAAGTAATTAAGAAAGCTAGGGAAACAAGAAAAAGAAATCCCTTACAAACAACAGGTCATGCCAAATCAGCTAAACAAACAGACAAAAGACACGAAATAAATTCCATAGCAGACAGGAGATTGCCACAAAACAAATATAAGAAAACATTAGGAAACTGATTGTTAGGTATAACATTGATACCAAATATGGTTTGGGTGAATAAATATATAAAACTTAGATATCATGGTTTAAGTGCTTATCACTTTAAGCACAATGCTGCAGGCAATTAGCCGATTAAGGGTGCGGTTAGAAGTTACAATATAAGGAAGCACCAGAAGCTGGAAAGCTTACTGCGACTAACTGTGTCTTACTGCGACTAACTGTGTCTTTACTGCGACTAATTGTGAGTGCCTGTGACTGAACTGTTCTTGTTTGCTACTGTTTGCTGATTTACTGCGTAATTCTACTGTTCTACTGTTTGAACTTCTTGTTGAATATCCAGCGATTGTTCCTCTGGAGAGAGGCACCGGAGGAGGAGAAGATATCTTTATCGGCTGATAAAGATATTGTAAAGACTATTAACTTGGACTATAATAGTGAGTCTTACTGGATGGAAATACTGTGAATGACTTAATGGACTGAATGACAATGCTTTAAACTCTAAATGGATTAAAAACTATTTAAACTACAAACAGTGTTTGTGTTCAGTGTGTGTATACTCTGGGGCCCTTCCTGGCTTGACTACTGCTGCAATACTCTTCTAGGGTTAATCCCCAAACCCTAACATTGGTTATGGGCCCAGCAGCATAGTCTAACTAACCAGGATATAGCAGAGAGAGTTGGTGTGAGTTGCACATTACTGTAAAAACAAACTGTTTTAATTAGTTTAAAATAGTCACAATATCTGAAGAGTAATGGCACAAGTAAATTTGTCACAACTGTCCATGATATCCAGGCTGGATGGAACAAACTATGTTTCATGGTCAATGAAATGTAGTTTACTTCTACGCAGAGAAGGTTTGTGGGACATTATAGCAAACCCACCAGATGTGAGTAGCTGGGATCCTGATGATGATGATGATAACGAAAAGTTACAAGACTTTAAACTGAAAAATGAGCAGGCTTTATGCATCATAGGACTGACTCTCTGTGATCAGCAGCTTGTCCATATTCGTGGAGAAGAAAATGCTGCAAACTGCTGGGAGAACCTCAGGATTTATGTTTGGGACAGTGTAGGAGCACATATAAATCTTACACGGAAGCTTTTTCAACGCATCTTCAGAGGAATGGAGATATGTTAGTTCATTTAAACTGTATGAAGAGCATTTTTCAAGAATTGCAAGAAAAAGAGCTTATATTTAATGAACTGCAACAAGTCTACATAATATTATCTTCATTAGATCAAAGCTATGATGACTATGTGACTTCGTTAGAGGTATTGCCAAAAGAAAGCCTCTCATTAACCGACATTACAGGCAGGCTACTAGAAGAAGCCAGAAGAAGGCGTGAGCGTGACGAGCTGAGAGAAGATAAGAAAGAAGAGAAATTATCTTCAAAGCTTGAAAGAAACCAGCAAAGCAAATTACAGCACCTGGAAGAAGAGAATTTATCTTCAACAGCATACACAATTAAAAAGTGTTTTAATTGTGGAGGCAGAGGACATTTGGCAAGATTTTGCAAAAAGAGAAAAAGCCAGAATATAAAAAAGCCAAAGAAAGCATTTGAACTAGCCACGTTTAGCAAATCTGATGTGAAGAATGATCTATGGGTGGTTGACAGTGGCGCATCCCACTGCATCACAAGAGATAAGACAAAATTTATAAAAATGTCTACAAGTTCTCAACATATATCACTTGCCAATGGCTGGAATCTTAAAGCTAAAGGTGAAGGTCTTGCACATTGTCCGTGCATAAACCAGGATATAAAAATGTTGTATGTACCGCAACTAAAGTTTAATTTGCTTTCAGTAAGGGTATTAGATAAATTAGGTTATGTAATTACTTTTAAAGATAATAATTGCATAATTGAAAAAGATAACAAAAGGGTAACTGCAGCTTTAAATGGAACATTATATGTATTAGATAATAGTAAGAAAGGAGAGGCACATACTGTATTTAATAATATAAAACCTCATAATGAATGTATCCATTTATTGCATAGGCGTTTGGGGCATGTAAATTTTAAAATGCTAAAACGTACAGTTGAGTTATCTGAAGGAATAAGGTTAAAACCTTGTGATAAATATTTGCGTTGTAATGTTTGCTGTGAAGATAAGAGCAAAGTATTGCCTGCAAATAGGCTAAATGGTTTCAAAACAAAAGAACCTTTAGAAGTAGTATTTGCAGACATAATAGGTCCAAAGAAACCCAGTATGGGGGTGCTAGATATATACTGAGCATTATGAACCATTATTCTAGATATGGGTTTTGCTATTTAATGAAAAGCAAAACTGAAACATATCAACATTTTTTCAATTGGCTTAGGTTTGCTGAAAGAAAGTCTAAACGACAACTGATAACCCTGGTGACAGATAACGGTACGGAATTTATTAATAACAAATTCCAGAACAGACTTAAGGTAGCTGGAATAGAGCATAAGAAGTCTGCTCCATACAGGCCAGAACATAACGCTTTTATTGAAAGAAGAGGCCAAACACTACAGGCAATGGTTAGAACAATGTTAAATGATTCTGGGTTACCTGATTCTTTGTGGGGGAGGCTACAATGTGTGCTAATAACATATTGAACAACGTTGTTAATACAACAACAGGTGAAATACCATTTACCAGGTGGCATGGCAGGAAACCTGACCTAAGTTACCTGCACACATTTGGTGCACCAGCATGGGTGCATATTCCTGCACAACTCAGAAAAAAAGGGGAACATAGAGCTAAAAGATTTTTCTTCGTTGGTTATCAGGCAAACCATAGGGCATATAGATTTTGGGAGAAAGGCACATCTAAAGTGTTATGTAGTGCTAGTGCCCAATTTCTAGAACATGAAGGATGGGAGAAATTAGAACAGGATGCCAATAAAGATGTAATTATTGAATCCTATAGAAATCCCATTAGTTATCCCTGTAACTTTAAAAATAAAGTAAAGAGTCAAATACAGGATGAAATAGTGCCCAAAAAGGAAGAAACAGATTCAATAGCTGAACAGGATGAGAAAGATGAACAGGTAGTAGTTCAAGAAAGTCCTCCTGTAAGCCCTGTAATTCCCAGAAGAACTACACGTGTATCTAGACCGCCTGATAGGTACCAGGCTAACACAGTGTGCCAGATTAATCAAGTTCCTAATTCTGTTGAAGAAATTAAAAAGTATCCTACTAAGGAAAAAGAAAGATGGTATGCAGCAATGAATAAGGAACTGAATTCATTAAGAGATATGAAAGTGTATGAAAATGCCAAATTACCTGTAGGTAAGAAATCCATTGGCTGCAAATGGATTTTTAAGGTAAAAACAGATAAAGATGGTAATTTAATCCATAAGGCAAGGTTAGTAGCCCAAGGTTTTAGGCAGAATGCTAATGACTACGATGAGGTGTTTGCACCTAGTCTTAAGGCAGCAACCTTGAGGGCAGCTTTAGTGTGGGCAGCTAGTAAAAACTATATAGTTAACCATCTAGATGTGGAAACTGCTTACTTGCACGCCCCATTAAGACATACTATTTATATGAAAAACCTGTTGGTATTAAAAGTGAAAATAACAATAATAATGATTGTTGGTTGTTAAAGAAAAGCATCTATGGTCTTAAACAATCAGGCTATGAATGGAACCAGTATATTGTAAAGGAACTAAACAATATAGGATTTAAAGCTGGTTTAGCCGATCCATGTCTGTTTAAGAGGGAGACAAATGGGAAAGTATCATTATTATTACTATTCACAGATGACATTGCATTGATTACTGAAACTAATGATGAAGCAAATAAAATAATAGCATCATTAGGAAAGAGAATAAAGATCAAGCAATTAGGGAGATAAAGAAGTATCTCGGTTTGAATATAAAGAAAACACAGAAAGGTTTTAAGATATCTCAGGAAGATAAGATAAGCAAATTGCTAAAAGATTACAAGATGGAGCTTTGTAAGCCAGCTAAGACTCCAATGAGTCAGGAGTTTAGCAACACTGATGAACAAAGCCCGGAGTTTGATAAGGTGATTTATCAATCTTTAATTGGTAGTTTGAGTTATATTAGTAATTGGTCTAGACCAGATATTTCGTACTGTGTGAATCAGTTGGCTAGATTCAATTCTGCACCATGTGAAAGACACTGGATTGCAGCTAAGAGGATATTAAGATATCTTAAAAAGACAATGAATTATTCATTGTATTTAGAACCAAAGGGTGATTTAATTCTGAGTGCTTATGCAGATGCTAGCTTTGCATCAGAAAGAGACACTAGAAAGTCGACTTCAGGAACAGCCATAATGCTGGGTAAGACATTAATAGGCTGGAAGTCAATAAGACAACAGCATATAAGTTTGTCTATTATGGAGGCAGAATTCTCCTGTTTATCTCTGTTATGTACAGAATTAATAATGTATAAACAAATGTTAATTGATATAGGTATAACTGTGGATTATCCTATAATTATACATGAAGATAATCAGGCAGCAATTCAAATGGCCACAAATATTGGAGTAAAAACAAGGAGCAAGCATACAGATCTAAGATACCTAAACGTGAGACAATCTGTAAGAAGTAAGATGATTCAGCTAGAGTACTGTATGTCGGAGGACAATTTAGCTGATAATTTTACTAAAGCCCAAGGTGCCAGTAAGCACCAGGAGAGTTGTGAAAACTATGGGGTTAGATTGTAAGGTATTATATATTTATTTCACCCAAAAGGGGAGTATGTTAGGTATAACATTGATACCAAATATGGTTTGGGTGAATAAATATATAAAACTTAGATATCATGGTTTAAGTGCTTATCACTTTAAGCACAATGCTGCAGGCAATTAGCCGATTAAGGGTGCGGTTAGAAGTTACAATATAAGGAAGCACCAGAAGCTGGAAAGCTTACTGCGACTAACTGTGTCTTACTGCGACTAACTGTGTCTTACTGCGACTAATTGTGAGTGCCTGTGACTGAACTGTTCTTGTTTGCTACTGTTTGCTGATTTACTGCGTAATTCTACTGTTCTACTGTTTGAACTTCTTGTTGAATATCCAGCGATTGTTCCTCTGGAGAGAGGCACCGGAGGAGGAGAAGATATCTTTATCGGCTGATAAAGATATTGTAAAGACTATTAACTTGGACTATAATAGTGAGTCTTACTGGATGGAAATACTGTGAATGACTTAATGGACTGAATGACAATGCTTTAAACTCTAAATGGATTAAAAACTATTTAAACTACAAACAGTGTTTGTGTTCAGTGTGTGTATACTCTGGGGCCCTTCCTGGCTTGACTACTGCTGCAATACTCTTCTAGGGGTTAATCCCCAAACACTAACACTGATAATCCAATCAAACTACCCTGCAAAGTTTGCCTTCTGCACCCCATGGAGTTTACCCTCCGGTGGAAATGAAGACAACCCCTGACAGGATTTAAAACATTAAGAAATACAAACACAAGCACTCACACACAAAAGGAGAAAAAGGTATAAAAATCAGAGTTTTTATTATACAAAGAGAGCTAGCTCCAGGAACGCAGACTTTGCTATCTCTCGCCTTCCTGAAAATAAAATAAACCTGGCTTCCAAGTAGCTGTCTGAATCCTTGCACCAGAGTATTCCCAGCAGGAAAATCGAATCCTCAGAAGAAAGGCATTTTCCAGCCTTTCAACAATAGAATATAGAATATTGGCCACGTGGCATTAGACGAACAAGGAATTTGTTTCTGGTTCATAAGCTCTCAGGGTATGTGCAAAAAACAACGAGAGTAATTCCACACCTGGAATCCTGCATCCAGTTTTGGTCACTGCATTACAAAAAAGATGTTGAGACTTCGGGAAAAGTGTAAAGAAGAGCAACTAAGATGAATAAAAGCCTGGAGGCTAAAATGTATGAAGAACAGTTGCAGGATTTGGGTTTGGCTAGTTTAGAGAAAACGGTGACATAATAACAGCATTCCAGCATTTGAGGGGCTGCCACAAAAGAGGAGGGGGGTCAATTATTCTCCAAAGGACCTGAAGGCAGAAAAGAAGCAACAGAGGGAAATGAACCAACAAGGGAAGCAACCTGGAATTAAGGAGGAATTTCCTAACAATGAGAACAATAAACCAGTGGAACACCCTGCCACCGGAAATTGTGAGTGCTCTTAAGAAGAGACTGGAGAGCCACTTATTTGAAATAGTTTAGGGTCTCTTGCTTGAGCAAGGGGTTGGACTAGAAGACCTCCAAGGTCCCTTCCAGCTCTATTCTGATTCCAATAATGATATCAATAAGAGAAGGTAATAGGAAAGTTGAGACTGATAATAGCAATATAGCCCTACTATATGGATAAATACCCTTAGACACCAGACAGGGCTATGGGAATTCGGTGTTTAGCAGAGTGATGGCACAAAGGGAAAAATTGTTTCTAGTTGTTTTGGCGTGCAGTGCCCAATAATAAATGATACCAAGCTATTCACGACAGGAAAGAGTTAAGAATTACAGATGGGAATCAGGGAATTCTCCATCGTGGAGGGGCAGAAGTGGGGTGTACCAGAATCAAAATAAATCGAGGAAGAGCCACTTTGTGAGTTTTCCAGTTGGGATGAATGAATGTGTCAATCTGGTTGATATCCTGGAATTCTTCTATGGCTGCTTTCCTGAAATTTAAGTTATATTACATCCACCGCATCCCCACTTTCTACTAGTTAAGTTATATTGCATGAATAAAATGAGTCCATGCTGACATCTGATCGTTACGGGCAGCGTTGGATACCAGTCACGTTCATTAGGATCTTGGGAGCAATGGTGGACAGCTAGATCAACACGCAGAGTTGGGTGGAAAACACAAATTGTGCCGGGGGATAAAAGTGGAAACAACGCTTCGTGGCCTGAAGTAGACCCCAAGAGAGTAGGGTGGTTAGGAGAGATTCCTTGAGTAGAATAAGCCGAGTCTTAGGCAAGGGAAGAATATGTGGGATTCGTTGTTTACTTTTGAAATAAACAACCACCAGCCAAAACTTCCCAAGAGAAAGCTGGTAATTTTATTTACTGCTTTGCAAAGAGAGGTACCCACACGCAAGGAAAGTGGACACATCTTAAACCAGAGGTCTCCAAACTTGGCAACTTTTAAGACTTGTGGACTTCAACTCCCAGAATTCTCCAGCCAGCTATGCTTAAAAATTGCCAAGTTTGGGGACCGCTGCCTTAAATCATCATGTTTGCCTTATATTTCCTGTTGCCATTACAAATTTACCTCCCATCTTTTCCTCATTGGCTTAGTATTCAGGCCATTACAACCTATCCAAAATATCTAAAGTGAACATGTTATCTCTGCCCCGATTACATCTCCCATTACTCTAATTCTATCACCCCCCTGCCCTTATTTACAAATCACCTTTTATGGGTCCTAGCTCCTAGGGGGTTGTCTCTAGAGTAACTATCCCTATCAGCAAATTCTGCTTAATGCCGGTTTGTAGCACAGCACAGGCCTTCCTACACCCAATTCTCAAGCTGCAGCCTAGCTCATGAGATTAGAAATATATACAATGTTTTTTTCTACACTGGCCAGCATGTCTTCTTACAGTCTCTGTTAAAAACAATACGCTCTGTTTCCTGCAAATAGGGTAAGTAATAGGAATGGGATGGAATAGAATAACAGAGTTGAAAGGGAACTTGGAGGTCATCTAGTCCAACCCCCTGCTCAGCACAATTTGATAAAATATTTCTTACCATTATTTGATTCTTCTTCAAAAAGTGCACCTCCTTTTCTAGACTTGGGGACGGCCCAGTCTGAGGTAGGCATTGACATAACGCGCTAAAGCAGCACAGATCGAAAGCCTCCTAGCTGCATATCGAATAGGAAGGATGCTAAACTTGTGTAATCTGGATCCATTAATTCGGTGGTTTCATCAGATGCAGCCTCCAGGCCTCTTTACTTAGTCTGTGTAGTGCAATATTTTTTTCAACGTAGCTAGCTTTAAGATGTGGCATGGGAGTTGGAAGTCCAGATATCTTAAAAGCCGCCAGGCTGATGTGTAGCGTATAAAAACCTACAATTAGCTTCAGTAAGTCGTGTGATATTCAAAGCCTTCTAGATTAATTGCAAAGGAATTGCATTCTCGGATCATGGTTTGCTGAACAAATAGTTGGAAGAACTATCCACCAGGTTCAGTTCCAAACTGGGAGAAAAGCACTGGAAACATGCAGGCTGATTGGAAAAAGATGGTTTATTGATGAAGAACCACACGTGATTCTGGGCAACTGACAAAATGAAGTTGAGAGTGGGTTTTTCTTTTATATGCCTTCTTTGGGCTCTGTATTTGAGCTTCCTGTTCTAGAACATGTCCTTTAATATTCTATTGGCTGTTGTCAGATTCCTATGGGGTCATGTAGGAGTTACGCAGGGGTCACAGCTGGCTCTATAGGCAAAAGAGGAAATGCAAATCTTAGGTGCTTCTCTGAACTAATCTGGTCAACCTCTGGCTTCTTGAGTGAGTGGGCTGCTTCTAATCCTACCTGTAGTGTATTCAAATAGAGACTTCTAAGACTAAATTCCTATTGGTTAGTTAATGCAACATAACGATTGGTTAATGATGACAGTTTCGGATTGGCCGCCTAAGTGGTGGGAAGTTTAAATAAATGCCATTGGTTGCGAGCCACTAGCAGCCGCTATAAAAAGGGCTGCCGCGGCTCGACTTTAGTTGAAGTTACTGGTTACTAATAAAGAGCTGAATTCAACTCCGGTCTTCGAGTCTCTTTTGTCTGGCGACAGAACACTACCACTCTGCCTTTGTTCAGACTTTGCTGCAGGGGAGTTTCAAAATATTCTGTCTTGAATGGATTTCTGCCTGCAGCATTTGCTTTGCTTATGAATAGAGCTCTCCAGATACTTGTCTTCCTCTTTCAATAAGCTCTTTAACTCTTAAGTGCTGGCATTAGCTGTGGGCTATTAAGAAAGACTTGGAGGCTGCTTTCTGCCTCTAAAAACATGTTTTTCCATTTGGGGTAATATAATATTCTGCCTTTTTAATATTCCCTAAAATATTTCATTCTTGTTTTGGGGGGGGGGAGGGCTTCCCATAAAACCCACATGAACTACTAGTTCTTGCTTATTCCTAAAACATACATGGAAAAATTCAAAAGCGCTGTCCCCCCCCCCGCAAGCTGAATCTAATCCAGATGAACTTCAAAATAAATTCAAAATAAAAACCCTGCTAGAAGAAGAGGTGATAAAAAAATAATGGAACGTGCAGAAATGAGTAGATTGACATTGGCAATTAGAGAGCAAGAAGAAAAAGAATATTATAAAATATGGGATTTATTTTATCAATGGCTAGATAAGAAAATAGACAAATAAAATATACTATAATATAGATATAATAGTAAAGATGATACATTGTAATGATATATTTGATTCTTGTGAAATATTATGAACTAGACATTGTAAAAATTGAGATTCGCTCAAAAAGGATATGAATTTACAATCAAAGTCTAATAATGGTTTGATAACAATATAATATGATGTGGATAGCTGATTTATATAATATGAATTTTAATTTAAGTTTAGGAGGGATGGACTGTTAATATTGTGCACAAGAGATGTGTACCAACCGACACACTGAAAGACGGTTTTATCGGATGTTTTGTGTTTGTGTTTGTCTATGTTTGTCATCAAAATAAAACAAATTCTTTAAAAACAAAATTCAAAATAAGGCAATTTCTCCTGATGAAGATGAAGCAAAAATCACGCTGTGAAAAAAAAGGATGCAAAGTAGGTTTGGTTTAAAATGACGGGGTTTATTTGCACCCCATGGCCAGAGAGCTTAATATGCGGCAGGTGGATAACTAAGGATGAATAACCCAAGGGATTTGGATTTAATGCCCAGATTTAATAACCCTGTTGGAAAGAGTTAAAAGTTGCCTTTTGCAAATCAATGCCCTGCCCTGCCCTCTCAGCCTCCAAAAAATGAGCCGGAGGGAAAGAGCGCCTTGGGAAGGCAAGCCCCTCTAGCACAGAACTCACTGCCCCAGCAGCGCCGGCCCAGCGGAAGCCCCCCAAGCCCCGATTGGCTGTTAAGGCCAGGCCCTGCCCACTCCTACGTGCGCCGCCAATGAGAACGGGAGCTGATCAAGCGCTGCCCGGCCTCTTCCGGCCAAAAGGGCCGCAATGTGGGAAAGGTTGGGTTGAGGGCGGCCAGCGTTAACCTTAACAATAATTTACAATAATAATAATTAATAAAAACTTTTCATAAATTTTTATTATTTGAACCAATAAACAGAGCGGAAGCCTGCATATATGAAAGCGGCTAAGGTCGAGTAAACGCCGAACGAAGCCTGCTAAAGAAGCGGGAAGCCAACGCCTCAAACTGAGGGGGTCGCGGCATCCGTCGCCTCAGCCGCAAGGCGGGCTCTTAGCAACGGCGCCGAGCCCCGCCCTCCTAAAAGGGCGCGTGCCTGCCGTCGTCCTCCGACGCTTCTTCCTCTTCCGTTTCCCCCTCCAGCGGGTGACGTCAGGGAGCCTGCCGGCCTGCGCGTGACGTCAGATCCCGGGCGAGGCGGGCGGGGCCGGGCGGAACGGCAGAGCCGCTGAGGTAACGGGAGGCGCGGGCGGGCGAGGCGAGGCGAGGCGAGAGGCCCCAAACCGAGGCGGGGGCTCCCCCGCTCGGCCTTTCCCCCTTCCCCCGCCTTGGCCTAGGGCCGAGGGCTGCGGGGTTTCATGCCCATTGCGCACCCCCCACTCGCCTCGTGGGGTGGGGGGGGGGGAAAGAGAGGGTCTGGGGTGGGTGTGAGGGGGGGTCGTGGGCCTACCCGGCCTGGCTTCCCGTAACTAACCCGGTTAGTGGGCCTGGGGGGTGGTGGTCAGAAAGGATGGGGAGGGCCTGCCTCACGTCGCCCCCGCCGCATTTCAGCCCTCCCAATGCGGGGAAGGGGCCTGCCTCCCCCTCCAAATAAAGTGGCTGACCCCCCCCACTTATGGGTTGAGGGGAGGCTGCGTGGAGGCTTCTCTCCCCCCCACATCCCCCCATTTGCCCCCTAAGGCGCCGCTTATGGGGAGTGGTCTGCCTCCCTCCCCCCGCAGGCCCTGCTATCCCAGCCTTCCCTTTTGGGGGTGGGGTCGGGGTCCTCCTGCCCTGGGGAGGGTTCCTGCCCCCAAGCTACTCCCAAGGGGCCGGTTGGGGGTGTCACCCAGGTGGGTTGGGGGTGGGGTCCTTCTCCAGGCTGCCCTGCCTGCAGAAAAGGGAAGGGAGTGGGGGGCACTGCTTTTTTTAAAAATATTAATAATTTATTTTATGAAATTATTTCCACCCTTTCAATGACTTTCACGTGCAGATTCGTCTCTACTTGTGGGGGGAGGGGAGGGGAGGTGCTGCTTCCCCCCCTTCATAGTGTTCTTCAATTCCCACCTTGCCTTTCAGGGAGTTGCTCTGGGCATGTGCAGAGAATCTTTGCTGCTTGGGAGGGAGGGAGGGCAGGTGAGGGTTGGGGCTGCTTTTTTTCTTCTTCTTCTGACTTGTTTTAATTCCTTTTATAGGCTTAGATTCCCTCCATGCCTTTAACCGACTTGCTCTGGGCATGTGCAGAGTCTCCTCTCTGCTTTGGAAGTGTGTGTGTGGGGGGGCGGCTTTTTCTGTTTTATTTTATTCTTAAATTTCCACCCTGCCTTTCAGGGAGTTTGCTCTGGGCATGTGCAGAGTCCTCTCTGCTGCTTCGGGAGGGTTGGGGCTGCTTTTTCTTCTTCTGTTTTATTTTACTTCTTTTACTCTTAGGTTTCTCCACCAACTGACTTAACTCTGGGCATGTGCAGAGCCTCCCTCCTGGGTGGGTGGGGCAGCTGCTTCCCCCCATAGTGTTTCTTTTTATTTTATTCTTAAATTTCCACTTAGCCTTTTCTGGACTTGCTCAGGGCATGTGCAGAGTCCTTTCTGCTGGTGGGGAAGAAGGGCTGCCTCCCCCTCCCCCCACTGTTTTATTCTTAAATTTCCACTCTGCCTTTTCATGACTTCCTCTGGGCATGTGCAGAGTTCTCCCTCCCCACAGCCCAGTAAAAGAATGCCTGCCCCTCCCAAACTCAGCTTGTATTTAGGATTTGTTTATATTTTATATTATATTCAATTCATTCAATTTTTTTGGCATTTTTACACCACCCATCTCTTGTAAGGGTCACTTTCCAACCTTCTTATTCTGCTGGGAGAGGCCATATTTCCTCTAGAGTATTCCCAATTGTTAAATGCATGACCCCAAGCTGTGGGTCCCACCTTGGTCTTAAGGGCAGAAATGGTCTTTCATCTCAGAAGCAAGAAAGCTGGCTGTCCTTGGAAATTGCTGAGTTCTGTTTCCATTTTTTCTCTCACAGCTGGCTGCTGGCTGGAAGGGAGGAGGACCGTAGTTATAAGCCCAGTTGGGTGCCTCCTCTCCTATAATCTTGCACAAGGACTTTTATTTATCTGTTACTGTTTATAATAAAATTTAATTTATATACTGCCATCTCATTGTTTTGGGTGACTCTAGGAATATCAGCCTGTTTCCTTAGACTTCATAACAGGCATCATGGGAATCCTTCAAATCCTCTCCATCCTCCTCTGCAGTTTTTTTTTTAAATTCAGCAACTTGAAAAGGTCTGGACTTCAACATCCAGAATTCCCATGCTTGAGAAGTGTGTGTGTGTGGGGGTTGGACTAGAAGACCTCCAAGGTACCCTAGAGTTCCATAGGTAGTCTGGCCCCTTCCATTCTGATGATGATATCTTCATCTTCTGCTCCCTGCAGTGGTGGATGCTGAAGTAATTTCCTTCTCTGGCTTCTGTTTCCAATAATCTCTGATTGCGAGAGGTCCTTGGTGCTCTCTGAGCTTGGTTGTTTTCTTGCAGATGTTTCATAACCGAACTAGGTAACATCATCAGTGCTAGAAGGGAGTGGGGTTTGTAGGTTGGAGGAGGAGGAGGAGGACTGGGGGTGTCCTTGGTGGTCCCTGAGATTGATGGTTTTCTTGCATTTATAAAAATGAGAGCAAACCTCACTGCCTACTACTGATAGCACAGTTTGGTAGAAAACCACCAAGGTCAGAGACCACCAAGGACCCCTCATTTCAACCCTGAGCTTCAAATATTTTCCTTAATGTCCATTATTAGCCATCATTGCTTGCTTCCTTTTGATCGTCATACCTTCTGCTCTGAGGAATCTTTGCTACTTAAAACCCAAACTTCCATCCTATAATTACCTTCAACTATCTCTGACCCCATTAACTTTCTTTTTCCCTCCCCCTTAACTAATTTCCTAGTCCTTTGGGTCTAAGGATGTTGAATCTCAGGTCTATTCGTCAGTTCCTTTTAGGTGTGTGTGAGTGTGTGTGTGTGTGAAATCACCTCCTGTCTATGCATAGCAGGAGACGCCATATCCCTCCTAACAGAAAAGTTATATGAACCAGCTGTTAATGAATATTTTCCTCATCATTTCTGGTAGGCCATTATGCCTACAATGTGTGTGTGTGTGTGTGTAATAATAGCACTTAGACTTACTGGTATATACAGCTTCAGAGTGCTTCACAGCCCTCTCTAAGTGGTCTACAGAGTCGGCCTCTTGCCCCCAACAATTTTGAGTCCTCATTTTACCCACCTTGGAAGGATGAGTCAACCTGGAGCCAGTGAGGATCGAACTCCTGGCAGTGGGCAGAATTAGCCTGCAATACTGCATTCTAACAGGAAGGAAGATAGCAATAGCACTTAGACTTATATACGCTTCACGTTGCTTGTACAGCCCTCTCTAAGCTGTTTACAGAGTTGGCCTCTTGCCCCCAACAATCTGGGTCTTCATTTTACCCACCTTGGAAGGACAGAAGGCTGAGTCAACCTTGAGCTGGTCAGGATCAAACTCCAGGCTGTGGGTAGAGTTAGCCTGCAATCCTGAATTCTAACTACTATGCCACCATGGCCCTCCCTCCCTCCCTCCCTCCCTCCCTCCCTTCCTACTTACCAATAGCACTTAGACTTATATTCCGCTTCACAGTGCTTTACAAGCCTCTCTCAGTGGTTTACAAAGTCAGCATATTGCCCCCAACAACCTGGGTCATCTAATTATAATATATATAATATATACATATTATATGTGTAACATATTTACATATATATGCATATATATTATGCATATACATATATATGTATAATATATGCACACATATACATATATATGCAGGCACACACACACACACACACACACAGAGTGGAGTAAACCTTTTAGCTGTGCATATGCTGGCAGGGGGAACTCTGGGAATTGGAGAATTGAATTCCACCCATCTTAAAATTTCCCTGATTGAGAAACACTGAGCTACATTCTCTTCGGTAAACTGAGCTTATAAGAGAATGCCCTAAAATAATGATGATTCAGATGATGTCTAGGAACAGGTATGACTGTGAACTCTGGAGTAAAACTCTCTCCCCTCTCAATCGATTTTTCTTTAGAAAATGGCCGTGAATGTGTATTCCACCTCTGTGACGAGTGATAACTTAAGCCGACATGACATGCTCGCCTGGATCAACGAGTCGTTACAACTAACTCTAACCAAGATAGAGCAACTTTGTTCAGGTAAGCTCAGAAGAGGCCTTTGCTCCTTACCATTTCTCCTTTTAAGCAGTTGGAAACGGTCATAATCGCTCTCTGGTGGGTAGTTGCTTACCTTGTGTCTGAAGTGTAAATGTATTTGAACAAATACACCTATCCAGCTCAACAAAGGTGACATAGAAGGTGTATTGCCTTTGTAGCATTGGCCCAGTCTTCTTGAACTTTCTACTTGGTATGCTCACTTTACCCTCCTAGGGTATAGAAGGAGATTCTACCTGCACCACTTTTCGTGGGGTGGTGGTGTCGTATCTTACGTGTGTCTTTAAGTTTCTATGCAGTTGTGTTGTGTTAGATGTACCTTGAAATGTCTTATATGGGCAAAATAATGGAGAGTTGAATAGCAATAGCCCGTAGAAACTTATATGCCGCTCCACTGTGCTTTCCAGCCCTCTCTAAGCGGTTTACAGAGTCAGCCTCTTGCCCCCAACAATCTGGTTCCTCATTTTGCTGACCTCCGTACGATGGAAGGCTGAGTCAACCTGGAACCATTCAGGATCAAACTGCTGGCAGTGGGCAGAGTTTGCAATACTGCATTCTAATCATAGCACCACCAAGGCTCAGTGAAGGGGGGTGGGGGGAAGGAAGGAAGGAATTAATTAATTGCACTTATATGCCACTTCAGTGCTTTCTGGCCCTCTCTAAGCAGTTTACAGCGTCAGCCTCTTGCCCCCAACAATCTGGGTCCCCATTTTACCGACTTGGGAAGGAGGGAAGGCTGAGTCATTTCAGGATCAAACACCAGATAGATGACAGAGTTTGTCTGCAATACTTTTTAACAGAATAAAAGAATTGGATCTTGGAGGTCTTCTAGTCCAACCTCCTGCTCAGGCAGAGAACCCTAACCCATTCCAGACAAATGGTTATCCAATCTCTTCTTAAAAACTTCCAGTGTTGGAGCATCCACAATTTCTGGTGGCAAGCAGTTTCATTGGTTAATTGTCCTCACTGTTGGGAAGTTTCTCCTTAATTCCAGGTTGCTTCTGTCCTTGATTAGTTTCCATCCAGGGTTTCTTGTCCTGCCTTCTGGTGCTTTGGAGAATAGCTTGACCCCCTCTTCTTTGGGGCAGCCCCTCAGATATTGCAAGACGGCCATCATGTCGCCCCTAACCCTTCTTTTCCTTAAACTAGACACACGCATTTCTCACAACCGTTCTTCGTATGTTTTAACCTTCAGTCTCCTACCGGAGGCTAAACATCTTTGTTGCTCTTCGTTGCACTTCTCCTTTCTGTCCTTTTATCTGAATATTTGGAAACTCTTTATAAAACCGAACATCGGACTCTGCAGGAGGAAAGGCTGCGGGAGCTGTTGTTTTGCAGATCAACGCACTGGTCCCCGCGGAAGGCCGTCCGTGCTTGTCATACCGATGGAGACTTTTTCCTTGGCGATGAAGCCTCACAGGAAATGAGTCTGCAGTAGCGACGGCAACCTTGCAGGTTTTTTTTTTTTTTAAATCTGTTGTTTTACAATACAGTGCAAATAAGATCACAGGTCGTCCTCGACTCACGACCACAGTGGTGCCCCCACATTTCCTTTGCCAAGCAGAACCGTTGTTAAATGAGTTTTTGCCCCACGTTACGACCTTTCTTGCCACCCTTGTTAAGTTGAATCCCTGCAGTGGTTAAAAGTTAGCAGCACGGTTGCTAAGTGAATCGCTGCGGTTCTTAAATTAATGACACGGTTGTTGAGCGAATTCCGGCTTCCCCCCCGTTGAGCTTCGCTCGTCAGAAGGTCACAAAAAGGGGATTGCTGTGACCGTCATCAATACGAGTCGGTTGTCAGTCCTCTGAACTTTGATCACGTGACAATGCTACAACGGTCATAGATGTGAAAAATGGTCAGAAGTCACAGTTAACTTCAGACGGTCACTAAATGGACGGTTGTAAGCAGGGTTGGGCTTCAAAAATTTTAGCAAAGGGTTCTCTGCCCGGTTGCTGGGTGGGCGTGGCCATGGTGGGCGTGGCTTAGTCGGCCCCCTGCACCATGGCGGGGGGTTTGCCCCCCAGGCTCCGGAGGCTCTCTGGAAGCCGGAAATGGACCCATTTCCGGCCTTCCCGAACTTCCGGGAGGCCCATTTTTCACCCTCGAGACTCTGTGCGCCCCCTGCCCTTACCTGCATCCAAAACGGGTCACATGGGGACTTCTGGGAGAGGTGAGGTGGGCGGGGCCAGCCAGGGGTGGGATTTGGGGGTCCTCCTCTGGTCCTTCCCCCATCCCTGGTTGTAAGTCAGACACTCTGTAGTCCTAGAAGAAGAAGAAGAAAAATCTATTTCCAATGTTATGTTCACCCATAAGAAGCTTCTGCACTGCAGTATCACAAGCCTGCCAAAAAATTACATTCCCAACTGTGAACAGTCACTAAATGAATGGCTGCAGGTCAAGGACTCCCTGTAATTCATAGGGGTGCACAAACTGGGTTGCCTTGAACTCTTTTGAGCACTTACTTTACCGTGAAGGTGTCTGTGGAAAATCTCGGCCACCCAAGTCATGGTTGTCCCCCAAAGGTGCTTTTTTTCCCATAAGGCAGCTGGTTTTTCCTTGAAGATGTTTCGCTCCTCATCCAAGGAGCTTCTTCGGTTCTGCCTGAATGGTGGCGGATGGAAAGATTTATAATTCCTTGCAGTCATCTGGTCTTTAGTCCTCTCTCTGAGGGCTTATCTGTGCTCTTGGGGTCACCTGAATCAGAGTGCAAATGGGTGTGTAACCTTCTTGGAACTTCACTTTTCATTGAAGCTTCCTCCCTCATTGTGAAACGGGTGTTTCGAGTTCCACGCTTGCTATTTCAAGCATTTTGAAAGCGTTTAAGCTAAAAACTCTTCCAACACGCTCTTATAACAGCCTGGTTTGCAAAAAAAAGATTATGAGACTCTAGAAAGCGTGCAGAGAAGAGCAACCAGGATGATGAGGGGGCTGGAGGCTAAAACATATGAAGAACGATTGCAGGAACTGGGCCTGGCTAGTCTAGGGAAGAGAAGGACCAGGGGAGACAGGAGAGCAGCCTTCCAATATTTGAGGGGCTGCCCCAGAGAGGAGGAAGGGGTCAATCTATTTTCCAAGGCACCCGAAAGCCAGACAAGGAATAATGGATGGAAACTGAACAAGGAGAGAGATTCAACCTGGGAATAAGGATAATTTTTCTGACAGAACCATCAACCCATGGAACAGAAGTTGCCTTTGGAAGTGGTGGGAGCTTCATCATTGGAGCCTTTCAAGAAGAGACTGGACTGCCATCTGTGAAAAATGGTGTAGGGTCTCCTGCTTGGGGAAGTGGGGGTTGGACTAGATGACCTACAAAGTCCCTTCCAACTCTTGTTATTCTGTCTTAATCTGTCTCAGAGCCCATTCCGGATCCTTTCAGTAGTTAAACCTGAGTGACCAGATCCCTGATGTGCCCTTGCAATCAGCTTCCTTTTAATTAATCACCTTGACTGTTTCAAATCTCCATCTTCAAATCTTCCATCCCAGGAGTTGTTTTTTTTTTCTCTGAATGCAAAAACTTATTGGGTACGTCGTTTTGGCACCGAAGAGGGCAGAACCTGATCTAGCTAATTCCCGCGCAAACCCACGCAAACCCTCCCTTCTCCCTATTAGGGCAGGTCACATGGTCCAGTTGAGTCTCTCTTTATTGCTATGAGAAAAAACCCTTTGGCTTTGGCAAACACCTGATGAAGCGTCCTTGGCTTTCACGGCTCGGCTTCTCGATGTCTGGAGCCTACATTCCACCTCACCCTTCCCTTCCCCCTGGTGCCTTGGCAAGCTGAGAAGCGATACCAGTTGGAACAGCAAAAACGTGTTTCAAGCTTGACAGCAGTTTTGGAAAGAGCTGTATTGGTTGTCTTGTCCCCCAGCTGTTCCAACAACGGATGCAATGACATTCAAGGAAGAGAGTCATCCAGTTTGGTGGCAGGTCTTTCTGGAGAGCAGCCTCAACTATGACTTTCAGAAGTTCTTTGTGGGTGGCTCATTCGGCAAATTTATCATCAAGAAAGCCCACCCAACTCACTCATGGTGAATCCAGGCGACTTACAAGAAATAAAACCCCAAATAAACCAGTAAACTCCCCCGCCGCCATTGGTGATGAAAATTGGACCAACCACCTGATGAGCTCCATATCACTCTGGGGTCCCCAGACCCCTTGGCAAAACCATGTCTTCAGAGCCGTTGGAAATAGCGTCAAGCGGAAGGCAATCTTATCCCCACAGGGATGATGTTCCACACAGAGGGAGCCACCATGGAGAAGATCCTCTTGAGAGACCTCCTTAAGAGAGGGGAAAATTGTTTTCCAAAAAAAGAAAAAGAAAGAGAGGGGACTTGTAACATCCCCTGCCTCTCTACTCAGGTGGGCCTGGTAGATATAACTGGGAAAAGGTGGTCCTTCAAATAACAGGGAGAAGAAAACCATTACTACCAACCTGCCTTCCATGGAGGACCTGTATACTGCAGGAGTCCAAAAGAGGGCTGGGAAAATATTTACAGCCCCCTCACATCCCGGATATATAAACTCTTTCAACTCCTACACTCAAAACAACACTGTAGAGCACTGAACACCAGAACAATTAGACACAAGGACAGGTTTTCCCCCCGAACGCCATCACTCTGCTAAACAAATAATTCCCTCAACACTGTTCAACTATTTACAAAGTCTGCACTACTATTACTATTAATCTCCTCCTCACTCCTTATCGCCCTTCCCCTCCCACTTGTGACTGTATGACTGTAACTTTGTCGCTTGTATCCTTACGACTTATATTGACTGTTTCCTAGTATGATTTGATTGCTTATTGTACCCTCTGACTATCATTAAGTGTTGTACCTGATGACTCTTGATGAATGTATCTTTTCTTTTATGCACCAAGGCAAATTCCTTGTGTGTCTAATCACACTTGGCCAATAAAGCATTCATTCATTCATTTTTGGTCCACCAGATGGACCTCTCTTAAGAGAGGGGATCCGTAACATTTTTTGTCTTCCCAACCAAGTGGGTTGGGTAGATGTAGCTGGGAAAAGATGGCCCTTCCAACAACTGGGAGGAAGCCGCCCCCATGGTTTCCCCCAGATGGACCTCCCTTAAGAGAGGGGATCCATCGCATCCTTTGTCTCCCCTCTCAGGTGGGTTGGGTAGATGGGAAAAGGTGGCCCTTCCAATAACCTTCAGCCAATTCCTTCCCTGCTGTGTGAAGAGGAAGATGCCTAAAAGACTCAAAGAATGGTTTCTCTTGTCCTTGACATTCTTTCCCACCCAATTGTTTGAGTCAAGTTCCTCCCACAAATTTCTCCTGCCACACTGCCTCCCACAGAAAACAGGATTGGCAGCCACAAAGGAATGCAGAGATTCTGATCTTTTACCCTAAATACCTTTGCTAAGATCTAATTTTCACCAAGATGTTTCTCTCTCTCTCTCTCTCTCTTTCTTGGCCAGGTGCTGCTTATTGTCAGTTTATGGACATGCTCTTCCCGGGTTCCATCACGCTCAAGAAAGTGAAATTCCAAGCAAAGTTGGAACACGAATACATTCAGAATTTCAAGATCCTACAAGCAGGTTTTAAGCGAATGGGTATTGACAAAGTAAGAACTTCAGAACTTTTTCCTCAGGTGTCACCTTTAGGGGATGTTGCAGCTTGGAGAACTGGCATAAGTTTCCTTGGCTCTTTCTTTTTGGCTGCGGCCTAAGACCTCCACATTGATTTATTTTGAACATTTATTTATTTATTTAGAATATTTGCCAGAGGCCAGCATTCCCCCCCTCTCAGTTTTCAAATTAATGTTCAGTAATACTGGTGTGGTTCTTTTTTCTCCCCCCAAGTCTTGTTCAATTTAATCCAGATATATTTCTTTCAACAAAACTGGAATCGTTTTTCAGCTTTATGATGTTCCTTTTCCAGGAAAAGCAGTGCTTGGTACTTCATTTTTTTAAACATATGTGTAGCTGATGTGCCAATCACCTGTTAATGTACTGCTGAATATAATAAGGTGGGATTTTTATTTTATCAAGTAGGAAGGTATTTTTCTTGTCTTGTCAAGTTGGAGTTTGTGCCATTTCTGCCCGTATTGACATGTGGCTCAAAACCAGAGAAGTTCCTGGTTTGTTTTTTTTTTTTTTTTGGGGGAGGTTTTGTCAAGATATGACTAATAATAAACCTCTTGAAAGACTTCTCTATTCCCAGATATTTTGTGATTGAGTTAGAGCTCCAGATGCTTCTGTTGGCTAGTCTCTTTTTCTGTGGAAAGACATTTATTTGAATTTTCAGAAGCTTTATAGCAGGGGTGTCCAACCTTGGCAACTTTAAGACTTGTGGACTTCAACTCCCAGAATTCCTCAGCCAGCTTTGCTGGCTGAGGAATTCTGGGAGTTGAAGTTCACAAGTCTTAAAGTTGCCAAGGTTGGACACCCCTGCTTTATAGCATATAATTTTAAATTTAGCAGCACTCAGCTATGCTTGCCTCCTTTTAAAATTTAAAATTTCATGTACTCTTTTTATATATTCTCATGTATACCGCCCAGGGAGTCCCTCTCTGAATGGTTCAAAAATGTGAAATGCAGGTCAATCGAAAAACAACTAACCCTTCTTAAATGGTGGGAGTAAAAGAATGCTTATATTGCTGCCCTTGAATTACTGGAAAAGGCAGAAGGAATGTGGGTTTTCACATGCTAATTTCCCCATGAATGGTTTTGACTCACTTGCTGTCTTTCAAATGCAAATTGGATTGGGGATTTCCGTGTTTCTCAAACTTGGCTCCTGCAAGATGGGCAGAACTTCAATTCCCAGAATTCCCCAGCCAGGACCTTAGAATTGCCAAGTTTGAATAATCACCTGTCTTGGGGATCGGGATTCATTGGTGATATTGCCAAGTTCAGGAAGTCCCAACGATTCAGCCAGGGAATTTGTGTTGGTAAGCAAGACAGCGGTTAAATGAATGTTGTCCTGTTTCATGACCTTCCTTGCCACAGCTGTTAAGTGAATCCCTGACAGCTCTTAAGTTAGTCACGTGGTTGTTAAGTGAATCTGGCTCCCCCTTTTGCCTATCAGATGGTCGCAAGAGGGGAATCACGTGACCTGGGACACTGCAACCGTCAGAAGTACATGCCAGTAGCCAAGCCTCTGAATTTTGATCATAGTATCAAAATTCATGCAACTCAAGCATGCAGCAATGGTTCTAGGTGTGAGAAATAGTCCTAGTCACTTTTTTCAGTGATGTTGTAATTTTGATCGGTCACTAAATGAACTGTTGTAAGTCGAGGACTATCTATAGAAGCTTTCTTTTTTTTAAATTACCTTTATTAAAAAATTTATTAAAATACAAACTACAAAATATTTAAAATGAGAGTGTTACATATGTTACAATCCATTTTGACAGTGCTTACATTTCAATTATTCCAGTGCATATTTTATACTCCTATTTGTTTATTTATATATATATATCCCTATCTTTCTAAATTATACATTCCTTATTTATTTAATTGCTTATTTTGATCGTTTATCCAATGGTACCAATTTTCCCACACTATAATAAACTGAGTCATCCTTTTCTTTTAATTCTAATGAAAGTTTGTCCATTTCCATGCAGTCAAAGATCTTTTGGATGATTAAACATTTTGTCGGCATAGAATCTCCTTTCCAATATTATGTGATCACTAATCTCGCTGCTCTTATTATATGCAGGATTAAATATTTTATCTCTTTTGTATAATTCCCTTTAATAATTCCCAGAAGGAATAATTCTGCTTTAAATTCTATTTGGACTTTCGTAATTTCTTTTAACCATTTTCGTATTTTGGTCCAATATTTCTTAACTTTTGGACAAAGCCACCATACGTGAAAGAAGGTACTCTGTATTTGCTTACCTTTCCAACAGTTTGGATTTAAATTAGGATCTGTTTTAGCCAAAAGCTTTCATTTCTAAACAGGTTATCAGAGCTGCAAAAAACTGCAGAATACCACTCTTCCTTATGTTTCTTGACCGTATTGGGGTAAAAGGACCAGGGGCTCAATTCTATATCAGGCAATTTCCCCCTTCTTTTGTGTGTCTTTTTCCCTCTCTCCTCGGGGGGAGATCATTGTGGTGTGCCACAGGTTGGAACCCAAATCAGGTGGATGGTTGACCTGAAAGGTGGTGTGTTCAAGCCATTGGAGAAGCAGGCTGCTCTCGTTGTTCCCTGTTGCTAAAGAAAAGCAAAGGGAACTATTGAGATCTGCAGTTGTCTGCCGTCTGAATTTCATCCCAACGTAATTGTGTGGGCCGGAACTGGATCATATGGGTCCTATTTATTGGAAGATTCAACTTTTGTATAGGCCTTAAAGTCAGTTTTTCTGAACTTTGGCAGCTTTAAGATTGAGGGTGGGTGGGTGGCACTTCAATTCCCAGAAGGCTGGGTCTTCAAAAGAAAAAATGTCCAGCTGCCTGTTAAAAAATTGCACCTTTGGGACAGCCATGACCTGGATGATGGAGTATCTCTGCAGACTTTTAGCTATACAATTTGGGATGAACACCCTTGGAATGGTGTGGGAGTAGGAATGGATTTCCAGAGGAAACAAATTGCAGACTCAGGAACCATTTGACCATTCAGGTGAACCCTGAGGACACAGATGAATCCATCCCCAAGTGGCCTCAACTGCCCTCTAAAAGGATCAGATGACCAGCTCTCTGCAAGGAGCATAAATCTTTCCCTTCCCCGTCATCCACTCGGACCTGAAGAAGCTCCCTGGATGAGAAGCGAAACGCCTTCAAAAGAAGAAACAAGAAAGTCCAGTTGCCTCTTGTAAAAAGCACCTTTGGGGACAATCATGGCCTGGATGTCTGAGAATCTCTTGCCCATCTTAAAGCTGCCACGGTTGAGACACATTTCCTTTAAGTGGTACCCCCTCATTTCATAGCCACAAGGGAGATGTTACCAAGCAAGTAGCAGCCTTGTAACTATCCAAGTTAGTTTGGGAAAACAGGGATGATGTGAGTTAACCCCCTTGGTTTAGTTGGGCCCAGTTAGTTTGCCCTGAAAGACCAGGGCTTTTGACACACGTTAATGCAAAGTCTTTTATTATTCCGCCCCCCGAAGTCACATAAATTTCTGTTTTAAAAAAAAATGCAAACCACTTCTAGCTGTTTCACTTTGTAGGAATAGCACCCCAACCCTCTAACAGGCAAGAATCTTTATTTGCACCCAAGAAAAGAAGTTGCATGCTTTCACGTTCTCGGAGGAAGTTTTTATAGGCTAGATGTTACAAAAAAAAAGTGTGTGTTTCCAAACAGCAGCTGGCAATCAGTGGATTGCAAGACCTTGGTGTGAGTAAATACAAAGATTAGCTTTCTTGCTTCTAGGGAAGTTTGTAGCAATTGAAGATTGAATAAAGTAACAGGAAGCTTGGGCAAACCTTGGAATTTACGCAATGCCTCTCTTTTTCCCCTTTTTTTGTTTTGGTCCTTCTCACAAATACAGATGATGGGGACGAAATTGGACAACCATTTGTCTGAAATGGTTCAGGGTTTCCTGCTTAAGCCGGGGGTTGGACTAGAAGTCCTCCAAGATCCCTTCCGTCGCTCTGTTCAGGGTCCTAATTGTATCCAGTGTTTTGACACCTTTAGGATATCAAGGAGCAGATCATGTAAAGAAAACTACAGAATGAAAGTGTTGGAAGAGGCTGTAAAATGGCTGAAGTTGAGAAATAGTGTCCCATTGAGTTTCCACCACTTGATCTGGCCTCTACCAAGGCCAATCGATCAGAATACAGATGGAAGGGACCTCGGAGGTCCTCTAGTCCAACCCCAACCCCAACCCCCTGCCCAAGCAGGAGACCCTACACCATTTCTGACATATGGGAGTCCAGTCTCTTCTTGAAAGTCTCCAGTGATGGCGCTCCCACAACTTCCAAAGGCAACTTCTGTTCCATGGGTTGATTGTTCTCATTGTTAGAAAATTCCTCCTTATTTCCAGGTTGAATCTCTCCTTGGTCAGTTTCCATCCATTGTTCCTTGTCTGGCCTTCAAAAGTGCTTTGGAGAATAGCTTGAGACCCCTTCCTCTCTGTGGCAGCCCCTCAAGTATTGGAAGACTACTATCCTGTCTCCCCTGGTCCTTCTCATCACTAGACTAGCCAAGCCCAGGTCCTGCACCTGTTCTTTATATGTTTTGGCCTCCAGTCCCCTCATCATCCTGGTTGCTCTTCTCTGCACTTTTTCTAGAGTCTCAACCTCTTTTTTATAGTGTGGTGACCTAAATTGGATGCAGTGTTGGGAGCATTTACAACTTTTGGAAGCAACTTCTGTTCCACTGGTGAATTGTCCTCCCTGTCGGGAAATTCCTCCTTAATTCCAGGTTGCTTCTCTCCTGGATTAGTTTCCATCCTTTGCTTCTTGTCCGGCCTTCAGGAGCTTTGGAGAACAGATCATCATCCTATCTTTTCCTATGTAAACAAATTGGGTCCTGAGGGAAGAAACACAATTTGGTCTTTCAGTGGCGTGTTGTGAAAAAGTCCCTTTTTCTGGTGGAATATATAATTTCCAAATCATGCGAAGATATAAATCCACTCTGTTCTTCCTTGGGGAGACCCCACCTCTCTTGTCTCTCTGGCTAAGGGCAGGGAAGAGGGGGGTTGGGATAGAGGACCTCCTAGGTCCCTTCCAGCCCCAAATTTCTTTCCTTTTTTTTTTTGTAAAAAGTTTTTTCTTGTTTCACATTTCAAAAACATCTTTTTTAGTGAACAGCATGATCCCAGGTTTTCACATTTTCACACAAACATGACCTTAGTTACATATTCATCTTTTACATTTAATTTCATATCCTATCATTACATTACATGTTTTCTATAAATTTGCTCAAATACTTTTCTCAAACTTATTTTATATACTATTCATTTCTTGACCTATTTCTTTTAACTCTAATTCTTATATCTTCATATTCATTAAACTTCATACTTTTATCTGTCATTTCATTGCATGTTGTTACATCATTTCAAAAATTCCATCCCAATTCGAACAATTTAAAAGATTTTCCCCCACTATTACCCATTTGAGCCTACCCCCCTTTCACCTTATACATCATTTAGTTAACTCCTCTTTAATTCCCAATAATAATTTAAGGTTCAGAGGAGGACAGCGAAGATGATCAGAGAATTAAGAGCTAAGCTGTCGGAAGAGAGGATTTAAGAGTCTGTTACCTCAACAAGAGAGAGAGGATAGCCCTCTTAAATATTGGCAAGGAATTCAAACAGAATTCTAGGATGTTCTGTAGGATCCTGTCATGCACGGCATAGAACAGTTATACCCAAACTTGGCAACTGTAAGACTTGTGGACTTCAGCTCCCAGAATTCCTCAGCCAGCCATGCATGGCTGAAGGATTCTCTCTCTCTCCCTCTCTCTCTCTCATCGATTTTATGACAGTTTTTCCCAGCCATTGGAAAACGAACCAGTGGTTCTCGTTATAGTGTAGTTTTGCTGTAAACCTGATTTAAGTGCCAGGGTTTTTTGGCAGAACCGTGGTAAAACAGAGACACACGACTGCAGAACGCAGCAAACAAACGTAGATGTGGCCCAAAGTGCAGTCACACGAATGAGGGGGAGACTATAAGAACTTTGAATTTGGGGTGACAAGTACGTCCTGTTACGTCCGTCGGAGTTTCAAATGGTCACTAAACGGCCAGTCGTAAGTCGAGCCCTACCTGTCCTGCTTTTAGAAACCTCTCTGCTAGAATTCTGGACTACATTTCTCGTCCGGGCTAAACGTCCTTAACTTCTCTCCTCAGATAATACCTGTGGACAAATTAGTGAAAGGGAAATTCCAAGACAATTTCGAATTTGTTCAGTGGTTCAAGAAATTCTTCGATGCCAATTACGATGGAAAGGACTACGACCCCGTGGCAGCTCGGCAAGGCCATGAGACTTGTCCCGCCCCGGCTCTGGTGGTCCCGATACTGAACAAACCTAAGAAGAACCTGGGCTCCGGTGGCACGGGTAAGAGAGAGAGGCTTTGCGTCGGGCGCCCTGGGCGCTTGGAAGTTCTAGTGCTCCGACCTGGGCCAGGTTGTCTGTCTGGGGACGATGGGAGAAGCAGTCCCAACATCCGGGGAGGCCCAGGAAGGGAACATCCCCAGACAGCATCTCAGGCCTCCTCCTTTGTGCCTTGGCCTGGGTTTGGTGGCGTTGCTCGCCAGGTTGGAAGTTAACGCTTATTAACGTGGCAAAATGTACAAGGTTATCCTGGCCAAGGTGTGGTGGTGATTGTCAATTCATAAAATATTTCCCTGGTCTTTTTAGGGTTGCCAAGAGAAAGGGAGGGGGGGAGCAGCGCGGCAGCTTGCAAGCTGGAAGTGCATTCCATAAATGTTTTCAAAGATAGGAAGTAGGAGACTGACGTTTCTGCGCGCAAATATCTTTTTTTTTTTTTTTGAAAACAATTTTATTGGTTTTTAAAAACAAACAACACAAACAAAACAAAAACATCCAGCTTTCTTTCATAAATATACAAACAGTGTGTCGGTTGGTTTACCGATTTTTTGTGCATCCATTTCATAGTCTCAATTACAGTTAAATTACATAATGACTCATATTATTAATCAAAAATTAAATACCCTAGTATCACTATTAAACAATCATTTGGCTATAATTTTATTCATACATACTTTGCGAGATAACTATAATTTGCTTAGTTTATTTTATAACAAATCATGTACTCATACCAAATCTACCCTAAAAGACATTTTATAGATATGATATCAAAAAAAAAATATCTTTATATATTTATAAATATAATCTTAATTATAAATATCTAACTGGAGAGCATGATTGAGGACTCTGGGCGATGGAGGTGTCCCATTGGAGAATAGGAATTAGGATACACCCAGGGGGTGGAGGGAAAACCAGGGTCAAGGGTGATAGTGAATGATGTGCCTCAGAGTCCGCTACACCCGTGCAGTGCGGGACATGTTAACTCCCAATAAATCCTTTCGAAGTTTTGGAACTTTGGCTCGAGACTCATGATTTAAATCAGGGTCACTGCCGGAATCCTGACAGTGATTTGATTTAAAGGCTACACCTGTCAAGACTTGCCATGTTTTAAACCTCTACTTAGAAATGATCCTTGGCCTCCTGTTTGTGGAGAAAGCTGTAGCTTTATCAGAAGCCAAGTGTGTATCGCAGTAACGCAAAGCCAGAACGGAGCATGGTGCGCCCAGATCCCTAAATCCAACTTTTCCCTCCCTTACCTGCCTCCCGTCACCGGCCCTCCCGTGCCCAGTCAGATTCAAGCAAGGTGCGCTCAGAAGTCACTTCAAGTGTAGCTTGGTAGGCCGTTTCTTCTCCCAGCCGAGGGACCTTGAAGCAGCATCTTGGGGAGATACAGCAGTTCATTTCATTTTCCCACAAGCAAGTGTACAACATCCGTTACCAGAGGAATTCTAGAACTAAGACACCCCTAGAAGAGAATATTTTTAGATCAGGATTGAACTGTGGGCTCCTTGGTGCTCTCTGAGCTTGGTGGTTTTCTTGCAGACGTTTCATGACCCAGCTAGGTAACGTCATCAGTGCTAGAAGGGAGGGGAGAGGCGAAGGAGGGAGGAAGGAAGGAAGGAGGGAGGGAGGGAGGGAGAAAGGAAGGAAGGACAAAAGGACGGACTGTGGGCTCCTTGGTGCTCTCTGAGCTTGGTGGTTTTTCTTGCAGACGTTTCATGACCCAGCTAGGTAACGTCATCAGTGCTAGAAGGGAGGGAGAGGCGAAGGAGGGAGGAAGGAAGGAAGGAAGGAGGGAGGGAGGGAGAAAGGAAGGAAGGACAGAAGGACGGACTGTGGGCTCCTTGGTGCTCTCTGAGCTTGGTGGTTTCCTTGCAGACGTTTCATGACCCAGCTAGGTAACGTCATCAGTGCTAGAAGGGGGGAGAGGCGAAGGAGGGAGGAAGGAAGGAAGGAAGGAGGGAGGGAGGGAGAAAGGAAGGAAGGACAGAAGGACGGACTGTGGGCTCCTTGGTGCTCTCTGAGCTTGGTGGTTTTCTTGCAGACGTTTCATGACCCAGCTAGGTAACGTCATCAGTGCTAGAAGGGAGAGGGGTTTGCTCTTTGTTCATAAGCTAGTGGCTTGCCTTGTCAGCGGGAGCGGTCTTGTTCGTTCCTCAACATCAAGATCGACACTAGAGCAACAATCAAGCTGTGCAGCTCTTTCACAATCTAGCCAGTGCAGCCTTCGTAAAATTCGGGGCGCTTGTGGAGGCCCTTGCCCGATGCTAAGTTTTGCAAGCACTCAACGTTTGTTCCCCCCAAATTAGGAGAGGGGGGGGAATTGCCCCTTGGTTTTGAAGTCGCCCATTCTTTTTGCTCTTCCTCAGCTGTGCAGACGGGGGTGGGGAGGCTTTGCATTTTCAGTGTTTCATCCGAGATCTTGTAATGGAGTGGCAGCTCTCGCCTCACCATCGGGAGGCTGTGAGTTCGATCCTGGGTAGAGGCAGACATTTCTCTCTCTGGGCACGATGAGAATAGATCTGCTGAACGAAACTCCGCATTGGTGACAGGAAGGGCACCTGGCCAGGAAACACTCAGCCCCATTCAGTTGCCCAGACTCCAGCCTGCAAGGGATCATGGGGTCATTAAAAGGAGAGGGTGACGATCCCGAGATCTTATGATTGCAAAGTGCTTTGTGTTTGGGTGTCCTAGTTAGTTAATAAGTTTGATCCTGGGTAGAGGAAGATATCTTGCGAAAAACTTTCAGATTGGTGACAGGAAGGGCACCTGGCTAGTAAATACTCAGCTCCCTTCAGTTGCCCAGACTCCACCCCTCAAGGGATTATGGGGTTATTAAAAGATGATGATGAGTGATTTCCTTCACTGAGTGGTGCATGGCTGAGAGGCGGAGCTCTCGCCTCACAATCAGGAGGCTGTGAGTTCGATCCTGGGTAGAGGCAGATATTTCTCTCTCTGGGCACAATGAGAATACATCTGCCGAACAAAACTCCGCATTGGCGACAGGAAGGGCATCTGGCCAATAAATACTCAGCTCCCTTCAGTTGCCCAGACTCCACCCCGAAGCAAGGGATGATGGGGTCATTAAAAGGAGAGGATGACGATCCCGAGATCTTACGATTGCGAAGTGCCTTGTGTTTGTGCGTCCTGGTTAGAAACCTTCTCTTTTTGTAGATAACAGTTTTGTGGGGACTTCGGAACCGAAGGCAGCAAGAGCAGAGTCTCCTCTGTCCTTAAAGAAAACTGCTACAATCGGTACTAAACGGGCGGAAGGAGGCGCTTCACTCTCTTTCTCTGGGCTTTGTGTAGCACACCGGGTTGCACACTTCGGGTGTCGTTCACTTCGGTTGGCAGTGGTGCTGAGGCCTTGCGCCCCCCCCACGGCAGAGCGTGGCTAACGCGTTTCCTCTCTTGCAGCCCCGACGCGGCCCATGGTTGCACAACGGACAACAGTGGCGAATAAACCGGGGCCTCCAATGATCAAAAAGGCTCCTGGGGGAATCGGAGAGGAGGAATCGGCCGAATTAATACAGCAGGTGGGTTTTCGGGAGTGTGTGTGCGCGTGTGAGATGTCTTGTCAGCCACAATTAATTTCAACAGAATACCAGGGTTGGAAGGGACCTTGGAGGTCACCTAGTCCAACCCCCCCGCCTGCCCAAGCAGGACAGCCTACACCCGTGATGGCAAACCTATGGCACGCGTACCACAGGTGGAAAGCAGAGCCACAGGTGGAAAGCATGATGATGCCTCACAGCTGATTTTCAGCCAATTTGAGGCCTTTTCGGCCTCCCAGAGGCTTGAGGGAAGCTTCTGCATGCTTTGCAGGACGAAAAATAGGCCCGTTTCGTCACTTCCTGTATTTCCGGAAATACCAGAAGTGATGAAATGGGCCCATTTTTTGGCCTGCAAAGCCTGCAGAGGCCTTCCTCAAGCCTCTGGGAGGGCAAAAAAGGCCTCAAATGGGCTGAAAATCAGCTGTGAGGCGCAGTGCAGGTAAGCGGGCGGCGGCGGGGGATTGCGCACACATGCGCAAGGGGCAAGGAGGGGTGCGCGCATTGTCTTCTGGGTGCTGGCATGCAAGCGCACATGTGGCACAGGAGCCCAAAAAGATTAGCCACCGCTGGCCTACCCCACTTCTGAAAGAGGGCAGTCCAGTCTCTTCTTGAAAGCCTCCAGGGATGAAGCTCCCACCACTTCTGAATAGCAGAATCGTAATAGAGCTGGAAGGGACCTTGGAGGTCATCTAGTCCAACCCCCCTCCCAAGCGAGAGACCCTACACCACTTCTGACAGAGGGCAGTCCAGTCTCTTCTTGAAAGTCTCCAGGGATGAAGCTCCCACAACTTCCGAGGGCAACTTCTCTTCCAATGGTTGATTGTGATGTGGGCAGCTGTGATTTTCCTTCATGGAAATTTGGAACCCCTTCACACGCTGAATTTAAACCACGGGGTCTCCAAAGGGGTCCCTGGAGGAGGGGAGTGTCTATTAGCCCCTCTTGGACTTGTGAGTTGATTAGAACAAGGGCCCCCAATCTCCAGGCCGTGGACGGTTTGGAATCGGGCCGTGCAAGCAGCAGACAAGGCTCTGTTTGTGCAAGAGGTGAGCGTTCAAGCTCTATTTGTGTGAGTGGGGCGCCCCACCTGCCACTTACCTGAATGCGCTTAGTTGGATGCCTGCCACACTCACAGAAATCTCTTCCCTCTCCCCTTGCCTGCAATACTGCTTTCTAACCACTGTGCCACCAGGGCTCAGAGAAAGGAAAAATAGAGAGGGAGGGAGGAAGAAAAGGAAGCGAGAAAGGGGGGGGGGGGGGGGGGGGGGGGGGGGGGGGGGAGGAAAGGAAGGGAGGGAGGAGGGGGGGGGGGGGGGGGAAGGAAAAGGAAGAAAGGAACTTAGTCTTATATATGGCTCTAGGGGGGGGGGAGGAGGAGGAGGGGGAGGAGGGAAGGGGAGCGAATGCTTTCCAGCCGATTTTTGAGGGAGGGGAGGGGGGGGGGTTGGGGTACAGAGTCGGCCTCTTGGCCTCAGCAATTTGGCTCCTCCTTTTTCTGAGCTTGGAAGGAAGAGTTGACCTTGAGCCGGTCAGGATCGAACTGCTGACTGAGCAGAGTCAGCCTGCCCTGCCGCATTCCCCACCCCTTGCGCCACCGGGGCTCTCTGTGGTAGCGTCTCTTCAGCGACTTGCTCTGAGACGAGCCATTCTTTTTTGTCAGATCAACGCATTAAAGATAACCGTGGAAGATTTAGAAAAGGAACGAGATTTCTACTTCGGGAAGCTGAGGAACATCGAGCTGATCTGCCAGGAGAACGAAGGCGAAAGTGATCCGGTCCTCCAGAGAATCGTGGAAATACTTTATGCTACAGATGTAAGTAGATGGGGTCTGGCAGTGGCCCCTCCCCACTTTGGGCTCGGGCCTAACTGGGGGCCGGCTTTTCCTCCTGTGCACTTTCCCAGGGTGTTCACCTGCACGACTTGAATAACCTTGATGGTCATTTTTCTGTGCACACAATGGCACATATGAAAACCAAATCCCGATGCGGCCACTCCCAAAAGGGAGAAAAAGAACACTCCCCCCACCCCCACCCCCCAAAAAACACCCCAATGTCACCATCCCAAAGATGATGATGATGATGATAAAATAACAGCACCAGGACTGGAGAAGGTTCTTGAATAAGAAGTGAAACATTTTCAACCCTCTGCCCCAAAAGAAAGTCCGGTTGTCTTTTGGGGGAAAAAAGACACTTTTGGGATTCATTGGAGTGATTTTCAGTTTCACCGTTGGTGACGTTTTATTTTATTTTGTTTATTAATTTGTATTTAATTTTTTAAAGTGTGTGTTCTCGGCCCTTTTGCCACTCGCTTCTATGCAACGGAGGCATTTTGTGCATGATTTTTCAGGATAGCAATAGCACTTAGACTTATGTACCACTTTATAGTGCTTTCCAGCCCTCTCTAAGCGGTTTACAGAGTCAGCCTCTTTCCCCCAACAATCTGGGTCCTGATTTTACCCACCTCGGAAGGATGGAAGGCTGAGTCCACCTTGAGCCTGGTGGGATTTGAACTGCCAAATTGCAGGCAGTCAGCAGAAGTAGCCCTGCAGTCCTGCACTCTGACCACCGCACCCCAGAGGCCACAGATGCTCGTAATATAACCCCTACCCCCAAAATAAGGCTCAGTTAAGGCTGGCAGCCAGACGGATGCATTTAGTTAAACTGTATTTCACCCCAAATAAGACCTAACCAGAAAACAAGCCCTAACCCATCTTTTGGAGCAAAAATTAATATAAGACCTGGTCTTATTTTCGGGGAAACAGGGATAGCAGAGTGGGGAGGGAACCTTGAAGGTCTTCTAGTCCAACCTCAAGCAGGCTTGACCGTTCCAGACCAATGGCTGTCCAGTCTCTTCTTAAACACCCCCCCCCCAGTGATGGAGCCCCCAGAACTTCTGGAGGCAGGCTGTCCCGCTGATCGTTCATATACCGTGTGTCCATCCCGCCGGGCCCCCTTGGAGAATGCGCCCCTGATCCCCACCTAAGCGCCTCCTGCGCAGCCGCCCTTCTTAATTTCCCGACTCCCCTTCTCTCTTAGGAAGGCTTCGTGATACCCGATGAAGGAGCCCCTCCGGAGGAGCAAGAGGAGTATTAAACGGCCCCACCGACGTTTACCAGCCGAACAGCAGCAGTCCGAAGCCCGAAATCTTTGCCCCAATCATGTGCTTATCTGTAAAATACTCTCGTTTTATTCTTAGAGGACTTAAACTGGTTTCTTTTCGAAAGTAAAAAAACAAACAAACAAAACAAACGGAAAAAAAAAAAAAGAGTACCTCTCCAAGTGCACTTTTACTACTTCTATTTCCCCCTCCCAGCCCTCCTTCCACTTCCGATGGGTGTTTTGTTGTGGTTTGTTTGGGGGGGTTTGTGTGAGAGAGAGAGAGAGAGAGAGCGCTCTACGGTCACTTTTCGTCACGGAATATATCAACCCGCCATCTGGTGTCGTTTGGAAGCAAGAGGCTCCACAAACTTGGTGGGGGGTACGCAGCGTTGCGCGGTGGGTCAGTGCGGTGTGTTTGGGTGGGGGGGGAGAGCAGGAGAGGCTGCCTAAGGAGAAGGGGGTGGGGGTCTTTTTTTAAAGGGTGGTCTTTACAGCAGGGAGAGGAAGGGGGATGAATTGGGGGCCTCGAGAGGACCGGTAAAGCGACGGAGGATTCGAGGCGCTTGGAAATCAAAAGGGGAGGTTGGAGTTTCCTTGCTTAGTTTGTTCAGGGCCGTGTAGAAGGTGGGCCCGGCGTGGCTGAGGATGTGGCAGGCAAGTGGACTTCATAGTAGGCTCAGTGGTGTGAAGCAGGCGTGCCCAAAATTGGCTTCTATGGTGGTGGCCTGGTGTAACCTCCAAAGCAACGCGGCCATTCTTGGCAACTTTTTTTTTAAAACACTTGTGGGCGTCAATTCCCAGAATTCCTCGGCCAGCGCATCATGCGCTGGCCGGGGAATTCTGGGAGTTGACGCCTACAAGCCTTCCAGTTGCCAAATCAGATACTCACTCCTCACCTGAATCCCTTGCTGCTCCGCTCCATACGGGGGCGCTTCTCTCCCTCTCTGCCCAACCCCCTCCGCTTCCAAAGTAACCCGGTTACTTTCAACAAACAAACCCTGTTTTGGGATGACGGCTGCATCCTTCTCTCCAAGCTAGGATAATTTCAACAGGGATGCTGGATCCGAAAGGATCGGAGGAGAAGGCTGTGACGCTCCACTCTTGCTCGACTGGTTTTTTTGCAGCCTGCGCTGAGAGCTGCCTGGGTGGGCACCCCGCTTCCGTTGCAGGCCTATCTCCCCCCTCCCCTCCCCTCCCTCCCTCTTAAGTTAACCTGCACAGGTGCTGCAGGTACTGGTGGGAAAACAAAAGAGGAAGAATTGCGTATTAAATAGGCGAGCCGAGGTTGTTGGAGATAAAAGAGTGTTCCGGTGAATTTTGATTATTGCAGTATTCTGTGCTTGACCTTCTCCCCTCCCCTCTTTTGCAGAGCAAACCACCACCTCCTCCCCTTCCCAATGGCTGCTCCTTGGGGAGGGGGCTTTGGAGGTTTGGGACATCCCCCCGTGTCCTCCCCAGCCACAGCAAAGACTAAGCTTCCGGGCTTGGTGTGTTCCTTTTGTCCGTTTGCTTCCGGTGGTTGTGTGTCTCGATGTGTGTAGAAAGCAGAGTTAACGGTAACTTGTTGTGTAGTGCATGATTTCCTTATGACAATTCGGCGGGAGACCCACATTGTGGACGAATGCCAAAAAAAAAGAAAAGAAAAGAAAAAAACGACAAAAGAAGGGAAAGAAAGAAAGACAAAAGAAAGACAAAAAGAAAGCCATTATTGAAAACATCAGAGGTGCTATTTCTCTTGTGGCCTTCTAAATGCCTGTTATCCCTAGAACGACATTCAAAACCAGACTCCTTTTGACAGGGTTTTTTTCTACTTTTAAACAGTTTCTAAATAAAGTTCTGTTATTTCAAGAACGTGGCGTCTTCTGGAGTGTCGTCGTCCTTACAGAGGTGATTGTTCTGACCTGGGTTTCCCAAGATCATGAAGCCGAACTCCTCGTCCCGATAAAATCCCTTTTTATTTAGGTTAAAAGCGAATTCCTCTCCAGCAAAGTCCCAGCAATCCCTTTCGTGAGATTTCACAACCACAGACCTTGATCAGGCTTGGAGAGTTGCCAGGCCGATAGCTTCCAAACGCCACGCTGTAGCAGCAATGACTTGGCAAGGAGTCAGGAACAGATCTTCACCTGAGTGACTTGAACTGATTGTCTCCTGCAAACCCCACTCCCCTTTTGCTCCTCCTTATTCCCTCTGGGAGGGGCCATTCACCGTCCACCTGTGGCTTTACTCCCCAGTCGACCCTTGTTCCTTAGCTGTTCCCTTCGTCTGGCAGCTCTGTGCATGCGCACACTGGGAACAGGCTCCAGCTGTTCTTCTTCCCCGCTGATCTCTGACTCCGAAGGTAGCTGATCACTGTTGGACGGCCCTGGCCCCACCTCTGCCTCTGATGCAGAGCCTTCCCCAGACTCCAGGACTGGCTCATGTTCCTCCCCAACCTCCCCAACCTCTGAGTCTCCTCATTGTCCGAAACTGGCAGGCCACAACAAGTATTTTATTTGTACTCAAGGTCCTTTTCTTTTGATGTCCAAATTCTGTCCTTTTTTTGTTCACATCATCCTTGGCTTGCTGTGCTTCGCACTGTCTGGGTATAGTTAGCATCGGATCTCTGAACCAGCATCTCGGGTGAATTCGAAGTCACTTTGGTCTACTCTTAAAGGTGGCAGACTAGAAAGTGGGAGTTCTAGTCCTGCCCCCTCAAACATGAAAGCCTGTTGGGTGACTGGACCAATCCCCCAGGAGACTAGGAGTTCTAATCCTGCCTTAGGGCACAAAAGTTGGCTAGGTGACTTGGGGCCAATCACCAGGAGACTGTGAATTATAGTCCCGCCTTAGGCACGGAAGCTGGTTGGGTGACTTTGGGCCAATCACCAGGAGTTTTGAGATTCCTAATCCTGCTTTAGCAGTGAAAGCTAACTGGGTTGCTTTGGGCCAATCATCAGGAGACGTTGGGTCATTCACCAGGAAATGGTGAGTTCTAGTCCTGCCTTAGGCACAAAAGGCAACTAGTAGAGACTGGGCGTTCTAATCCTGCCAGCTGCTGGAGGCTGGGAGTTCTAGTCCTGCCTTAGGCATGAAAGCCAGTTACTGGAATAAAGTGACGATTACTCCAAACTGTTGAGTCTTGGCTGCTTTTCCCAGACCAGAGAACCAGGAGACCAGAGGCAGCTGAGAGTTGATCCACGTGACCATGGGGATCAACGGTTGTAAGTGTGAAAAATGGTCTTTTTTCCCCCCAGTGCCGTCCCTTCGTATGGTCTTCAGATGAGCTGTTGTAAGTCGTAAGTACATAGTGGAAAGACAGAGGAGAAACTGATCTCGTGATGGAGAAGGAGTATGGTGGCCCCCGGCCCCTCCAGCAGCCGAATCGGAGGAGGAGGAGGAGGAGGCGTGGGAGTCAACGGCCAGTATCAAAGCAACCGGAGAGCTCCAAGGGGAAAGAGGGAACGGAGCTGGCGTCAACTTGTAAAACGTTCCTAGGCCTGTTTTCAACTTGCCATAAACAAGGATGGGGAGAAGCCTGAAGGAGCAGGTTTTGGGAACCAAGCTCCACGTTGACATCAAGGGCGGGTGGAGGGTTCGAGTCCTCTGGTACATCAGAGACATCTGTCGTGGCTGAAGATGCTGCCACCATGCTTTAAATTGGCAAAGGGTGAATTTTGGAGAATTTAGCGGTATTCCGTGCAATTCCCCCTTTTTTCCACTAGGGTGTGCTGCAAGGTAGCTGAACTTAAACTCCCTTGAAATTCACTACTTGACCATAGGGGGGGCTTGCAAGTCTGCCCTCAAAAAATCCTTCATTGGAGACTGTGATTGATGACACACACCCAGGGGGGAGCGGATGACTGAATGATGTATGCCAGAGTTGGCTTAATTTAGGTTAATAGCAATAACAATAGCACTTACTTATATACCGCTTTATAGTGCTTTTACAGCCCTCTCTAAGCAGTTTACAGAGCCAGCCTCTTGCCCCCAACAATCTGGGTCCTCATTTTACCCACCTCGGAAGGAGGGAAGGCTGAGTCAACCTTAGGATGGAAGGGAGGAGGAGGAGGGAGGAAGGAAGGAAAGGAAGGAAGGAAGGAAGGAAGGAAGGAAGGAAGGAAGGAAGGAAGGAAGGACAACAATCTTGGTCCTCATTTTACCCACCTCGGAAGGAGGGAAGGCTGAGTCAACCTTAGGAAGGAAGGAAGGAAGAAGGGAGGGAGGGAGGAAGGAAGGAAAGGAAGGAAGGGAAAGGAAGGAAGGAAGGAAGGACGAACAACAATCTTGGTCCTCATTTTACCCACCTTGGAAGGAGGGAAGGCTGAGTCGATTTTAAGGGAGGGAGGGAGGGAGGGAGGAAGGAAGGAATAGTACTAGTCCTTAGACTTACATATCACTTCACAGTGCTTTACAGCCCTCTCTAAGCAGTTTACAGAGTCAGCCTCTTGCCCCCAACAATCTGGGTCCTCATTTTATCGACTTGGGAAGGATGGAAGGCCGAGTCAACCTTGAGCCTGGTGGGATTTGAAGTGCTCAATTGCAGGCAGCCAACAGTCAGCAGAAGTAGCCTGCCGCACTGCACTCTTTAACCCCGGTGCCATCGAGGCTCAGGATAATGCCAGCATGTTGCTCCTGATAAATCTTTTGGATTTTATTGAAGCTTGGCTCAAGGGTCATGATGAAATTAGGGCAATCGCGGGAACCCTGACAGCTGGCAGAGAGACAGAGGCAGAGCCGGGGCCGTCCGTCAGCCCCCAGAGAGTCAACTGCCGCCAGGTCTGGAGGTGGCTTGATGAGAAAGAGGAGGAACAGCCAGGTCCAGTGCCTGACAAACGGATGCGCAGAAGGCAGAGGAGAGGAGAGCAGTGGAAATCTATGGGCCAGACCTTGGGACGAAAAAGCCACCACTGTTAGCGAAGCCCCACCCAAGCGCTGGGGATAAAAGGCAGGGGGTGGAGATGAATAGATACGACAGACAACTATTCATCATCTCCCTGCGGTGTGAGAGAGAGAGAAAAACTTTTTGCTGGGCTGTTGGCCCTCCTAATAAAGGGAACATTTATTTTACTACAGAGAGTTTGTCATGTTTGGGAGCTGGGTTAGAATAAGGAGGGTTAGAATAATGTTCTGGTCCATGTTCTGATCAATAAAGATAGCAATGGGTTGGAAGTGGAGATCAAGACCAAGAATCGGAAGCCACCGGAGGTTTGGATGGGGATCTACCAGCCCCCCCCTGAGATCCTGGTGGCCAAAAAGACTTAAAAAAATGGGAAGCTACCAGAGATGTTACTTGATCCAGTGACGCCGAGGAGGCCTGGCCGCACAGAGGAGAAGAGGTGGAGATTCCCAGGAGAAGAAAAGCAGGTGAGAAGTTGTAGGATGGGGTCCTTTTGGGTCAGTGGACAAAATAACTGCTCTCCAAAGTGAGACCCAATGAAGTAAGGCTTGACGCCCTGAGATGAGATCGACGGGGCGGGGATGATGGTGGTGTGGTTACTCACCCACGGTCCTAATAAAAGAAAGGCATGATGGTCCTACATGTCTACGGAGATTCTCAGACACCCAGTTCATAGTTTTCCCAAAGGTGCTTTTTCAAGAGGCAAGTGGACTTTCTGGTTTTTCTTTTGAAGATGTTTCACTTCCCATCCAAGAAGCTTCTTCAGCTCTGACTGGATGGTGGGGAAGGGAAGGATTTATATTCTTTGCGGACAGAGCTGGTCATTTGCATCCTTTTAGAGGATCACTGAGGTCTCCCGGGGGTTCGTCTGTGTACTCAGCGTCACCTGAGTGGTGCAAGTGAGTGTGGAGCCTTCTTGGTTGCAGGATATTTTTTTCTGCCCTGTGTCCTGCAGCCAAGAAGATTCCATGCATATTTGCACCACTCAAGTGACCCTGGGGACACAGATAAACCTCCAGGTGGCCTCAACGACCCTCTAAAAGGATGCAAATGACCAGGTGTCTGCAAGGTTTTATTTTTATTTATTTATCTTTGTCAATTGCTTACAAGATAATAGGTGTAAGTAAAAAAACCATAATTATGAATACATGGATACATATAAGAAAAATTAAAAAAATAAGAGAAACAATAGGACAGGGACGGTAGGCATGTTGGTGCGCTTATGCACGCCCCCTACAGACCTCTTAGGAAAGGGGTGAGGTCAATAGTAGACAGTCTAAGGTTAAAGTTTTTGGGGTTTGGGGAAGAAACCACAGAGTCAGGTAGAGTATTCCAGACATTTTGAAGTTGGCAACGTGACTAGATTTGCTTTTCTGCCAAAGTGATTTCTTTTTGGATTGAAGCTTCCTTATTGTTATGGGTAATTTGTTTTTTTCTGGTTTTGGGAGTTGTTAATGGTACATATAGTTTGATGACTCTTTTGACTTCAAGTAAAAATATGTTGTAATGGTCTTCTACTGTATTGCATCCAGTGAATAGAAATTGCCAATCAAGGGATGAGAGATTGTTGTTTATAAGATCATAGTTGCCTTTTTTGAACTTATAATTGGGGATTACGTCATTGTGATGATTTTTGTGTGGGCGTATGTTGAGGCAAAAGTCAATCATGTTGTGGTCACTGTTGGAAAAGGGTTCTTTAATTTGTATTCCGTAAATTGAATTCAAACTATTGCAGAAGATGAGATCGAGGCAGTTGTTTAAGTCTAGAGTTGTTGGTTACTAGTTGTTCCAGTCCCAGATTTGTATCAGCATTGTAGAAGGTTGCATGTGTGGGTTCAGTTGTACATTCATTTAGGGTCCAGTCAATATGAGGTAGATTGAAGTCACCAAGAAAGATAAAAGGGTGTGGGCAGGATGCTGCCCATGTTAGTAGTGTATTTAGCTTGTTTACATGTTCGATGTCATAATCAGGGGCTCTGTAACATAGTAAGAACCGAAATGTGATATTTAAGGACAGTTCACAGATGATGGTCTCAGGAAGAGCAAGCTCCTGGGTAACTTGGATGTTTTTTAGATGTAGGGACTTTTTATAGAAGATAGTGTATAAATCCTTCCCTTCCCCTCCATCCAGTCAGAGCTGAAGAAGCTTCTTGGATGAGAAGTGAAACAGAAAAAAGAAAAAGAAAAAAAAACAAGGAAGTCCAATTGCCTCCTGAAAAATACACCTTTGGGACATGATGGTCCTCCATGCGTCTTCTTGCTCCTCCCGAATTAGCCAATTCTATTTGTTCAACCCAAAAGCAGTTGGAGAAGCTGCCCACACAATAAGAGGGGAAATAATTGGGGGGTCTAGAAATGGGAGACAACTCCATGGAGCTCCATACCTCCATGTTTTGAGGGTCCCTTCGTTGCCTTCTGCCAAGCTCTGAGAACCACCTCATCCTGACAAGCATCGGTATAACTGATGGACCTAGAATACGGATCCTTGGTTAGTGTTGGCTTGCAATATAGGAGGTTGAGGAGGTGTGCGTTGTAAACTAACCTTCAGTCTTTGGAGTTCAGGGTTCAGGTTGTTCCAACGGTGGGTTCCCAAAGGAGATGAAACGATGGTCACTGTCCCAAGAGTTTGGAGGATGACGTGAGTCGAAAGACTTCATCGCCACTAGAAAACTTGAGTGGTGAAAGGGGGTGGACCGCCTATGTCAACCCAGCATCGGGAACTCCAGATGTTCTGGGAAGTGAGATCACAGTTCTAAAGTTTGACATCACAGTTGAGTTTGTGGGGAGCCAAGAAGTGGAGAAGAAGTTCAGGTTGGACCTCCTGAATCGGTGCCTAAACATGCAACAGGAGTCGTACCAGCCAACCGCGACCTCTTTTTTAGGGAGGGGCCCCAACTCTGTCATGAGTTCAGGGAACGAGTCCCAAATCAGCACTCCAGGAAAGCTGAGCCTCTATGCCTCTGTTACATGGTGAGTGGAGCTCCTCTGTGGGGTTCTTCCACCAGGGACAGTAGATGAAAAGATGTTGAGAGTCTAGAAAGAGTGCAGAGAAGAGCCACAAAGATGATTAGGGAATTGGAGGCTAAAACATGGAAGAACGGTAGCAAGAACTGGGCATGGTTAGTCTAGTGAAGAGAAGGACCAGGCATGACAAGACAGTAGGGTTTTACTCCTTTACAAAGTGTTTCATCGTTGGCATCTAGCACCATTGAGATGGGCCAAGATATATCCAAATTTGAGTCCAATATGTTGGAAGTGTAAACAAGCAACAGGTACCTTCTTTCACGTGGGGTGGCTGTGCCCAAAAGCCAAAAAATTCTGGAATAAAATAAAAATTTGGGCTGCAAGAAATAACAAATGAAAAAAATAGAATTCAAACCGGAAATGTTTTTATTAGGGGTAATTAGAGGCGAATATAAAAAAGAAATCGAATATCTCATAATACATATTCTGACAGCAGCAAGAATAATTTATGCTCAAAATTGGAAAGCGGAGGGTAATCCCACGGATAATACGCTAGTTAAAAAAATGATGGATTGTGCGGAAATGAATAAGCTTACTGTGGAGTTGCAAGAGAAGGGAAAAAAGGAGAATTCTATACAGTCTGGGAAAATGTATATACTTGGATAGATAACAAGAATAATAGTTAATTGTCAGGTGGTGCTCCATTCAAAATTCAAGAAAGAAAAACTTAGACTCTTTAGATTAGAGCAAAGATGTCTTTTACTGAAGATGAAGTGGTAGCATCAAATAGAATTCTAAATCTAAGAAATTAGGCGCGCAGACCACATATACAAAGTGTTGGAAACGTTCCCACCCCTCATAGTTCAAATGAGTCTTCCAATTAAAAGTTGTGAATATGATCATGTGGGTGTCTTCAGGTGGTGATGAGGCCTCTGTCCGTTGACCTTGACATATTTTGATAAAGATTTGCAGCTGCGCAGAGAAAAGAAAGCTAAGCGAGGAATAGAAACTTAAGAGCAGGAATTTATACTCCCCCCCACTCCTCATTTATACAACACAAGAATGTAACACCTCCAGCTCTCTTCCCAGACATATCCCCCCTCCTGCCCCCGTTACTTATGGCAGCCAAAAGATGCAAAGCAGTAGAAAAGATCTTGAAGGCTGACAATATATAATGTAAATATGAATAATGTATATATGTATATAGATATGAATAATGGAAGATGGGGAAAAAAACGATGCCACAATGTATTGTTACGTTCATGAGCTCAGCTCCTTTTAATGATCCTCACGATTGACCTTGACTGGGGGTAGACCTTCCAAATGATCCTGCATGGAAGTCCACGTTATGCTACCCATGAACAGGGAGAGATTACAAAGAGTAAGGATAAGCAATTGGTAGAGTATCTTGAGGGCTCCCTGGTCCTCTCTGAACTTGGTTGCTTTCTTGCAGACGTTTCATTACCCAAACTAGGTAACTTCATCAGTGCTAGTCTCTATTTCTAACACCAGCACTGATGTCCCCCAGTTGGGTCATGAAACATATACAAGAGAACAACCAAACTCAGATAGCAACAAGGCCCCCACAGCTCTTCCTCCTCCTCCTCCTCCTCTTCCTCCTCCTCCTCTTCTTCTTTTTCTTCTTCTTTTTCTTCCCTCCTCCTCCTCCTCCCCACCAACCTTCTGTCACTGATGATGTTCCCTAGTTGGGCCATGAAACATCTGCAAGAAAACAACCAAACTCAGAAAGCACTAAGGACTCCACAGTCTGTCTCCTCCTCCTCCTCCTCCTCCTCCTCCTCCTCCTCCTCTTTTTCTTCTTCTTTTTCTTTCCTCCTCCTCCTCCTCCTCCTCCTCCTCCTCCTCCTCCTCCTCCTCCTCCTCCTCCTCCTCCTCCTCCTCCCCCCAACCTTCTATCACTGATGATGTTCCCTAGTTGGGTCATGAAACTTCTGCAAGAAAACAACCAAACTCAGAAAGCACTAAGGACTCCACAAGTCTGTCTCCTCCTCCTCCTCCTCCTCCTCCCTCTACAAACCCCACTCATTTCTAGATGAGTTTAGCTAGCTGAGTCATGAAACGCCTGCAAGAGAAGAATCAAGGACCTCCAACTTCAATCCTGAACTACAAATCCTTCCCTCCTTTTTTCAGTCCTGGGCTGAATCCTGCAATCTGGATGGGACCTTGGGCTCTGCTGACCACAGGCTAGCAATGATGGTCTTATAGCTGATGTCGGTTTGTTGTCTCTTTTTTTTTACAGGGGAGCTGTGGATTCCGAGGGAGACTGGGCCTTTAAGCAGGGAGCGCAGGCTCCGCACCCTGCGGTAAGTACCTGGTTCCCCCGTGGCTTCTGCGTGTCCCAGGGCACTGCTAGAAAAGGGCCGCAGCAGCCCAGCCGCCGGCAAGCCGATTGGCCAAAATGTTTAGCAACATCTCAGCCCAATGTTGGAAGTGTGATCAAACCCCGGGTACTTATTATCACATGTGGTGGACCTGTACGAAAGCTAGAAAAATATTGGAGGAAAATACATACAGGGTTGGTGTTAGGTATAACATTGATACCAAATATGGTTTGGGTGAATAAATATATAAAACTTAGATATCATGGTTTAAGTGCTTATCACTTTAAGCACAATGCAGCAGGCAATTAGCCGATTAAGGGTGCGGTTAGAAGTTACTATATAAGGAAGCATTAGAAGCTGGAAAGCTTACTGTCTGTCTGGCTGTAACTGTCTGTTACTGTAACTGTGTGCTGCTGACTGTTACTGTGTGCTGCTGCGACTAACTGTGATTACTGACTGTGAGTGCCTGTGACTGAACTGTTATTGTTTGCTACTGTTTGCTGAATATCCAGCGTTTGTTTCTCTGGAGAGTGAAACCGGAGGAGGAGAAGATATCTTTATCGGCTGATAAAGATATTGCAAGGACTCTTAACTTGGACTATACTAGTGAGTCTTACTGGATGGAAATACTGTGAATGACTTAATGGACTGAATGACAATGCTTAAACTCTAACTGGATTAAAAACTATTTAAACTACAAACAGTGTTTGTGTTCAGTGTGTGTATACTCTGGGGCCCTTCCGCTCTCCTTTGGCTGCCTGGCTTGACTACTGCTGCAATACTCTTCTAGGGGTTAATCTCCAAAACCCTAACATTGGTTATGGGCCCAGCAGCATAGTCTAACTAACCAGGATATAGCAGAGAGAGTTGGTGTGAGTTGCACATTACTGTAAAAACAAACTGTTTTAATTAGTTTAAAATAGTCAAAATATCTGAAGAGTAATGGCACAAGTAAATTTGTCACAACTGTCCATGATATCCAGGCTGGATGGAACAAACTATGTTTCATGGTCAATGAAATGTAGTTTACTTCACGCAGAGAAGGTTTGTGGGACATTATAGCAAACCCACCAGATGTGAGTAGCTGGGATCCTGCTAATGATGATGATAACGAAAAGTTACAAGACTTTAAACTGAAGAATGAGCAGGCTTTATGCATCATAGGACTGACTCTCTGTGATCAGCAGCTTGTCCATATTCGTGGAGAAGAAAATGCTGCAAACTGCTGGGAGAACCTCAGGAAGATTTATGTTCGGGACAGTGTAGGAGCACATATAAATCTTACACGGAAGCTTTTTCGAACGCATCTTCAGAGGAATGGAGATATGTTAGTTCATTTAAACTGTATGAAGAGCATTTTTCAAGATTTGCAAGAAAAAGAGCTTATATTTAATGAACTGCAACAAGTCTACATAATATTATCTTCATTAGATCAAAGCTATGATGACTATGTGACTTCGTTAGAGGTATTGCCAAAAGAAAGCCTCTCATTAACCGAGATTACAGGCAGGCTACTAGAAGAAGCCAGAAGAAGGCGTGAGCGTGACGAGCTGAGAGAAGATAAGAAAGAAGAGAAATTATCTTCAAAGCTTGAAAGAAACCAGCAAAGCAAAGTAAAGCACCTGGAAGAAGAGAATTTATCTTCGACGGCATACACAATTAAAAAGTGTTTTAATTGTGGAGGCAGAGGACATTTGGCAAGATTCTGCAAAAGAGAAAAAGCCAGAATGTAAAAAAGCCAAAGAAAGCATTTGAACTAGCCACGTTTAGCAACTCTGATGTGAAGAATAATTTATGGGTGGTTGACAGTGGCGCATCCCACTGCATCACAAGAGATAAGACAAAATTTATAAAAATGTCTACAAGTTCTCAACATATATCTCTTGCCAACGGCTGGAAACTGAAAGCTAAAGGTCAAGGTTTTGCACGTTGTCCGTACATAAACCAGGATATAAAAATGTTGTATGTACCGCAACTAAAGTTTAATTTGCTTTCAGTAAGGGTATTAGATAAATTAGGTTATGTAATTACTTTTAAGGATAATAATTGCATAATTGAAAAAGATAACAAAAGGGTAACTGCAGCTTTAAATGGAACATTATATGTCTTAGATAATAGTAAGAAAGGGGAGGCTCAAACTGTATTTAATAATATAAAGCCTCATGATGAATGTATCCATTTATTGCATAGGCGTTTGGGGCATGTAAATTTTAAAATGCTAAAACGTACAGTTGAGTTATCTGAAGGAATAAGGTTAAAACATTGTGATAAATATTTGCGTTGTAATGTTTGCTGTGAAGATAAGAGCAAAGTATTGCCTGCAAATAGGCTAAATGGTTTCAAAACAAAAGAACCTTTAGAAGTGGTATTTGCAGACATAATAGGTCCAAAGAAACCCAGTATGGGAGGTGCTAGATATATACTGAGCATTATGGACCATTATTCTAGATATGGGTTTTGCTATTTAATGAAAAGCAAAACTGAAACATATCAACATTTTTTCAATTGGCTTAGGTTTGCTGAAAGAAAGTCTAAACGTCAACTGATAACCCTGGTGACAGATAATGGCACGGAATTTGTTAATAACAAATTCCAGAACAGACTTAAGATAGCTGGAATAGAGCATAAGAAGTCTGCTCCATACAGGCCAGAACATAACGCTTTTATTGAAAGAAGAGGCCAAACACTACAGGCAATGGTTAGAACAATGTTAAATGATTCTGGGTTACCTGATTCTTTGTGGGGGAGGCTACAATGTGTGCTAATAACATATTGAACAACGTTGTTAATACAACAACAGGTGAAATACCATTCACCAGATGGCATGGCAGGAAACCTGACCTAAGTTACCTGCACACATTTGGTGCACCAGCATGGGTGCATATTCCTGCACAACTCAGAAAAAAAGGGCAACATAGAGCTAAAAGATTTTTCTTCGTTGGTTATCAGGCAAACCATAGGGCATATAGATTTTGGGAGAAAGGCACATCTAAAGTGTTATGTAGTGCTAGTGCCCAATTTCTAGAACATGAAGGATGGGAGAAATTAGAACAGGATGCCAATAAAGATGTAATTATTGAATCCTATAGAAATCCCATTAGTTATCCCTGTAACTTTAAAAATAAAGTAAAGAGACAAATACAGGATGAAATAGTGCCCATTAAAGGAAGAAACAGATTCAATAGCTGAACAGGATGAGGAAGATGAACAGGTAGTAGTTCAACAAAGTCCTCCTGTAAGCCCAGTAATTCCCAGAAGAACTACACGTGTATCTAGACCGCCTGATAGGTACCAGGCTAACACAGTGTGTCAGATTAATCAAGTTCCTAATTCTGTTGAAGAAATTAAAAAGTATCCTAATAAGGAAAAAGAAAGATGGTATGCAGCAATGAATAAGGAACTGAATTCATTAAGTGATATGAAGGTGTATGAAAATGCCAAATTACCTGTAGGAAAGAAATCCATTGGCTGCAAATGGATATTTAAGGTAAAAATAGATAAAGATGGTAATTTAATCCATAAGGCAAGGTTAGTAGCCCAAGGTTTTAGGCAGAATGCTAATGACTACGATGAGGTGTTTGCACCTAGTCTTAAGGCAGCAACCTTGAGAGCAGCTTTAGTGTGGGCAGCTAGTAAAAACTATATAGTTAACCATCTAGATGTGGAAACTGCTTACTTGCACGCCCCATTAAAACATATTATTTATATGAAAAAACCTGTTGGTATTAAAAGTGAAAATAAGGATAATAATGATTGTTGGTTGTTAAAGAAAAGTCTCTATGGTCTAAAACAATCAGGCTATGAATGGAACCAGTATATTGTAAAGGAACTAGACAATATAGGATTTAAAGCTGGTTTAGCCGATCCATGTCTGTTTAAGAGGGAGACAAATGGGAAAGTATCATTATTATTACTGTTCACAGATGACATTGCATTGATAACTGAAACTAATGATGAAGCAAATAAAATAATAGCATCATTAGGAAAGAGAATAAAGATCAAGCAATTAGGGGAGATAAAGAAGTATCTCGGTTTGAATATAAAGAAAACACGGAAAGGTTTTAAGATATCTCAGGAAGATAAGATAAGCAAATTGCTAAAAGATTACAAGATGGAGCTTTGTAAGCCAGCTAAGACTCCAATGAGTCAGGAGTTTAGCAACACTGATGAACAAAGCCCTGAGTTTGATAAGGTGATTTATCAATCTTTAATTGGTAGTTTGAGTTATATTAGTAATTGGTCTAGACCAGATATATCGTACTGCGTGAATCAGTTGGCTAGATTCAATTCTGCACCATGTGAAAGACACTGGAATGCAGCTAAGAGGATATTAAGATATCTTAAAAAGACAATGAATTATTCATTGTATTTAGAACCAAAGGGTGATTTAATTTTGAGTGCTTATGCAGATGCTAGCTTTGCATCAGAAAGAGACACTAGAAAGTCGACTTCAGGAACAGCCATAATGCTGGGTAATACATTAATAGGCTGGAAGTCAATAAGACAACAGCATATAAGTTTGTCTACTATGGAGGCAGAATTCTCCTGTTTATCATTGTTATGTACAGAGTTAATAATGTATAAACAAATGTTAATTGATATAGGTATAACAGTAGATTATCCTATAATTATACATGAAGATAATCAGGCAGCAATTCAAATGGCCACAAATATTGGAGTAAAAACAAGGAGCAAGCATACAGATCTAAGATACCTAAACGTGAGACAATCTGTAAGAAGTAAGATGATTCAGCTAGAGTACTGTATGTCGGAGGACAATTTAGCTGATAATTTTACTAAAGCCCAAGGTGCCAGTAAGCACCAGGAGAGTTGTGAAAAATATGGGATAAGATTGTAAGGTATTATATATTTATTTCACCCAAAAGGGAGTATGTTAGGTATAACATTGATACCAAATATGGTTTGGGTGAATAAATATATAAAACTTAGATATCATGGTTTAAGTGCTTATCACTTTAAGCACAATGCAGCAGGCAATTAGCCGATTAAGGGTGCGGTTAGAAGTTACTATATAAGGAAGCATTAGAAGCTGGAAAGCTTACTGTCTGTCTGGCTGTAACTGTCTGTTACTGTAACTGTGTGCTGCTGACTGTTACTGTGTGCTGCTGCGACTAACTGTGATTACTGACTGTGAGTGCCTGTGACTGAACTGTTATTGTTTGCTACTGTTTGCTGAATATCCAGCGTTTGTTTCTCTGGAGAGTGAAACCGGAGGAGGAGAAGATATCTTTATCGGCTGATAAAGATATTGCAAGGACTCTTAACTTGGACTATACTAGTGAGTCTTACTGGATGGAAATACTGTGAATGACTTAATGGACTGAATGACAATGCTTAAACTCTAACTGGATTAAAAACTATTTAAACTACAAACAGTGTTTGTGTTCAGTGTGTGTATACTCTGGGGCCCTTCCGCTCTCCTTTGGCTGCCTGGCTTGACTACTGCTGCAATACTCTTCTAGGGGTTAATCTCCAAAACCCTAACAGTTGGAAAAGAGGATTAAGCAACATATAGACTTGAAACTGGAAATATTTTTGTTGGGTATAATGCCAGAAGGATATGATAAAAGGGGACTGTATATCTAATTTTGCATGTACTGACGTCTGCAAAGATTGTGTGTACACAATATTGGAAAAATGAGAACACCCCACCAGATAAGGATGTAATTCGGAAAATATTGGACCGTGCAGAGATGAATAGATTGACGTTCAAAATAAAGGAGAAAGAAGACACAAAATATTATTTAACATGGAACAGATTTTATGAGTGATTAGAGATAAGAGGTGGACACTCTTAGAAAGATTATTGTTATGAAAGAATTAAATACGAAGAGGGCTGATAATTAGAAACATGTTGATATAATTCATAGAACTATAAATAAGCTAATATTTATTTTGAATAATAATTTTAACATTTAGTTAACATTATTTTGTTACCCTATCATTATTGTTACTAGTACATATGTTGGTATTTCTGTTTTTTTTTTTTTTTTTGCTTTTTCGTAAATGATCTGCCCTGACAATACACTGTATTCAAAATGATTATGAATAAAAATAAAACATATACTAAAAAAAAAAAAAATAAGAAAGGGAAAAAAAAGGGCTGCAGCCCAAGGTTTGGGAGGCCTAGTGGTCATCTCCTCTGGTGTCGCTTTTCTCCATATCCAGACCAGCTCCAAGCGTCTGGGTTTGTCTGGGTCCCTCCTCCCATATGTAGCCTGGATTTTCTTTAAAGACTACTTACAACCCCAACAAAGTCCAACATTTCTGTTGCTAAGTGAGACCTTTATGAAGTGAGCTTTGCCCCACTTTATGACTTTCCTTGGCACCATTGTTAAGTGAGTCCCTAAAGTCGTTCAGCTAGTAACATTGTCGTTAAGTGAATCTGGCTTCCCCGTGGCTTGTCGGAAGGTCGCAAAAGTGGACCCCCATGGACACCGCGACTGTCATAAGTATGAGTCAGTGGCCAAGAGTCTGAATTTTGATCGGGGAGGCTGCAATGGTCGTAAGTGTGAAAAATAACCACAAGTCACTTTTTTCCGTGCCGTCCAGTAGTGGGCTGCAACCGGTTTAACAACCCGTTCTGTGAGTACGCGCTTTGCACACGCAAGCGGCATTCGAAAAAACCCCAATTTTAGCCTCTAAAGTAGTGTTGGCTAAACTTTTTGGGCTCCCGTGCTGAAAATTGCACTCGCGTGGTCGCATGACAGCACCCAGACATCAATGCGCCCCAGCCCCCCCTGCGCATGTGTGCACAATACCCTCCTTCACCTGCACTGCGCATGCGCGTGCCACCCAGCTGTTTTTCGGCCCATATGAGGCCTTTTTCGGCCTCCCTGAGGCTCGAGTGAAGCCTCTTCAGTCTCGGGAGGCCGAAAAACGGGCCTTTCAGAAACAGACGAAGTGCCTGTTTTCAGCCTCTGGGGGGCCTCTGGAGCCTGGGGGAGGCTGTTTTCGCCCTCCTGGGGGCTTGAGGAAAGCCTCTGCAGCCTTTGGAGGCTGAAAAATGGGCCCGTTTCATCACTTCTGGTATTTCCAGAAGGCCCGTTTTTCAGCCTCCCGAGGCAGCAGAGGCTTCCCTCGAGCCTCAGGAGGCTGAAAAAGTCCTGAAACAGGCAGAAAATCAGCTGTGAGGCGTGCTCATGCGCAGTGCAGGTAAGTTTGACTGGGGCTCGCGTGCCCGCACAAATGGCTCCGTGTGTCACCTGTGGCACGAGTGCCATAGGTTCGCCATCACAGCTATAAAGTTTACCTTCTAGAGCAGTGGTCCCCAACCTTTTTTATGCCATGGCCCGGTACCGGCATCAGCTGGGCGCCGCGGACCGGTACCGGCATCAGCTGGGCGCCGCCATCTTGTTTTGATGAAAAAGTGCTTCCAGTGAGCTTTTCTGGGTAGAAATGGCTGTCTACCCAGAAAAGCTCACCGGAAGCACTTTTTCATCAAAACAAGATGGCGGCACCCAGCAAACCAGCGGCCCGATAGGATTTGTTCCACGGACCAGTACTGGTCTGTGGACCGGTAGTTGGGGACCCCTGTTCTAGAGCACTGCCGGTGAGTAAAATAGTGAGGCGTGGCAATCTACTGTGCCGCGTGAATCACCTGAGCTGAAAAACATGGAAATATAGGACAGGATAGAGCATGGGTGGGCAGGGCCAGCTGATCGCCAGAACTACCGGTGCCGTTGAAACTTCAAACAGTCACTAAACGAACTGTTGTAAGTCGAGGACTACTGTTGTGGTTAGCCTGAGGAGAGCGAGGACTCAAATGAGGGGCCAGGACCATCAGGGAGAGACTGCTACCTTCAGAGATTGTGGGGGCTGGCAGCAGCAATGAGGAGGTTCCCGAGGAGCCTGTGCCAAGTGCGCATGCGCGCAGGGCTGCTAGCAGGAAAAAAACAGCTACAACAGCATGGGCGACTCAGGAGTAAGGCTGCAAGGTAATGGCCCCTCCTTCAAGAAGATAAAAGCCAGCTGTGAAACGAATGTACTTTGCAGGAAGCAAAGACGTTTTGAAACTCCAGCCTCGTGGACATTTCAGTATCCTGAGTTTGTATTTGAAGATTCTTGTACTGCAAATTATTTCTTGTCTGTTCTCTTTTGGCAAGTCTCAGCACAGTTTGGCGAGGCTTGTGCTTATCACAGCTAATTATTTTGCAAAAGCATGACAAGGTTTCTATTCCTTTTGGATTGTGTTTGATTTGTTGGAAAAGGGCGTGGGTCAGAACAACTACCTGCCTTCTTCATTCTCGTCAGATATACAGTAGCCCAACATTTTCATTGCTAAAGCGAGAAGTTGTCCATGAGGTCTGCCCCATTTTACGACCTTTGGTGCCATCGTTGTTAAGCAAATTCCTGCAGTGCTTAAGTCAGTAACCCGATTGTTAAGTGAATCTGGCTTCCCCCATGGATGTGGCTTGTCAGGAGGTCGCAAAAGGGGTCCACGTGACCACTGCAACCGTCATAAGTACATGCCAGTTGCCAAGCCTCTGAATTTTGATCATGTGACACCAGGGAATGCTCCAATGGTTATAAGTGCGAAAACAGTCATCAATCACTGTTTTGGGAGTGCTGTTGTAACTTCAGTCACTAAATGAACTGTTGTACTTCGAGGACTAGCTCCGTCTCAGGATCACTGGCTCCATTTTGTGACCTTTTTTTTTTTCCAAAAAGTTTTTTATTTTTAATCTTTACATGTCTTTTAGTGAACAGTGTGATTCCAGTTTTTTACATTTCCATACAGACATGACCCTAATTACATATCTATCTCACTTATTGAGTTTCTTATCATATCATTGCATTTTCCATTTTCTATAAATTTTCCCAAATATTCTTCGTTGTTTTTTTTACTTTTATTTTATCCAATTTTAACTCATATAACTTGTTCTATTTTTCTTTAATTATACTCTTATCTTCTTTATATCTTAAAACTCTTTATTTTTCATTCTATATTCACTATGCTCTTATACTTTTATCTGTCACATATATACTTTTCATCACATATTATTTCATTATTCAGTAAATTCCATCTTAATATTAATCATTCCAAAGATTCCCTCCTTAATTACCCATTTGAGCACACCACCTTTTTACCTTAGGGTTAGGGTTAGGGTTATATCATACTAATTTTAATATGATTATAGTATATTATGGTAGTTTTATATATGAATTATGAGTAAATTGAATGATGTATAAGATTAAAAAAAATTGTGATCTTCTGACCAGCTGAGCCATGGAGGTAAACCAGGTTCACTTAACAACCGCCTCACAAGAATTGTATTTGCTAAAAATTGAAAAAAATGAGAAAATACCAATGCAGGAAGAAGTTATTAAGAAAATAATGGAATGTGCTGAAATGAGTAAATTGACATTTGAAATTAGAGAAGAAGAAGACAATATTACAAGATATGGGATTTGTTTTATCAATGGTTAGATAAAAAAATATGGAAATGAAATACTTTAGAGAATTTTACAATATAAGGTTAATAGAATTATAGAGAATATAAGGATGTATTATTCGATGGATTTATGATGAGGTAATGAATGTTTTAGTATAAATTAATCTGTTGAATATCTCGCATAAAATGATGGAATAATATAGTCAAATAAATGATTAACAGTGATAATAATATATACATATACATACATACATACATACAGTGATAATAATATATACATATACATATACATATACATATACATATACATATACATATACATACATACATACATACATACATACATACATACATACATATATATATATATATATATATATATATATATATATATATATATATATATATATGTTTTCTGAAGTTCTGGGTATTTGTATGTGGATCTTTGGTTATTCAGGTTTTCTCCGCGTAAGATTGGAAGTATCTAGGCAACGTTTGGGCGGGGGTGTGTTCTCATTGGTTGGGGGTTTGGCTGTGTTCTGATTGGTTGGGGGGTTGGCCGTGTTCTGATTGGCTGGAGGCATGTTCTGTTCAGGTGGGGGCTTGGTTGTGCTCAGGTTAGTCTTAGTTGCTGGGGAGGGTTTGAAGTGGGTAGTGATGCAGCTGCAGTGCGGCTTCTGGTCCGTGGTTGTGTCTCATCTTCTGTGTGGGTGTGAGTCTGCTTTCTACGTGGAAGTGTGGTGGTGGCATCTTGTGTGGCCCTCATGGGTGTGGGTCTGGTGTCATTCTTCATGTGAGGTACTCGTCTGTTCATGAGGCGGGTTTCCAAATGGCTGGTAGGTGGGAGGTGTCATCTCTTCTATTCATGCTGTGTGGGCATTTTTCTATCTCTATGGCTTCTCTGATTATTCTGTTGTTGAATCAGAGAAACCATAGAGATAGAAAAACGCCCACACAGCATGAATAGAAGAGATGACACTTCCCACCTACCAGCCATTTGGAAACCCGCCTCATGAACAGACGAGTACCTAACATGAAGAATGACACCAGACCCACACCCATGAGGGCCACACAAGATGCCACCACCACACTTCCACGTGAAAAGCAGACTCACACCCACACAGAAGATGAGACACGACTCACGGACCAGAAGCCGCACTGCAGCTGCATCACTACCCACTTCTAACCCCTCTGAGCCATACATGAAGCGAACTGACCCCCACCATGAAGATGCGGCACGACCACGAACTCGAAGCCAAACAGCAAGATCACAGCTCACCAGCTCAAATCCCCAGCAACTAAGACTAACCTGAGCACAACCAAGCCCCCACCTGAACAGAACATGCCTCCAGCCAATCAGAACATGGCCAACCCCCAACCAATCAGAACACAGCCAAGCCCCCACCCGATCAAGTCACACCCCACTAGCAGTTAAAAGGAAGAAGCAGCTGCAAGCTCACATCACTCTGAGAAGCACAGAGCGGAAGACACAAGCCTGAAGATGATGAATGAGACTTCATCGAAACGTTGCCTAGATACTTCCAATCTTACGCGGGAGAAAACCCGAATAACCAAAGATCCATATATATATGTACTGTATACACACACACACACTAGATGGATAATATGAGAATTTATACAAATTATAAGTGAGGACTATGGAGATGAAGCACAAAATGCTTGTAACCAACCGACACACTGTATGTAACTGGAAGATATTTTTATGTTTTATGTTTTGTTTGTGTATGTTTGTTTAAAAAATAAAAATTATTTTTTAAAAAAACAACCAACCACCTCACTTAACAACCGCCTCACTTAACAACCGCCTCATTAACACCTGCAACAATTTACTTCACGACTCCGGCCAGGAAGTTCATGGAATGGCCAGTTAACCAATTTCTTGCTTAGCAACAGGAACCTTGGGCTCCCTTGTGGTCGTAAATGGAGGAATGATCATGGATGTTGTGGTCCTTCACCCAGATGAGACTCCCGGGCATCCTGAGCAAGGCCGGGCGCCTCTGCTCATCCCACCGGCACCTGATGAAGTCTGCAGATTTTTACGACGAAGCGCGTTGCAAACAGCTGGAGGAGCAGATCAACTACGACCACTTGCAAAAACTGGAGCGGACGTTCCGAGAAGCGGACGTGGATGGAGAAGGTGAGGGAAGGTCCCGTCCGGTGGGTGGAAAGTGTGGGACTCACCCTGCACTTTGAAGGCTGCACAACCTCTAGAGGCCCCAAGGGGTCTTTTTTTTTTTTTTTTCAAGAGGCAACTGGACTTTCTGGTTTTTTTCCTTTGGAAGATGTTTCGCTTCTCATCCAAGAAGCTTCTTCAGTTCTGACCAAAAGGTGGAGGATGGAAGGATTTATGCTCCTTGCAGATAGCTGGTCATTTGCATCCTTTTAGGGGTCGTTGAGGCCCCTTGGAGGTTTACCTGTGTCACCTGAGGGTCACCTGAGTGGTGCTAATGGTTCCTGTACTCTGCAATTTTTCCCCCCTGGAAATCCATTTATACTTCAATGACCCACTAAAAGGATGCAAATGACCAGCTGCCTGCAAGGAGCATAAATCTTTCCCTTCCCCCTCCTCATCCTGTCAGAACTGAAGAAGCTTCTTGGATGAGAAGCGAAATGCCTTCAAAGAAAAAAACCAGAAAGTCCAGTTGCCTCCTGAAAAAAAAAAAGGCCCCTTTGAGACAACCATGACCTGGAGGACGGAGAATCTCTACAGACTTTTAACGACTTGAGATCTTCTCCCCAAGTCCTGGAAACCCCCAAGGAAAAAAACGAGAGTCCTTCTTGGTGGTCTTCAGAGCCTGGGGAGAAGATCTCCACACAGATCGGCTTCTCGTTTTTGGTTCTCGGTAGGACTTGACATGGAACGGTTCCGCAAAGCGATCAAGAAAATCCTGGGAGAACTTTCCGACGAAGACGTGGACGTCATTTTCATGAAGGTGGACGCCAACTGCGATGGCTCTGTGGATTGGGTAGGGGGCCTTCTTTGGACTTCCCTCATTTTCTCCAGCCTTTCCAAAGAGGTTACATCCACCTCTTCTTTCTACTAAGGTTGGTTGCCACCTGTCTCCGCCAAAGGGAGGCCCACCGGGGACTACAAAGCCCCTCATCTCGATTCCCCCGTGGTTTCTGGGTTCCATCCTTTGTCCTCGACGGCACTTCCCTCCCCTTTCTCAGGCCCATCTACCCCGGGCTTGGATGGTTGCTTGAGGGCTCTTTGGAATCAAAGAGACGTTGGACCTACTCTTCCCCAAAGCACCTGGAGTAAATGAGGCCTAACTAGAGGGAGCATCTCCTTGCAGGAGGAGTACCTGAATTACATGCTCCGGGAATATCGTGGGAAGGATGACATGCTGAAGAGCAAGTGGCTTCCAGAGTTCCAGACAAACATGAAAAGCATCTCAGTGTAAGAGAATCCTTGAGGGTGGCCTCCATAAACAACTACTACTCCTTCTCCTTCTCCTTCTTCTTCTTCTCCTTCTTCTCCTTCTTCTCCTTCTCCTCCTTCTCCTTCTTCTCCTTCTCCTTCTTCTCCTCCTTCTCCTTCTCCTCCTCCTCCTCCTCCTCCTCCTCCTCCTCCTCCTTCTCCTTCTCCTCCTTCTCCTTCTTCTTCTTCCTTCTTCTTCTTCTTCTTCTTCCTCTTCTCCTTCCTTTTTCTTCCTTCTTATTTATTTTTATTTATTTATTTATTTGATTTGTCAATCACTTACAAAAAATAGGTATAAATTAGTATAAATATCTTCCTCCTCACCTCTTCCTCCTCCTCCTCCTCCTCCTCCTCCTCCTCCTCCTCCTCCTCCTCCTCCTCCTCCTCCTCTTCTTCTTCTTCTTCTTCTTCTTCTTCTTCTTCTTCTTCTTCTTCTTCTTCTTCTTCTTCTTCTTCTTCTTCTTCTTCTTCTTCTTCTTCTTCTTCTTCCTCCTCCTCCTCCTCCTCTTCTTCCTCCTCTTCTCCTTCTCATTCTTTCTTCTTCTTCTTCCTCCTCCTCTTCTTCTTCTCATCTTCCTCCTCTTTTTCTTTTTCCTCCTCCTCCCCCTTCTTTTCCTTATCTTCCTCCTCCTCCTCTTCCTCCTCCTCTTCTCCTTCTTCTTCTTCCTTCTTCTTCTTCCTCCTCACTTATTCCTCCTCCTCCTCTTCTTCTCATCTTCCTCCTCTTTTCTTTTTCCTCCTCCTCCTCTTCTTCTTTTCCTTATCTTCCCCCTCCTCCTCTTCTCCTTCTTCCTTCTTCTTCCTCCTCCTCACCTATTCCTCCTCCTCCTCTTCTTCTTCTCATCTTCCTCCTCTTTTTCTTTTTCCTCCTCCTCCTCCTCTTCTTTTCCTTATCTTCTCCCTCCTCTTCTTCTTCCTCCTCTTCTCCTTCTTCTTCTTCCTTCTTCTTCTTCCTCCTCACCTATTCCTCCTCCTCCTCTCCTTCTCCCCCCTCCCTCCTCCTTTCCCACCTTACTAGCAACGTGGGAATCTTCATCCAGCTGTCCTCTTCCTCCCCCGCCCCACCATCCTGTCCCTCTTCGAGGGCAATTGAAAAAGACCCAAAGAGAAGCCCCATTTATGGGCTGCCTGTCCCCCTCCCTCACCTCCCCGTCCTTCCTGCAGGTCCCACTCAGAGGACATTGTCCGGATCCAGTTTTTCCCCACCCAATCTCGGGGCGTGATGGACCACAGGGAGAGGTCGTGGAAAGGGAGCAGCCGGCCTCCCTCGGGACGATTCCTGACCGTGAGCAGAGATGGGATCTTGCATTACTGGAGCGACGCCTTTAAGATGCTCCGGACTGTATATGTAGGTGGCTCCGTTTCTTATGGGGGAGGGTGGGGGTGTCCAGGACCCCCGAGGAAGCCCCCACCCCTTGGTATCCCTTGGCACTTATGGATGGAAGCTGAGCAAGGAGAGAAGCGACAAATTTCCTAAAAGTAAAGACGATTCACCAGTGGAACTGCTTGCCACCAGAAGTTGTGGCTGCTCCATCACTCACCTGCTTCTTTTTTTAACTTTTTATGTTTCAAAAAATATCTCTTTTGAGGAACAGTGTGGTTCAAGGTTTTTACAATTCCACACAAACATGACCTTAGTTGCTTATTCATCTTTCGCATTCAATTTCATATCATATCATTACATTTATAATTTCTATAAATTTTCTCAAAAAAAATCTTATATTCTTCACACTTATTATACTGTATATATTTTCTATTCATATCTTAGCTTCTTTCATTTTTCTTCAAATATTCTTGTGCCTCATTTATGTAATATTTAAAAATCTTATTTCTTGTCCTGTACTCATTGTACTTATACTTTTTATCTGTCGCATTTGCAAATTCATCGCTTACTCTCAGTTCACTGTTCAAAAAATTCCATCATAGTTTTAATAATTCAAAGATTCAGAGATCTCCCCCTTTAACTACTAATTTGACTGTACCACCCCTTTGCCTTATACATCATTCAATTAACTCAGGGTCTCCTGCTTGAGCAGGGGGTTGGACTAGATGACCTCCAGGGTCTCTTCCAACTCTGTTATTCTGACAGTGAGAACAATAAATCAGTGGAGCGGCTTGGCTCTGGAAGTTGTGTCTGCTCCGTCACTGGAGGCTTTTAAAGAAGAGACTGGACAGTCACTTGTCTGAAATGGTGTACAATCTCCTGCTTGAGCAGGGAGTTGGAATAGATGACCTCATAGGTCCCTTCCAACCCTGTTATATTGTTATTCTGTTCACGTGTTCTCCACTAGAAAGCAGGATAAGAAGCAACGGATGGAAGCGAATCAAGGAAAGAAACAACCAAGAACTAAGGAGAATTTTTCTAACAGTTGGAACCATTAATCAGTGGAATGACTTGCCTTCAGAAATTGTAAATGCTCCATCATTTGAGTCCCAAAGGTGTTTTCCTTTTCAAGAGGCAACTGGACTTTCCGGTTTTTCTTTGAAGACATTTCACTTCTCATCCCAGAAGCTTCTTCAGCTCTGACTGGATAATAGAGAATGGAAGGGTTTAGACTCCTTGCAATCGTTTGCACCTCTCAGGTGACCCTGATGACACAGAAAAACCTCCAAGTGGCCTCAACGACCCTCTAAAAGGATGCAAGCGACCAGCTGTCTGCAAGGGGCATAAATCCTTCCATCCTTCACCCTCCAGTCAGAGCTGAAGAAACTTCTTGGAGGAGAAGCAAAACGTCTTCCAAAGAAGAAACAAGAAAGTCCAGTTGCCTTCTGAAAAAATAATAATAATGCACCTTTGGGACAATAATGACCTGAAGGAGGGAGAATCTCCATAGAAATTCATCACTGGAGGTTTTTAAGAAGAGATTGGACAGCCATTTGTCCGGAATGATATGGGGTCTCCTACTTGGGCAGGGGGTTGGACTAGAAGACCTCCAAGGTCCCTTCCACCTCTGTTATTCAACTCTGTTCTATCTTCTCATTCCTCACCATAGCTGGACCAGACTAAGCGACGTCACAGTTTGAAGCTCTGGGTGATTGACATGTTATGCCTGCCCAACCTTAACCTTTTGGCGGTTTCCACCACAGACCAGGATATTGGTAAGCTAATTGCCATGACAACCCCTTGATTTGGGTCCCTGGGGGGGGGAGGGGGCTGTGTGTGGGTCTCCATGTGCTAAAAATAACCAGTCTCTCCCCTTGAAGAATGATGGCATTTCCTCTAATAAACTAATGCTGTCCAACTGTTGGAAGAAATATCCTTCGGGGTTCAGGTCCAAGTGGGGGAAAAAGACACTGGAAACATGGAGGCTGTTTGGAAGGTTTAATGGTGGACAGGAGGACCACGTGGCCTGGAGCTCCAGAGTGAAAAGGAAGGATGATCACATGCTTCAAGGTGAAGGAAGAGATCAAGAAAGGGCTGAGGTGCTGAGAGCGCCTGAGTTTTATAACCTTTGTTGGGATTTGAATTGGGGTTTTTATTCTGGTTGGTTGTCAGACTCCCAGGGGCAACTCTGTAGGCTGTCCTGAGTTCCAGGCTTGGTTGAGCCTTGATGGATGATGATGCACTGGGCAACTGCTATAGCTTTACCTGGAGATCTTTGTTATGTAAAGTATTCTGGCCCAGGCCTTAATGGCCCACCCATTCACAAAGGTGGGGGTGAGTTTCTGCTTCTGAGTTTCTACTTCTTTTTAGGGAAAATATTCTTCCTTTTTAATATTTCCCAGGATATTTCAATTTTCTAGGAGAGGGGTGGGTGCTAACGTCCTACACAACCTTAGCAACTTTGAGACTTATCAACTCCCAGAATTCCCCAGCCAGCATGGTTGAAGTGAAGTTGAGGTCCACAAGGCTTAAAGTTGCCAAAGTGAGACACCCCTGTTATAGACCCTTGTTTTGTGACAGTTGGCAACTTTAAGATGGGTGGACTTCAAGTCCCAGAATTTTATATCCAGTTGAGTGGAATTCAACTCCCAGAATTCCATTTCATGCAGGTGTGGACTTCGACTCCCAGAATTCCATTTCCTGCAGGTGTGGACTTCGACTCCCAGAATTCCCCTCCTAGAAAGGTGGATTTGACTCCCAGAATTCCATTTCCTGCAGGTGTGGACTTTGACTCCCAGAATTCCCCTCCTAGAAAGGTGGATTTCAACTCCCAGAATTCCATTTCCTGCAGGTGTGGACTTCGACTCCCAGAATTCCCTCCTAGAAAGGTGGATTTCGACTCCCAGAATTCCATTTCCTGCAGGTGTGGACTTCGACTCCCAGAATTCCCCTCCTAGAAAGGTGGATTTCGACTCCCAGAATTCCATTTCCTGCAGGTGTGGACTTGACTCCCAGAATTCCCTCCTAGAAAGGTGGATTTCAACTCCCAGAATTCCATTTCCTGCAGGTGTGGACTTCGACTTCCAGAATTCCCCTCCAGAAAGGTGGATTTCGACTCCCAGAATTCCATTTCCTGCAGGTGTGGACTTCGACTCCCAGAATTCCCCTCCTAGAAAGGTGGATTTTGACTCCCAGAATTCCATTTCCTGCAGGTGTGGACTTCGACTCCCAGAATTCCCCTCCTAGAAAGGTGGATTTCGACTCCCAGAATTCCATTTCCTGCAGGTGTGGACTTTGACTCCCAGAATTCCCTCCTAGAAGGGTGGATTTCGACTCCCAGAATTCCATTTCCTGCAGGTGTGGACTTTGACTCCCAGAATTCCCTCCTAGAAAGGTGGATTTCGACTCCCAGAATTCCATTTCCTGCAGGTGTGGACTTTGACTCCCAGAATTCCCCTCCTAGAAGGGTGGATTTCGACTCCCAGAATTCCATTTCCTGCAGGTGTGGACTTCGACTCCCAGAATTCCCCTCCTAGAAAGGTGGATTTTGACTCCCAGAATTCCATTTCCTGCAGGTGTGGACTTCGACTCCCAGAATTCCCCTCCTAGAAAGGTGGATTTCGACTCCCAGAATTCCATTTCCTGCAGGTGTGGACTTCGACTCCCAGAATTCCCTCCTAGAAAGGTGGATTTGACTCCCAGAATTCCATTTCCTGCAGGTGTGGACTTCGACTCCCAGAATTCCCCTCCTAGAAAGGTGGATTTCGACTCCCAGAATTCCATTTCCTGCAGGTGTGGACTTCGACTCCCAGAATTCCCCTCCTAGAAGGGTGGATTTCGACTCCCAGAATTCCATTTCCTGCAGGTGTGGACTTTGACTCCCAGAATTCCCCTCCTAGAAAGGTGGATTTCGACTCCCAGAATTCCATTTCCTGCAGGTGTGGACTTCGACTCCCAGAATTCCCCTCCTAGAAAGGTGGATTTCGACTCCCAGAATTCCATTTCCTGCAGGTGTGGACTTCGAACTCCCAGAATTCCACTCCCAGAAGGTGTGATCTTCAACGGCGTGAAGTCCAGATTGCGTGGACTTCAACTCCAATGTGCTCGCTGGGGAATTCTTGGCGTTGAAGCCCATCAGCCTCTTAAAGTTGCCAGTTTTGAAAAAAAAGACTGCTCGACGAACAGGCTGTGGGATCGTGTGGGACACGTTAGTCTTCTGAAGTGGTCCTCCATGCGCCTGTCAGAAACGGGTTCCAACTGGTCAGCCTCTGAGAATTAAGGAGAAACTTCCCGAAAGTGACCACCATTCATCCATGGAACGACTTGCCTCCAGAAACTGTGGGGGCTTTTAAGGAGAGATAGGACCACATTTTTTCTGAAATGGCATAGGGCAGGGTCTCCTGTTTGAGGAGGGGGTTGGACTTAGAAGATCTCCAAAGTCCCTCCCAGCTCTATTCTGAATGAAGGGTCAATCTGTTTTTTTTTTTTAATGGTGGACAACTGAAGTCTCCTAGACCTGACCTTCCATCCTTCTTCCCTTTTTACTTCTCAACCTGATCTATTTGTTGATTCGTGTGAGCAAACCTCCAAGTTTCCATGGAGTCCATCTGTTTCAAGAATAGATTGAACTGCCATCTGTCAGAAATGGTGTAGGGTTTCCTGCTTGGGTTGGGGGGGGTTTGGACTAGATGACCTACAAGGTCCCTTCCAACTCAATCTGTCATCTGTTATGGTTATGAAGCACCTGCAAAGTCTGACTTTTGTCAAAAAGACAGTTCCTCTCTGAGAGGATTAATTGGCTCCCCTGGAGGCCTTTTGAACCTCCAGACCTGGAGAAGACAATCTTTTGTGTCCCCTTTGTCTTCTAAAGGTCTCTTTTCTTTGGACAAATACTTTGAAAAGTGCAGATCCCTTTTAGCAGGGAAAAAAAAAAATGCCTACGAGTTGCCTTCTCCCAAATCCAGAAGGAAGGGACAATTAGAAACCAGGATGAAATCCACCATGATCCTGTGCAGAGGTCTCCAAACTCGGCCATTTTAAGACTCGGAGACTTCAACTCCCAGAATCCCCCAGCCAGCCATGCAAATGGCTTCCCTCTTGAGTTTGCTCATCTGAAGGTCACAAAAGGGAACCCTAGGACGTTGCAAGCGTCATAAATAGGAACCAGTTGCCAAGCGTCTGAATTTAAAAAAAATATTTATACATTTTTCTTTAACATATATAAGTATTTAGTAAACAGTGTATTTTCTGGGTCATTTGTATTATCTGGGTCATTTTACATGTGCACAATTCTAGTAATAATAATATTCTTTACTTGTGCATAATAATGTTATTCCAACTTCTAATTTCTACCTTTATTATCTAATCTAATCATTGATAAAACAAATCCCAAATTAGAAAATATTCTGTGTCTTCTTTGACCTTTATCTTTGACATTAATCTATCCATTTCTGCACAACCTCAGAATCTCAGAAATATAAGTGGAATAACATAGAATAGAATTCTTTATTAGCCAAGTGTGATTGGACACACAAGAAATTTCTTTTGGTGCAAATGCTCTCAGTGTACATAAAAAGAAAAGAGACATTCGTCAAGAATCATCAGGTACAACACTTAATGATACTCATAGGACACAATAAGCAATTATTAAATCATACTAGGAAACAGTCAATATAAATTGTAAGGATACAAGCGACAAAGTTACAGTCATACAGTCACAAGTGGGAGGGGATGGGCGATAAGGAGTGATGAGAAGATTAATAGTACCAGTAATGCAGATTTAGTAAATAGTTGGACAGTGTAGAGGGAATTATTTGTTTAGCAGAGTGATGGCGTTCGGGGAAAAACTTGTGTCTAGTTGTTCTGGTGTGCAGTGCTCCATAGCGTCGTTTGGAGGGAAGGAGTTGAAACAGTTTATGTCCGGGATGTGAGAAATCTGTAGATATATTCACAGCCCTCTTTTTGACTCGTGCAGGATACAGGTCCTCCATGGAAGGCAGGTTGGTAGTAAATGTTTTTTCTGCAGTTTTAATCACTCTCTGGAGTCTGTGTCCGTCCTGTTGGGTTGCAAAATCAAACCAGACAGTTATAGAGGTGCAAATGACGGACTCCATCATTCCTCTGTGGAACTGGATCAATAGCTCCTTGGGCAGTTTGAGCTTCCTGAGTTGGTGCAGAAAGAACATTCTTTGTTGTGCTTTTTTGATGAAGTTTTTGATGTTAGGTGTCCATTTTAGGTCTTGTGATATGACGGAACCTAGAAATTTGAAGGTCTCCACTGTTGATACTCTGTTGTCTAGTATTGTAAGAGGTGGTAGCATGGGAGGGTTTCTCCTAAAGTCTACCACCATTTCTGCGGTTTTGAGTGTGTTCAGTTCCAAATTGTTCCAATTATACCATGACGCAAGTTGTACAACCTCTTGTCTGTATGCGGATTCGTCGTTATCTTGAATGAGACCAATCACTGTTGTGTCATCTGCATTTTAAGGCTCTTTAATGTATTCAATAATGCCGGTAATGCATGAAGTAAGAACACCATAGTCAAAAGTATAAAAGGAATAAAAGAATTGCTCTAAAATCCAAATAGAATATCCACAGGTTAAAAAGGATCTTTCATATCATGGGAATAGAGGTGGCAGCATCTGTATGAGTTAGACTAAATACAGGTGAAACTCAAAAAATTAGAATATCGTGCAAAAAGTTCATTTATTTCAGTAATGCAACTTAAAAGGTGTACCTAATATATGAGGTAGACTCATTACATGCAAAGCAAGATAGTTCAAGCTGTGATTTGTCATAATTGTGATGATTATGGCTTACAGCTCATGAAAACGCCAAATCCACAATCTCAGGAAATTAGAATATTGTGAAAAGATTCAATATTCTAGGCTCAAAGTGTCCGACTCTAATCAGCTAATGAAGCCATAACACCTGCAAAGGGTTCCTGAGCCTTTAAATGGTCTCTCAGTCAGGTTCAGTAGGAATCACAATCATGGGAAAGGCTGCTGACCTGACAGTTGTGCAGAAAACCATCACTGACACCCTCCACAAGGAGGGAAAGCCTCAAAAGGTCATTGCAAAAGAAGTTGGATGTTCCCAAAGTGCTGTGTCAAAGCACATCAATGGAAAGTTATGTGGAAGGGAAAAGTGTGGAAGAAAAAGGTGCACAAGCAGCAGGGATGACCGCAGCCTGGAGAGGATTGTCAGGAAAAGGCCATTCAAAAGTGTTGGGGACTTTCACAAGGAGTGGACTGAGGCTGGAGTCAGTGCATCAAGAGCCACCACACACAGGGCTTCAAATGTCATATTCCTCTTGTCAAGCCGCTCCTGAACAACAAACAACATCAGAAGCGTCTTACCTGGGCTAAAGAAAAACAGAACTGGTCTGTTGCTCAGTGGTCCAAAGTCCTCTTTTCTGATGAGAGCAACTTTTGCATCTCATTTGGAAACCAAGGACCCAGAGTCTGGAGGAAGAATGGAGAGGCACACACTGCAAGATGCTTGACGTCCAGTGTGAAGTTTCCACAGTCTGTGTTGATTTGGGGAGCCATGTCATCTGCTGGTGTTGGTCCACTGTGCTTCATTAAGTCCAGGGGTCAATGCAGCCGTCTACCAGGAGATTTTGGAGCACTTCATGCTTCCTTCCGCAGACAAGCTTTATGGGGATGCTGACTTCATTTTCCAGCAGGACTTGGCACCTGCCCACACTACCAAAAGCACCAAAACCTGGTTCAATGACCGTGGGATTACTGTGCTTGATTGGCCAGCAAACTCGCCTGACCTGCACCCCAAAGAGAATCTATGGGGCATTGCCAAGAGAAAGATGAGAGACATGAGACCGAACAATGCAGAAGAGCTGAAGGCCGCTATTGAAGCATCCTGGTCTTCCAAAACACCTCAGCAGTGCCACAGGCTGATAGCTTCCATGCCACATTGCACTGAGGCAGTAATTGCTGCAAAAGGGGCCCAAACCAAGTACTGAGTACATATGCATGCTTATACTTTTCAGAGGTCCGATATTGTTCTATGTACAATCCTCGTTTTATGGATTGCATGTAATATTCTAATTTTCTGATATTGTGGATTTGGGGTTTTCATGAGCTTTAAGCCATCATCATCTCAATTATGACAAATCACGGCTTGAACTACCTTGCTGTGCATGTAATGAGTCTATCTCATATATTAGTTTCACCTTTTAAGTTGCATTACTGAAATAAATGAACTTTTGCACGATATTCTAATTTTTCAAGTTTCACCTGTAGTATTACTTGGATTTATTTTCCTAGACTGCAACTATACCATTTACTAGCCTTTTACTAGCTTTTTAGTAAGAATATTTTTTTGTCAATGCCATTCACTAAACTTCCCTGGGCTTTTTATTTTTCAAACCAGGCATAGAAAAGTATAATTTATGATTGCCTTAGTAGTCCTAATTGCATTTGCACCAAGACAAATTCCTTGTGTGTCCAATCATACTTGGCCAATAAAGAATTCTATTCTATTCTATTCTATTCTATTCTATTCTATTCTATTCTATTAAGAAAATTAGCAAAAAACAATTAAGGTAGAAGTGTCTAAAATACCATGTCACTAAGGTCTATCGAGCAAAAATTGATAAGATCTGATTTGTGTTTTCTCGATTTTCCTAAGCATTCTTGGTATATATGTGGACAATTTTTGATTATATTTTCATCTGTAGGAGTTTCCTCATTTTTCTAGTGTTGTGCAAATACAATTCTCGCTAATTTTACAAAATGTAAAATTAAATATACATTCCCTTTGTCATATTTTTTCTGGCAATATACCTAACAGAAATATTTCTGGCTTTAAATCTATAGGTTGCGTTATCATTTTCTCTAACCATGGATGTATGTATGTATGTAATCAAGTGTGTGAATTTTGATCAGGTGACCACTGGGATACGACATGAAAAGTGTGAAAAATGGTCACCAGTCTTATTTTTTTTCAGTGCCATCGTTAACTTCAGACGGTCACTAAACGAATTGCAAGTCAAAGACAATCTGTAGCCCTATTTTTTTTTAAAAAAAGCAATTTTCAATTTTATGTTCAATTTTATAAGACGCTTCTGCACTGCAACCCCAGTCAGAACCCAAATATTTCTTTGCTTTATCACAAGTCCTGCCAAAAATTACACCCCCAACTTTCCTCAGAGAAATCTTTGTATTCATTTTTGACAATTGTTCAGGTGCCAAGGACCAAAGATGCACCAATTTTATAGATGTTTTCTTTCCGTTTCTAATTCAGGGTCAATGTTAAGCGGTGTGTCCATCTATTTTCCCACGGCTCAAGCATTAGATTGTACCCAAAGTTTCTTGCAATTTCACCATTTTAAGTTTCTCATATCCTGCTTTTGGGGAGGGGGCTTTTTGGGATGGCTTCCCCCCCATTAAGGAAGTTTTAGGAAGGGGGAAATGTTGACCCCAAAGCAAAAGTCTTTCTCCCAGTGGGGGACAGGCTATACGGAGGAGGAGATCACCTCTGAAGACCCATTTCCTAAGTCAGGGGAGTCCAGCAGGGAAGTGAGAAGTTCATTTTCCTTTGAATTGCTAATTCCAGAATAGAGGAATGCAGCTCCCTCCTCCACCTGGTGGGAAGGACGGGTTAGGTCTGCCCTAGACCAGAAAGCTGAGGCTGGAAGGGACCTTGGAGGTCTTCTACTCCAACCCCCTGGGGCCCAAGGCAGGAGGCTTTGCATCATCTGGGTTGAAAAGGTCTACTTTTGAAAACCTCCAGTGATGGAGCATCCACAACTGCTTGAGGGGAGTCGTTTAATTGATTATTTGTTATCACTGTTATGAAATTTCTCCTTAGTTTTAGGTAGGATCATCCCTCTGAGGAACTTCCACCTGTTGCCTTTCCTTCCTTCCTTCCTTCCTTCCTTCCTTCCTTCCTTCCTTCCTTCCTTCCTTCCTTCCTTCGTTCATTCATTCGTTCATTCATTCGTTCCTTCCCCTTCCTTCTCAGTATTTTCCTTTTTTCTACATTATATCCATCCTTCCTTCCTTCCTTCCTTCCTTCCTTCCTTCCTTCCTTCCTTCCTTCCTTCCCTCATTCATTCATTCATTCGTTCGTTCGTTCATTCCTTCCCCTTCCTTCTCAGTATTTTCCTTTTTTCTACATTATAGCCTTCCTTCCTTCCTTCCTTCCATCCATCCCCTTCCTTCTCAATATTTTCCTTCTTTCTACATTATATTCTTCCTTCCTTCCTTCCTTCCTTCCTTCCTTCCTTCCTTCCTTCCTTCCTTCCTTCCTTCCTTTCGACTTATTCTTCCTTCCTTCCTTCCTTCTCAGTATTTTCTTTCTTTCTCCTTCCTTCCTTCCTTCCTTCTTCCTTCTCTTCTTCTCTCCTTCCTTCCTTCCTTCCTTCCTTCCATCCATCCATCCATTCATCTTTTCCTTCCTTCCTTTCCTTCCATCCATCTTTTCCTTCCATCCATCTTTTCCTTCCATCCTTCCTTCCATCCTTCCTTTTCCTTCCTTCCTTCCTTCCTTCCTTCCTTCCTTCCTTCCTTCCTTCCTTCCTTCCTCCTGCTTCCTTCTTCTCTTCCTTTCCTTCCTTCCTTCCTTCCATCCATCCATCCATTTATCTTTTCCTTCCTTCCTTTCCTTCCATCCCAGTATTTTCCTTCTTTCTACAGTAAATCCTCCCTCCCTCCCTCCCTCTATCTCTCTCAGGGGTGTTCCATTCATAAGTGTGAGGTTGCTGCCTTCTCCCTCCTTTTCCCCCAGAGTTCTTTGACATTGGAGGCAGCAAATGCGACCGGCTCTTTTCCTTGGTCGATTTGGACGGATGCGCCACCGCCATGGACTACTGGTAGGTCTGGGTGTGGGGTGGGAGATTGGAAGGCCCGGCTAGG